>NC_141245.1:2928133-3335633 GCF_054856555.1 Leptonotus elevatus
AAATTTTGCAGAGGCAGTAACTGGTTAAATTATTTAGTTTATTAATGAAAGTAACACATGCTGACATCAAGGATGAGATGAAAACATTTTCTTTCTTTTTTTTTCATAATTCAAATTCAATAATTGTAAATATAAAAGAAAAAGATTCTGAATTGTCTTAAAATGCAATAAGTCAGGTCTTTCATAAATATAAGAAAATTATTTTTTAATTCACGTGAACTGTAAATTTTAAGAAAACCAATGGTAAGATACAAAAAATAATTGGCCTTTAAAGTGGAAGTCAACCGTAAACATTTATTGACAATATGTTGTATGCGACCTCTCTAGCCTAAACATGACATTCTGATTAATATTACATTTGTGGAATAAGAGTTATGAAGTAAAATCCAGCCATTTTAATCCATCTCAGGGGGTGGAATTTACAAAAACAGGTGAGCTGCTTTTGGTCGTTGCCTGAGCCCTAAGCAACATTGATGTCATCTTCAGTTAACAGCAAGTGACAAAATGGTCGCCCCCTGGGATGGGTAAAAACAGCTGGATTTTGCTGCATAACTCATATTCCACTAATGCAATATTAACCAGAATACCATATTTAGATCAGTGGGGCTGCATAGAACATATTATTGTAAAAAAAAATAAAGGGATTGACTTTCACTTTAAAATATATTTTTTATTTATTAATTTGTTAAAAACAGATATTAAAATAATCGATTCATGGTTTCATTAATCGATATCAGGCTCAAGAAGGAAAATTGATTTGATATTGATTATTTGATTTTTTTAAATTATTTTTATTATATATTTTTTTAAACCCAGCCCTGGTAAATACACATACCAGATGTGCCAACTTTCTTGCTCCCCATTCTCCAAGCCTTTCTTTTTCACACTTTATCTATATTATTTCTCCACGCTACCTGCACTGGATGCTTGCATTATTTTTTGTAACCAAGCGTTTTACTTAAGAGACTGCTTCTTCAGGCACTGAAGTGACAAAATTACACACTTACTCCGTATTACTACAAAAAAGCTCGCACACAGAACATCATCACTAACTCTTTGAATGAGAGTCAATTTTAAGTTTCCGCCCACAAGATGCTCTACCATTCTGTCTTGACGGACACTTACATTTGCTGCTGCTTGTACATCACTTTTAATTGTCTTCAATGTCTCCATCATTCTGTGCAGGCCTGATCACCTAAGCTGTCATGTCAAGCATGTCCATTCCTCAGAGAGGCCTTTCAAGTGCCAAGTAACGGTAACTGATGTCAACACTATTGTTATGGTCCTTTTGTGATTATATCAGATTTAACATGATCATATAGATATAGTTTGTACCTGTACAGGTGTATGTATTTTTATATAAATCAAGCGTTTGGACACACTTTTTGTATTTAATAGCATGAGAAAGTGTCCAAACTTTCGGACCCTTTTATTGAATGGAAATGTACTCCATGTATGCATTATGAACACTTGCACAATTTGATTGGAGCAACTCAGTATTTACAACAACAGTGGTCATCTCTTGTCACCTCGATTCAATTTGGTTGCAATTGACATGTCTGGGCTTTGATTAGTTTGACAATTTTTAATGTATCTCGATTCATTTAGTTCACTTTTTTTTCCTCTCACCCCTAGCAGGACAAATAATCAGCAGTCAGTTTACATTGATGTATTTATGCTTACGTTGCTAAATACAAAATATTTAAAAAATATATATATATATATAGTCATAAGTTTTCCTTTAAAGAACAGTGTATGTTTTTAGCATGCGAAGCGCTTCTTAGCTAGCTTTTTAATTCTGAGTAATTATTTGAGGAGGGTGTCTTTTGTCTGTTTGTTTGTTTTAGGCCTGCACGTCTGCTTTTGCTACCAAAGACCGTCTCCGCTCTCACATGATCAGACATGAAGGCAAAGTCACCTGTAACATCTGTGGCAAAATGCTGAGTGCTGCCTACATCACAAGTCACCTCAAGACTCATGGTCAGGCCAGCTTCAGCAACCAATGTAACAATAAAGGTAGGCTGTCTCCAAATTTTACAATTCCATTCTGACTTGACTCATTATCTTCAATACAATCCAGTCATACGAAGTGCATTTGCAGTGACGCCACACTCCATTTTATTTTTTTTAAGGAACGAGCTTGCTATCAGAAATACCCCATGCCATGATTTAATGTAACAAAGTTACCGTTATTTAATAGAATACTGCAATACAAAGGTCAGTGGGCATTTGTTATGTTACAATTTATTCTAATAATAAAAGAAAACAAATGCTGCTGTTGCTGTGGGCATTTGGATAGATTTGTCCCTCAAAACTCTGGAAAAAAGAGGGAAGCAATTTTAATTCACTTGCAGTACTCAATATTAACACCATGTGGCGGCAGTGCACAGCTGTGGAACAAACAAAATACCTAAAGTGATGCAGCTTTCTCTCCTACAAATTCACTGGGGTCAGCCAGTATGATTGTGGGTGGCGAATTAGGTTGAATAAGTTGCAACCTTAGAGAACGTTAGAGTAATTAGAAACATAAATCTGTTTAACTTGCAGTTTAGGTTGGAGAACTTCAATGAACCAAAATTGGTAAAAAAAAAAAAAAAATCACATTGAGTGTTCATGTATCATGAATGACAGTGCAACCTACACCCTTGTCATAAGGAGGGGAGTGAATGGACAAAAATGCAACTAGCCATCTTTACCTAGGGTTTTAACAGGAAATATTTACCTTTCACATTTTAATAACCCATTGTAATTTTTGCACTTAAGTTTTTATCGAGATATTGCTTAGCTTTTGGCGTAGTCTCTGTTTGAAGTAGTGAAGTCTATGACAAAAATATATCTACCGGCATATACTGTACAATACATCAGTTTTCATAAAAAAATAAATAAGATTTACATACAGTATTATAAATGATCCAATACTTATGTATGACAGCAAGCAATAGTTTTTGCTTCATTGAACCAATGTGAAATCTTTGAAAAAAACTGCCTCCCTCACGGCAGCTTCTTTATTGTACTTGCAGTTTTTTTTAATTGTATGTATGATGTAATTTTCTGATATCTTTTTAAATGTTGCTGTACACAATGAAATTTGCGCTGAAGCTTGATTTGAAGAAAATAGCAAATTGAATCAAAATGGCAATTACTATAATTCTTTTGCAAACGTACAATAGATTGTGATGCTTTTTGGATGTTTTTGCCGATGTCGGCTCACGAACAGTTGTTTTCGGGCCTTTTCAGCTGTCACAATGTTTGTAGCAATTGCTGCTGTTTTGCTTTATGTCCTCGTTGTGGCCAATATTTGTGCAATGGCGCAGATGAACTTTTCATCTTCTCACAACTTCAAAATTGCTTGTTTTTTTTTTTTCACCCATTGACAGCTAGCTGGTTTTCATGTGGTTAGATCTCTAACTTATACAAATGTAGTTCTTACAGGCAAAACTCAAATCTGAACTGAGCATAGACACACTTTATATACAAGCAGCCTGTAGGATTTTTTTTCAGCACTTGGGCCTGGCGTTCAGAGGAACCATGACAATGTAAACAAATACTATCAAGCCTAATATGCACAAACATTCCAACAGCGCTATGGTGCAAAGTTGTTTTTGGTTGTAGTATAAGTGTGCGTGTCAAGACTGAAAACTTAATACACATGCACATCTTCCATTTTCACAAACCTATCAGAAGATAATGGTGCCAAGTAGAGCTGTGTATTGCCAACAACCTCACAATACAATATATATCGCGATACATATGTATCCCAATACATGATCTTCAAGGCGACACATATCCCAATATTTTATATTCATTTACTTTCATTTTTAGTCGAACAGTCATATGTATATCTAAATGATATGTTTACTATGCTGGATGGCAAAAAAAGTTTTTGTTAGCAGCTCTTCTGGTTTACCACTAAGCGGCATGCCTGGTCTAAATGTGCACGCACTGCAGAGCCAAGGAGCAGCTTTCACAGACACACCAGGAAATTTTATAAATGGACATGGCACGATATGAGTGAAAATATCAAAGTATTAAAATTATAGCTCAATATATTTGGGGAAATAATAACAGCATTTTTTTTAATTTAACACAATCTATTTTGTTTTTAAACAAAATATAGAAAAATTGGTACATTTAGAACCATGTACCATGTTAAGTTTATAAGTAAATAAATGTTTATTATTCCTCAGTTTTAATTTTTCTTGGCAAGAGTCAGATGGACTATTTTTAAAACAGACTTCACACGTACAGTTTTTTTATTTTTAAATAAGTAACTAAAATAACTAAACACCCAAGGCGCTCATGTCTCTGTCGTCTCCGCTGTACTCATGCGACACATGGAGTAATTTAATTGATTTCAGAGACTGCTTGATAAGTGACCACCTAGCTTCATAGTTTAAACTTGGTCATGTAGAGTGTTTTTGAGCTTGACCTGGCCCTTTATTCAAAATGCCAATTATCGGCACCAATAATCGTTCTATCCCTTGTACTACAGCACTGCAAAATTAATTGGCTTTAACTCTTTGACTGCCATAAACGTTATAAAACGTTTAGCATAAACCTAGGGAAGGGCGCCGAGGACGTTAAAAGACGTCCCCTATGTTTTTTTGTTTTTTTTTCAAAAACGGGTGCAGGAAAGCCTTGGGCAGCTGTGCTGAAAGTATCAGGCATATCTGAATAGTAAAAGACTCGTTTTGGCCCCTAGAGGGCAGCGATGACTCTCTTTGCACAAGGTTGGATGGGCCGCCCACCGTGGGCGTCAGTAGAAGACGTGAGGCGGAGCTAGAGTGTTGAGGAGACAATGGCTGATCCAAGCCACAATGGCTTGACCAAGCAACCGGTTACAAGCAGCTCACGCTTGAGCATTTTTTTCAAAGACGGAAAGCATCAATCAATACTAAAAAGCGCATTGATGTCGACGATGATGATGACTCCGAGCTTGACGCCAAAGTTGGAAGCTTTGACGTGACGTGTTTACGATCACGTAGTAAGCCTCACCGGCTAAGCGCGGCTAGCGCTGCTAAGGCCGGAAAACGCGCACAATAGCCGGCCGGGTACTTCTACACAATCGGACATTCGATCGGGCGATGGAGAGTTGGCATCGACCAATGCAGATTGATGATGATGATGATGATGACTCCGAGCTTGACGCCAAAGTTGGAAGCTTTGACGTGACGTGTTTACGATCACGTAGTAAGCCTCACCGGCTAGCGCGGCTAGCGCTGCTAAGGCCGGAAAACGCGCACAATAGCCGGCCGGGTACTTCTGCACAAGCGGACATTCGATCGGACGATGGAGAGTAGTCGAAAAGCATCGACCAATGCACATTGATGATGATGATGATGGTCACTCCCGAGGTTGACGCCGGAGTTGGAAGCATTGACGCGGCCGTTATTCTCTCGTCATAAAGCCTCACCGGCTAGCGCTGCTAACGCCGGAAAACGCGGAGCTGCACAAGCGGACATTCGATCGGACAATGAAGAGTACCCCGAGTCCAATGCATATTCATCGGAGGAGCGGGTACAGTCTGATCACGGAGAAGACACTGTTTCTGGACTACGATGCCACCATGAATGGAGTGGATAAAATGGATCATGCAAATGCTGTTGCGTCTTCTTGCACGCAGGAGAGTGTTACACAAAGAAAAACTGTCGTTGAAACATCCACATATTTGTAAATAGCACCACAGTTGCACACATTTGTAAATAGTTTGCCAAATTGTTGTCAAATTGTTACACTGTTGAATGTAAATAAACGTATTTTGCTATCAAAAAACACTTTTTCATTCTTGGTGGTAGTGTTTTATAGAAGTAAAGCACTATTTAGGTGTTTGTGGCATCATTCATGGACAAAAAGAAGTGTAAAATTCACTAGAATGCATGAAATAATATCGTTTCACTAAAAGCTTGATTTCTCTGTATTTTGGTCCAAAACAGGCGAAATTGGGTCAAACTAACCATTTTCTATTGTTGATTACTAAAGAACGGAATAAGGTAGAAACAAACTTTTTTTTCTGATGAAAGATGAAAGTCCAATCTTTCCTTTGGTAGTACGTGTGTTTCCATAGTCCAAACAGAACATTTTCTGTGGACCTTGAAAGATCAGTCAAAATGCTTAAATCGGCTGGCACTGACGGCATCCCTTTTCTGAAAACTGAGCGACGCAGGCTTGCGAGGGTGTGTGCACATAGTGAGTGTTGCCTATTCCGTTGTCTTAGTACAATGTTGCACATTCAAAATTTCCCTGCAACAAGAACAACTATTTGAGAGTATAGAGAGGGTTTGAGAGAGCGTGGCAAGTGACTTTGCAACGTTTTGCATGCCTGCCGAAAAAATAACTTGTTACGTGCGCGCACCCTCGCAAGCCTGCACCGCTCAGGTGAGATATGAGCTTTACAGATCAGATGAGCCAGTTTTTTCCAGTCTATTTGGGGGTTCTCCTTGAACTCCCATGGATGTCATTTTTGACCAGTGCCTGTCTTATGGCTGAGTCATGAACATTAACCTTAACTGGGGCCATTTCCGTTTTGCAGCATTTAGCATTAGAATATAGCTTTAAGTTTTATCATTATTCACAAATCTGTTTAAAACTGTGGGTAAATGAGTTGTTTGCAACATGGCCCTGGCTGATCTATTATACTCTGCTGCCACCTGCTGGCCCTTTTTTGTAACTACCTTTGCTTTAAGCGGCCTCTTCATGTCAGAAGCTGTATCAAAGCCTTCTGTATGCTCTAGCATAAAAAAAACATTAAAAAACATTTATACATTTTTGGGTTTGAATGAGTTAAGGAGTTGTTGACTCGAAAAGGTTCACTACAGTTCTGTTTTCTCCATTTGTGGATAGTGTCCTTGACCATAGTCTACTGGAGTCCCAAAGCCTTGCAAATGGCTCTATAGCCTTTTTGAGACCGATTTCATTTGCGTGGTTTCTCATTTGTTCTTTATTTTTTTGGATTGTGAAGACTATGGATATTCCCAGGTAATTCATTATTTAACTCAGGGTAAAGGCAAGGCTCAAAATAAGCGGGTTCGTATTGCAGTTTGCGTGTCAAAATTTGTAATTTGCTCCTCATGAATAAATATTCACTTGCAGAACTGCTACTGCAATGGCGAGACAAAAAGTACTTTGTGTCTGTCAATAGAGTATGAAACTGAAATGAACACCATGCATCCTAGTCATTCACTTCAAAGAGCCTGCACATGATTGTCAATTAATAATTGTCAAATTGTCATTTAGTCTCTGCCTGCACATGCACGGGTGTAAGTTCGTTCTAAGCACAAGGAAGGGAGGGTGGGGGCCTTAGAGAGGGAGAGAGAGAACCAAAAAGGTATCACATTAATTATGGGGGGGGAAATCTGAACTTTTCACTGCTGAAAATGGCTAAATAAGTAAAGTATCCTTTTAACCATGCCAACCAAAGCTCCCAGATGATGGCAATGTTGCCCTGTGTTTTTGTAACCCCTCATGTGTCTGTATTTTTGAATAGGCATAAGTGACTGGCAGTGGAACCACTCAGGGCCACGAAAAGGTAAACCAGTCCTGTAGTTGGTAGCTGAAACACTTAAACATGCAATTATCAAGTCTACTCAGCACAAGTGGCCAGTTTTTAGTCATGTTGCACCATTTCCCTATGAAGACATGTGTTTTCTCTGAGGACTGGTGAAATGAAGGTTTCTGTATTTGTAGTGTGTATAATTGTTAGGTTAAAGTTCATGAAGCAGGATCAGTAGATTATTTGAATTAACAACAAACTGGACCATCATGCAGGCTCGATGCACACTACCTGGCTGTTGATGAGATTGGCTTATTTACATCCTAATTCATCAGCAAAATTGATAACTGATATTATGTATGTCCTCAATGAAACTGGAACAGAAATGCCCCAACAGCTAAAAATCAATGCTGCTTGGGCCAGACTTGTTGACATTGACTATGCATAGACAATGTCCTTGCCCTAAACTAATCAGTCATGCGTTGTTGTGTTCATCTAGCCTCCTGCATATAGATCTGAGGATGTTTTATACAATGTATTAATGTTCAAAATTACAGCTTTTAAACAATCAGACAGTTAGCAGTTTAGTCTATTGATCCTGCTTTTTGAATTTACTCCTTAGGTGATTTGACTGTAGGAGAGATTTTAAATAACTCCTTCCAAGTCCTAATTGACAACTCTCACAAAGGTAGGTTTCTCCACAAATATTACTACAGTTGGCATAATGTTTAAATGATGTATTTACGTTTTCAGTGACCCAGGTAAAGAACGATGGAGCTGACTGGACTGTTAGCTTTACTGTACTCAAGTTCTGAAAAATCATACTAAGGTGACTGGGCTTTTATTTATCTTTTTTTAATTTTTTTTTATCATAGATGCCAACAACGTGCACAACAATTCCGCCACGACAACGCCAGTCACCAACTCGGCAGCCATCACCTCAGCAATGAACCGTGGCGGCAATGCCAGCAATCCGGTTACCATTGCCGCTCAGATGAACATCACCACCAGCACGGTCAACATTGCAAACCCCGTCAACCTGCAGCACCCTGTCACCATCACGGGCCCTGTCAACCTGGCCTCTGTCAATATCCCCACGACAGCTCACATGAATATCGCCCACCCCGTGGCCATCACCACCCCAATGCCCATGAATATCACCGGCCCACTTAACATTGCAATGAGGCCCATGGAGAGCATGCCTTTTCTATCCCAAGTTCTGCCATCCTCACCTCCTTGGTAGAGTTTGTTTTTCGAGCCACTGAGTAACTGTTGAGAATGTAAACTGCCTAATGATAGATGAACCTGTCAAATCTTAGTATAATAGTGCTGGCAATATGTTAAACGCTGAGTTGGCATACCGTCCTAAATAATGCAATGACACCCCACAACCTACATGGATTCTGAATTTGCGTAATTCAGTACAAAAATTAATTTAATTGTTTGTATTTATGTACGACAGCGTATTACATATATATATATATTTTTTTCTCAGATGGGGGGGGGGTTAATATTCCGAGAAAAAAATAGCAAATTTGCCACTTTATAAAGCCGCGAATTTGTGACTTTATAAAGTGGCAAATTTGCCTCTTTATCAAGTGGCAAATTTACGAGAAAAAAACTTATGAGAAATACACGTGGTGTAGCTATGGTCTGTGAGGATTTGTTAGTGGTTAATGGGACTTTGTTTATAAAATGAAAAGGCAGGATGGAGACAGGTTCATTCTTAATTTAAAATGTACTCGTCATACACGGCAGTTAGAGCGACAACACTTCCTGATCCCCTTTCAGCTGACTTAAGACTAGCCAATCATACTTTAGGTAAATGCAAGTGAATGATGGAGAGCAGCAGATTTCACACATCAACTTGGCTACCTGCACACAAAAAATACCAAAATGTATGAATGTGTAAATAATAATTCTTGAAACATAAATGTACACGTAAATATACATTTTGACAAATTAACTTAAATGCTTGATCTTCACTCAGACCTTCGCAAAACAAGGCGTCTTTGTTGCTGGCCGTACCCAACGCTTCAAAGAGTGAATGCTAAATTAACATCATATGGTTAATCTCTGCTAAAGCAATTACTATCTCCTTATTTGAAAACCCGAGTGAAAAGTATTGACACAAACATCCGAGTAGTCTACGTGTGTTTCTCGTAAGGTTGAGGGGTTTTTTCTTGCAAATTTGGCACTTAATAAAGTCGCAAATTTGTGACTTTTTTTCTCGCAAATTTGCCATTTTATAAAGTCGTAAATTTGCAATTTTATAAAGCGTCAAATTTGAGAGTTTTTTTTCTCTGAATATTGCTCCCAACCTAAAAAAATATATATTTAGACGTGGCCCTAATACGCCGTCTTATTAATAAGAGGGAAATGCTTGGAAAAAACTCTTGATTGTGATAAAGTTGTAAAGTCAGTGATCTACATATCCGACGAATGAATTCATCACATTGATGCAAAATGATGTAAATCAAATATTACCTCCAAAGCCGTCCCTATAAATTTTAAAAACAAAACTATGCCTTTAGCTTTAAAAGGGACAAAGAACAGTAGCAGATCAACTGTTATATTGGCTAGTGTCTAATTTAAACAAGCCCACTCACTATGGTATATATATCTATATATTTTTATTATCCAATCATGTAAGCAAATGATTTATGCCAAAGATTTTCCAAGCAACATGTTTCCCTTTTGAATTTTACATTTGAAATGATTGGGAAACCCAAATACATTATAATCAGCCACTACCTGACAAGAGGCCTCACATTAGAAGCTGTTACAGGCAGTTGGATTTCAATTTTACACCATGTATTTTAACCTATTCCACTGTTATGGCATCTATCATGAAAAGCCCAATTCTGACGGCGGTACATTGTGTAAAACGTAAATAAAAAATACATGGATCTGCAGATCCTTTACTACCCATGTATAGCCAATTGAAGACATGCTATTTAATGGTCAAACTGATTGCCCCCCAAATAACCAGTCATCCTGAATTTGATGTTCCAAAAAACTGGGACAGGGACATGTTTACCACTGTTACATCACATTCAAAAGTTATGGCCTGGATGCCAACATATGTTTCAGCATTAATTGTGCATTCCCCAGATGTGCAAGTTACTCATGCCCATACCATCACAGATGCTGGCTTTTTAACTTTGCACGAATAACAGTCCAAAAGGTCTTTTAACTCTTTGGCCTGGAGGACACGACAACCATGATTGACCAAGATCATTTCAAATGTGGACTCGTCAGACCACAACCCACTTTTCTACTTCGTGTCAATGATGAGCTTGGGCCTATAGAAGCTGGCTGTTTTTCTGGGTATTGTTGTTAGATGGCTTTTGCTTTGCATGATAATAGTTAGGGGTGGGAATATTATTCATTCGGTTGGATTCCGATTTTTGGGTCTGCGATTCGATTCAGAATCAAATTTTTTTTTTAATCAGATCGATTTTTGATTGACAATATGCTTCAACTTCTTAGCTGTGCAAAGAATCGTCATGTCTGACTCGCTAATGCTAATTAGCGTGCTACTCGCGGCACTTTTATCACCCAAAAGAACAGCTATTCATACAAAACGCGTCATGAATGTATACAGAGTAACATTTTAACATTACTCACCGGCATATAATCTTCCTACGCCGCAAAAAAACAAAACAACTTTTATTGGAATAACTTGATCATGACTTTTTCCTTCTACTGTCTGTGGCTACAACTTAACAGTGTATCAGAATGCGCGGAACCACACTGCCCCCAAGTGGCCAAATCATATACAGCATGAACAGTGCTCCCAATAAAGGCACACACAAAGAAGGGCAAGACAGTATAAAATAATTTAAATAAAATCGATTTTGGCACATATAAAATAGATTCTGAATCGTACTAAATGAGAATCGCGTTTCTTAGGAGAATCGATTTTTATTTATTTTTTTGCGCACCCCTAATAATTATTAGTTTTGACATTAGCATTTGTAGTTGTAGTGACAAACTGTTAACCGACAATGTTATGTTTAAGTGTTTGTGAGCACACTTGACAATATCCTATTGTGGCAATGTTGCCAGGTTTTTTAATGCAGTTCTGCCTGAGGGTTCGAAGGTCTCATATTCAGTGTTGGTTTTAGGCCTAGCTGCTTACATGGAAAGGTTTCTCCAGATTTTCAGTCTTGATGACATCATTGATCGTAGAAGATTAAATCCCTGAATTCCTTAAATTGTGAACTACTTTGCTTACGCAGTTATTCCCAAAGTAGTGAACCTGATCCCATCATTGCTTGTGAACAAGTGAGCCTTTCACAGATGACACTCACCAGTTTCCAATTAACTTGTTCACCTGCGGAATGTTCCAAATAGGTTGTTGTGTTTAAGCATTACTCACTATCCCAGCTTTTATGGAACTCGTTGCAAGCATTACATTCAAAAATACCCCCCCCCCCCCCCCCAAAAAAAAATGGGCATTAAAAATCTTGTCTTTGTATTTTATCCCAATTGAAAAGAGTTTCCAAATCATATTCTTTTTATTTACGTTTTAATACAATCTCACAACTTCATTGGAATTGGGATTTGTAGATAGCTAGCTTTTCTCAAATGTATATTGTTACATTTTAGTACAGGTTGTATTTTCAAATAGTTATTCACTAGTAAGATCATCAATTACATTGTCAGCAGTTACACTTCCTCCCATAATTCTTTTCTTTTTCAACACGTTTTTATTATTTTTCACATACGAGGTAAATGGTTGTAAGCTGGCTTATTGCAGCTTCTTTTCAAGCAAACACATGGTAAAGGCCTATCGTTTTTCGTCATTTCTCAGTTTCTGTCTAATCACTGAACAACAGTGTCAGGCAGTCTTAACTAAATGAACAACCAGAAAAAGATTTGCTATGTGCTGGGCATTCGATGTCAATAAATGTGACACCTTAACAAATCGTACGCCCAGGTGTATTGCCAGAGGGTGTGTTAAATGCTTCCTTATTAGATTCTAGTTCATGTTTTTTGTTTCAAATATGTTAGCGGACTAATCAGTATTAGTTTCTGTATTTTAAGGTTTAAGTGGAAAACTTTTTTTTTGGTGTTGAGCAATATTTGAGATTGTGTTCATGTTTTCCGAGGCTGGTTAGCACTGTTATTTTAAATCAATTCCTCTTGTGTCTGTATTGTTAAATTGCTGGAAACTGCTCACTCGTCATCACTGCTGGATATTCTTCACACTTTCGTAGTCTATATGGATTTATATGAGGACATGACAGTTTACGGTACAGAAAGAAAGGAGATGGGGGTTTTTTCCTAAAAGTTTTTTATTTTTCTCCCGAGGTTTTGCCCTTAAAAGACAGTATTATCAAAGGTCAAATGGAAAGATTTTGTTTTTTCTTTAACTGTAGAGGTCAATAGATTTGCTTAGTTGCACATGGACTGTGCGAGCCCAAGTTGTTGGGTAGGTTAGAATGTTTACTTTAGCAGGCATCGGATCCCAATTCTGAGACTGAGATTGGTCTTTTATAATATATTAATGACAAGTCTTTTTTTTGTTGTTGTAAATATAAAACACTATTTTGTTGCCTTTTACCTGTGGAAGCGCCAGTCCGACTTTGCACCACTAGCTATAAATGTAAGAACTCTACCCACGTGAATATGACCGTCCAAATAGCAAGAGTGCCAAACTGATCCATGGCTAAAGCTTTCTCAACCAAGTGCATAAAATGACCAGATTCTTCTGTAATGAATTTAAACTCGAGGTAGCTTTTATGTGGCATATCAACAATCCCATTGGACAAATCAGCCTGCATGCCGCAAGTTGTAACTGTAAAAAAACACAACTCTTGGCCAATATACTGTATTTTGAGCCCTCCAAATGAAAATGATGAAGAAACGGGCGAGAAAAATATTCATTTATTCTATTGTTTTTAAAGTGGAAGTCAAGTCAAAATGTTTTCTTAGCAATCATATTTTCTGTCACCCCAGTCGACAGCAGAGGGTGGTAGAAAGTCAAAATGACTACGCCTTGAGATGGATTCATTATTTCACTGACGCAATCTAAATCAGAAAACCATGTTTCGATTGGTGGGGCACATGGAACATATTGCAGAGAAGATGTTTGGCTTGGCTGCCAATTTATTGCAAGTGCACTCTCTCTGTACATCCTGCAATTTTAAACATTATTTGTGGGTTTGCTTGAAACTTGAATTGAGGTTGTCACCTAAAAGGGGATTTATTGTTGCTGTGAATGTGGCCAATTTGGTTTGAATCCTGATAAACCATATAAAATGGTTGGCAGGATTCTCACTTTATTCTCAGATTTCTGACTTAAAAGTGAGAACTCTGACTTTGAGGTAGAGCTATGAATTGTGGGGGAAAGTCAGAATTCTGAGAATAAAGTCTGATCATCTTCTGTACTTGTCTATTACGGAATCCTGTTAATATGAAATGGCATTGGACTCTCTGGGAGGTGGAGCTCAAAGCTAATTGAATACAATTTTAGAGCTCTTGCTCACGGCCTATGATTTTAGGAATTATTGTTCAATGACGGGAAAAAACATCAATTGGCAGTTTGTCTCGCTATGAGAAAGCAAAGGTCAAGTGTTAGATAGGAAGTTTGTCACCCATTCACCTTCAAACTTTTAGGTTGGGTGTAATAAATCAAAGCAACTTTCTGAGTTAAAATCTCAGCGCTAAAAAAGGCATAGGATTTTATTTTTTTAATTTTTTTAAATAATAGCACAGCAATAGTAAACTACCATATTGGTATCACAGCATGAACTTTCTTACAGTCGTTTTCTACATTTTTGGAGTCATGACATTTTATGTTAATGTGTTGACACTTTGAGTTTGATCCCTTGTTTGTTGACTGGCCTAAATGCAGTGCAGTACTATTTTTATTTTATATTTTTTTATCCCATGCTCAATAATTCTGTGACGTTCATTCCAAACAAGTTTGACAATGTGAAGCCTGTTTGAAGTTGAGGATTTTGTTGAGTGTCGGCTTTCTGAAGCACTTGCAGCCAACCAGGATATGCACACTACAAAGGAGTGGTACTTAAAAGGGCATTTCAGTTTGGTGGAATGAGATAAGGGTCCTGTCTGTTGTTGCCCAGGCCACATTTTTTGTGCGTTGGTGGCCCAGATGTTCTCATTTCATTGTGTGCATGTCAACACTGTCCCCCAAGGGAAATGCTCCAATTTGGAATGGCATTATGACCTTGGACATTTTTAGTTCATTTAATAGCAATTATTTTATTTACAATGTTGCATGTGGACTCAGCTTGTCCGTTGTTTAAGTTGAACTTTTTTTTTAGGGTAGTGACGTTATAGAAAACAACTAAACACTACAAAAAAATTAGGGTAAAATCAAGCATGTGCTGTCATATGTCCTTTTCTAGTGGCCGTAAACAAATGTGCCTGAACGACTTTGCAAGACTTCTCCATATGCTGACGCTTCCTCCCTGTCTTGTTTGATGAAATATACTGTGAAGGAAGCCTTGTTCAGATGTTACCTTGAAGAAACATGATTGTGGTGTTTCTTCAGTTAACAAAACACCTTGAAGTGGGATTAGCTATGATTCATGACTGCAACAAACTGACATTTTTCATCAAGAACTTTACATGGGATGAGTATAAAAGTTTAGTATAAGAGTTTATTTGACCAACTAATTATCGGTTCCCCCCCCCCCCCCTTTTTTTAAGGCAGATCTTGTGAAGGCAAATGAATGTATATCTTTGTACAAACCGTTTAGATCAGAGGACGTAGTTATAGTTATGACAGACACATGCAAGGAAAAAAAAAACTTTTTATAAAACATTTTGTATTAGATCATTAACAATGATAAGTTTTGTACATATGAAGGCTAGGCTTTCTGATTAGCAGAAAGGTAAAACATTCCTACATTTTTTAAAATGTATGTTCATGGAGAGTAATTATGTAAACATAAGCGCAATCTTTTATGTGCCTTTTATTTGGGTTTGTCTAAATAAAAGAAAACAGTAAAACATGATTGTCAGCTGGCCATGTTGAGACCTACGTTTGATGCTTTTGAGGTGGTTTGACACCTGCAGCTATGAAATCTCCACAATAACCGCAGACGTGAACAGTGTGTTTACCAGCTTGCTGGCTCACAGTTGGCCTGTGTGCAGGAAGTGCCTCTGTGACGATGGTTATTGAAATAGATTGTTTGAGAGTGCGTGCCAAAAGACGAACAAAAGTTCTTTTTCCATTCTTTAACTATTAAACTTGGAAATGTTTTCGTGTCTCTGCGTATTTTCTGACACTACATATTATTTTACAGGACTTGGTGGGTTTAAGTAATTATTTACCATTTACTTATTTACACTACACATTACAATATTAAGAAAACCAATTACAATGTTATGGAAAATGTAATTTATTCAAAAAGTGAAACCAATTTCACTACACTTAATTGTTTAACTCATTCACTCCCAGCCATTTTCACTGAAGCAACCCCCTTCGCCCTGCTTTACTCGATTTTGACAGATTTTGCAAGGCCCACAGAATATTGTGTTCTATTGTTATAAAAACATGGAACCTACCAAAAGAAAGAATAGTCTTGTCTTTCATCAGGAAAAATAATATTTCTATCTGTTTTCGTATTTCAACACAGCATTAGAATCTAGCCAAGTTTAATCATACACAAATCTATAACTGTAAATGAGCTTGTTTTTCCCCAACAGGGCCCTGGTTGAGCTCTTTTGCTCTGCTGCCACCTGCTGGGGGCTGTTTTTGTAATAACTACCATTTCTTCAACCGTTCTTTGCAGCTGAGAGGCTGCATCAAAGCAAAGAAACGTTTAAAAAAATTATAAGTATGTCTTTGGGACACTTAAAACATTTAAAATAGGACATAAATGTTTTGGGGAGCAAATGAGTTAATGATTACATATATAACTAACAAAACCACAAAATTTAATTACATAAATGACCCCCCCCCCCCCCCCCCCCCAAAAAAAAAAAAATTCTATACGGAAGTTAGGTGGGAGTTGGCCTTATGAAAACGTATCTATATAACGACTGTAAAGACTGAATACAGCCTCTGGCTTGTATGGGAGTCATAAGATCAAAATATGATAAATATTTAGCTGTCCACCAGGTGTCCCCAGTGGTCTCGTCTTGTGTTGAGGGACATGAACCAACTTGCTATATGACTAGTGGTCACAACATTGCAAACTCCACCTAAGAGCCAGGTAAACATGGAGTACATAATTGTAAATTAAAAGTTAGAATGCTGTTTCTTTCTTTTCTTTTTTGCAAGAATCTTCACTCTTGCATGAATGGCAATGGGACCTTCAAAAATGCCCATGATGAATGTACAGTTTGGAGAGGATTTAAAAGCACATTTTGAATTATGCCTTAAAAGTCAGCCAGTCCATGGAGATGTCATTTATCTTGTGAGTACGGTGGCCCTGAAGTGCAAAACTCAAAAACCACTGAACACTACACCAAAATCTAAAAACAGCTAAACAAAAACAAAACTACAGCAAATGGAAAAACACAAAACCAAACTAAGCATTAAAAAAAAAATCACCCAAAAATGTTTTAACCGCAAATCCAAAATCTCAACAATAAAACAAACGCTCAAAAAAGTAATCTCAAACGCAAATTTTAAAAAGCACACACACACAAACACACACACACACAAAGTAATCAAAAAGAAAAAAGAAAAGGATAGCAAATAAAAAAATAAACGGTAATAGCAACCACAAAAGACAAAGTACAACAATATTTACAGTAACTACCAGAAGTGTTGTGTACGTTGGGCAGGGGGAATCAGACGACTGATTGGACGAAAGTACCGCCCATCTGCTTCAAATGAATACTGTACTGTTGAAATGGTTGTTGTAACAGAGATGTGCTGAAATAGGGTGCTAGGCATTCATATAATAAGTAAGCGAGAAATAAAACAACGGAGCGCATTCGGCCGTTTCCCCCTGTGGGATATTCAAACTCATCTGTACAGTCTAACTTAACAGCCACTGACCGGCCTGGGATTCCACCGAAATGGTCCTTTTGGGATATAATCAAGCCACCCGTAATATTTTCTTGGCTCAAACATGCAGTTTTGTGTTGGCATAAGAACAACACATCCATTTCCCCCCTTTCTGGTCATAATTGTAGTGTTTCACAGTTATGTGAGGCATGGTTTCAGCACAATTAGCAGACATGCCCACAATGTTTAAGTGGAATTGCTTGATTTTTTTCATGATTTGGAAATCGCATTGCATATAATTGGGGGCTTTTTTTTCATCATACAAATTTGGCATTATTGTTAACCCTATAAAGCCAAACGTATCATATTAAATTAAGGCTGTCAAAGTTAAAGCGTTAACCCAGTGATTAATCACACACAAAAAATCACATTCATCTTGTTTTAACGCAGATTTAACCACTCTTTCTGACCACAGACGATTCTTTAACTGACAGCGGATGGTTACATTAAAGCGCAGGGGTAGGCAAGTTCGGTCCTAAAAAGCCACAGTCCTGCATGTTTTTGATGTCTCCCTCCTAGAACACAGCTAAGAGGCTCCTGCAGAACTTAATTATGAGCTGATGATTTGAAACACCTGGGTTGGAGGCAGGAGACATCGAAAATATGCAGGACTGCGGCTCTCTTGGACCGAACTTGCCTATCCCTGCGTTACATTAAAGGGAGCACAGGTTGTGTTTGAGCAATAAACATAACTACATGCATTAAAGTAAAGCATTGAATAAATGTTTGCGTATGACATTCTAAATATTTGTTCTAGTGATATTGGGTTGTTGTTGTTGTTTTCTCATTTTAAATTATGCAAGTAATTAACTGATTATAAAAAGAGGAGGATGAGCGTGTGCAGTGAGCCCTGTATTTCACGAGTACAATATTTTTTTTTCATTCAAGCCCTGACTTATATGATCTGACACATGTATTGCACGGATAATCTATTAGAGGGCAGTATCACCCAGCTGATGGCTTTTCTAGGGACCTTGCAGGATCGCCCCAATTGAGAAAGGAGAGGCACCTATACTTATTAATAGTGGGGAATGTTCTTTCTGATTTTTGGAAATACTAATGTTTCATATGTCTGTTAATTATTATATTTTAACATGAATTATAAATATACAAATTTAAAGCAGTGTGAACGGATGTATCAAATATGACACAAATCCAAAGTCAAAGGTGGGAAAAAATGTTTTTGTTTAAAAGGACCACTAAATACTCTATTTAAAAAGAATCAGAATTTTCTCTCATATATTTCATGGTTCAGGCTTTATAGGGTTATTCAATCAAGCAATCAATCAAACTTTGTTTATATAGCACTTTTCATTCCCCCCAAAAAAGCAACTTTACTTTACGTGAGTTAAAAACTGCATAGAAAATAGATAGATGGATCCATCGATCTAGATATGATTTACTATGGAAAATCTGGGCAATTGACCAGAGTGGATTGTGTGTGTGTGGGGGTGTGTGTGCGTGCGTGTGAGCGAGGGAGAGTGTCTCATTGAACATAAATGGAAAGGTAGCCTTCATTGTTTTTACCCAGAAGGCTTGTGGCCTAGAATAAAGGATTTTTGTGATTGTGAGTCTTGACATTGTAGTTCTTTACAACCAAAGATTTAGAGGGAAATTTATTCTTGTCCACTTTTTCATGCCCAGAGACACCAAAGCCCTTGTCAGCATTTGTTAGACTCCACTGCCAGGATGACAGACACCCTCGAAGTTAAATTATGCTTGGCGTGACCAAAACGATTTCCATGGATTAATCAATTACGACTCTGGCATCTTTCAGAAGGAATGGCTGCTGATAAGCATGGGTAGGATTTTGACTGAAGAAGGAAAATGGAAAAAAGAGATTTAGCAACAAGTGACTAACACAATGTGAAAATTAAATTTTCCTCAGGGATCATAATTTGTCAAATAAATAAAAATACAGTATGAGTTCTGTAAAAATTACACAACATTAGTTTAGCTGTTTTACCAATTCCATGATGAGAATACTTCTACAAAGTCAGTGGAGTGCAGACCTCACCTGTTTATCAACTACAAATAAATATTATCAATGTTGTTATGTGTTATCTTTGTCTTCCTATTTGTCACATCCTACACCTCAGTACGGCACAGCAAATTAATATTGTAACGGATATTGCCAGTCACCCTCAATTTTTTCATTTTATGTGACTTTTTAAACATTTCCCCCTGGGGAATGTGTGTGTGTGTGTGTGTCTTAAATCTGTGTTTTCTGTTCAAAAGGACTCTGAGTTTCCCTCCAGCAGGGACTGGACTTCGTTTTATAACCCCCAGGAAACGCATACCACAGCTCCGACAGACCTGAAATCCTGTCTGATAAGCAGTCCATAGACCATCTTTTATGGTCTGGTCTATCCACAGGAATTAGCCATGTGTTTTTTCTTGGGAAACAATGCCCCGTAGAAGGTGTATGGTACAACAGTGCCCTCCAACGGTCACTATCGATTATCCTCAAGAATCCTGCCGCTCCTAATTAATCTAATCTAATTAGTCTACATAATTCGGGACATAAACGGACTCTATGTACTTGACTGACATCAAGTAACTCCTGTTGTTTATCTTTGTACACAACCTGTATGTCTATCTCAAATGAATTATGTGTGTGTAATTTATGTAGCCACCTAAGTTTAGCTAATTAGTAAGCTTAGCGTATTCAATAACTTTATGATCGTGGCAATGTTTGAAATGTGTTCAGAATGACAAATGAAGCATTTGGTTTGTCAATTCTGATCCAAAATGATCAAATACTATCCCAAAAGCTTGGTCTCAGTTGACCAAGTCTGCTTCATGCGCACGGAGGGGTTGTGACTACGGCCCGACCCCCCTGCTGACACAGCTTTAAAACCAAGCGCGCAAATTAACTTCTCTCTCTCTTTTCTTGCATCTCTCTTTTCCTGACGCTCGTTCCTGCAACTCTCTTTTTTTTTTGTCCTGACGCTCTTTCCTGCAATTTTTTTCCCCCCTCACGCTCGTCTCCTGAAACTCTGTTCCTGAACTCTCTTCCCCATTGAACTGCTCAAGGACTCTCTCGTTCCTGCAACTCCTCCACCTCAGGTATGCCCCCTCCCCACGAACTTTCCCTGATCATCACGAGAAATGTGGTCGCTGAGGGTGACCACACGGCTTCTTCCTCTGAGCCACAACACATGTCTAAAAAGCGTGCATCAAGCAAGGACTCACAAAAACACTGCGCATCCCTAAAACGCGCGTGTCTGTTCCAGCCGTGAGTCCGGGGCGCCCCGGCAGCGCTCACACAAGGACCTGCAGACCTCCAGGCCGCGCGTGCATCACCGGGCAGCATTCCAGCTGGACGTGTGCCAGCCAAGGATCGGCCGCTGCCTCCACGCCGCGCGTGCACCTGACCAGCAGCCGGAGACCTGTTGCAGCATTCCAGAATTCCAGCATTCAACTCGACGCTCGAGTCTCTCTCTCTCTCCCGTGCAACTGAACCAGTTTCGTGAGTTGCGCCGCATTGCAATATGATCATATATTACTGGTGCAACACTTTTATTCCAACATAAAGTAATTGACAGGTCAAACGCTTCCATCTTTATTCCCTTATCTACCTTTTTCATCTACTTTCTTTTATCTTAGTTAGTTAGGTTGCAAGTTTTTCTTTTTAACTTTGATTAGCATTTTTATTCCGTTTCATTAACTTTTTGACTGCCAGACGTTTTCAGAAAAGGGATGCTGTCAGTGCCAGCCGATTTAAGCATTTTGACTGATCTTTCAAGGTCCACAGAAAATTTTCTGTTTGGACTATGGAAACACACATACTACCAAATGAGATTGAACTATCATCTTTCATTAGAAAAAAACAGTTTGTTTCTACCTTATTCCGTTCTTTAGTAATCAACAATAGAAAATGGTTAATTTTCCTCCGAATGCGCTTGTTTTGGACCAAAATACGGAGAAATCAAGCTTTTAGTGAAACAATATTATTTCATGCACTCAAGTGAATTTTACACTTATTTTTGTCCATGAATGATGCCACAAACACCTAAATAGTGCTTTACTTCTATAAAACACTACCACCAAGAATGAAAAAGTGTTTTTTTGATAGCAAAATAAGTTTATTTATATTCAACAGTGTAACAATTTGACAACAATTTGGCAAACTATTTACAAATGTGTGCAACTGTGGTGCTATTTACAATTATGTGGATGTTTCAACGACAGTTTTTCTTTTTGTGAAACACTCCCCTGCGTGCAAGGAGACGCAACATGATTTGCACAACAGATTAGTTTCACTGCGATTGCCTCTTCGCGTGCAGAAGCTACACTTTCTTGCAGGCCGTTTTTTCCGGGGAATAGCAAGTATATACTGCAGTGTGTGTTGCCATAAAGTCTAATATCAGGATCATGTTACGGTTACGTTACGGTGGTGTTACGTCTGGCTTCCTCATGTCCTTCAGTTGCTATACCGGGTGGTAAGAGATGTTCTGATCCATCTTATCCACTCATGGTGGCATCGTAGTCCAGAACCAGTGTCTTCTCCGTGATCAGACTGTACCCGCTCCTCCGATGAATATGCATTGGACTCGGGGTACTCTTCATTGTCCGATCGAATGTCCGCTTGTGCAGCTCCGGCGTTAGCAGCGCTAGCCGGTGAGGCTTTATGACGTGAGAATAAAGGCCGCGTCCAACTGTGGCGTCCAACTGTGGCGTCAACCTCGGGATTCACCATCATCATCATCATCAATGTGCATTGGTCGATGCTTTTCGACAACTCTCCATCGCCCGATCGAATCTCCGCTTGTGCAGAAGTATCCGGTGTTAGCAGCGCTAGCCGGTGAGGCTTACTACGTGATCATAACGGTCGCGTCAAGGCTTCCAACTTTGGCGTCAAGCTCGGAGTCATCATCATCGTCGACATCAATGCGCTTTTTAGTATTGATCGATGCTTTCCGTCTTTGAAAAAAATGCTCAAGCGTGAGCTGCTTGCAACCGGTTGCATCATCAGCCATTGTCTCCTCAACACTCTAGCTCCGCCTCACGTCTTCTACTGACGCCCACGGTGGGCGGCCCACCCAACCTTGTGCAAAGAGAGTCATCACTGCCATCTAGGGGCCAAAACGAGTCATTATACTAACTAGATCTGCTTGATACTTTCAGCACAGCTGCCCAAGGCTTTCCTCCTCCCATTTCCAAAAAAACAAAAACAAAACAAAAAAACATAGTGAACGTCTTTTAACGTCCTCGGCGCCCCTCCGTAGATTTTTACTAAACGTTTTATAACGTTTATGGCGGTCAAAGAGTTAATAGGTTAGGCTGTGACTGATATATGTGTGTTTAATAAATAAATTTGTTGTCGAGAAATTCCATTTCTGCCGAATCCTTTGTGTTTAATGAGTGGATTAGTAATTCTCTTATGAAAGCAAAGAACTCCATGATTAACTAAAGTAGCAACTTCAGATTATGAATACTTGATAATAGGATTTTTATCGTTTATTTTGCTCCTACAAACAAGCAAAGTCAACGTGGTGCCCCTGAGGTTGCTGAGGAAATTACAACTCCCCTCAGTACCGTCTAAATTTCTCATAAGCCATTATGGCAACCCAAATTATCGCTACAATATATAGCATCACAACTGACACCCGCATAGTATAATGGGGAAAATTGTGCCGAGACATGGGATCTTATTGTGGAAATATCCTGGATTAATTCATTAATTCATTTTTTTAATGCATGTCATGGCATGAGACGTTGGCAGAATTACATCACTGATGTGGTTTGAGTAGCGGCACGATCAATAAACAGGGGGCTTCAGGTGGCGGAGTGGTACCATCCCTTGCCTACCATGCAGGTCCATCCAATCCATTTTCTGCACCTATAGCCTCACAAGGCTAGCGGAACCTCTTGCTCTCGCTTTTAAAACACGACAGTAATAAGAGAAAAATGAACACAACACCTTTAAATATTTTAATTGACATAGTAGTAAACTTTAACAATGGCAAACTTGAGAGCACTCCACTCATATAACAGAATAATAAATGCAGTGTATTTTGCATTTTTGTCACTTAAGAATCACAAAGCAATTTCCTGTGTAACTTGTTAGTTATCTCAAAAATTTAAACAATCTGACAAATATCTTGTCAATGGAAATCAGGATTGAAATCGGCATATAGTAAATGCATCATCTTTAATGGGCAGAAAAACATACAAACAAGCTCACAGTTAGAAAATCTAACAGCTGTGTTTGTGAGTTGACACGTTTTCCCATTACAAATGACTGCCAATGTGGGAATAGAAAACCTCATTTATTTTGTGGGTAGCCTAAAAAATTTTCATGAACCCTCTCAATCTAATCACTATGTACTGTGTCTGTCTTGAAGGAATTCAGTCTTCATGTCCTCCCAAGCATGTTTGCCACAATCAGTGAGCAGTCTGGCACCATATTCTTTGATGAAAGAAAAAACATATTCTTTTAATATAACACATGTTGTTTTTCCCTCACCACACAAAGTGCATTCAGTCATAACCAAGGGAAGGACAGTGTCGTCTACAAGCCCATATAGTCAACTTCATAGAAAGGTGAAAAGTACTTTATAGAGAGGAAGAGTACATAAATCAATAATGCTTTTTAATGAAGATACTATAAGAAGACAAAATTGTACATGAAACGTCTGTACCATGTTGGGTGACACAGTAAAATCGGGAAAGTCCACCTCTTTTCACCAACAGTTCGTTTCAGTATGCAAGCCTGAGAGAAGCATTCTTACATTTGTGCATACCTAGAGGAGAAAGTGGATCATCAAAATAATTGCAGTGTCATAGATGTCACTTAAATGTTGAAGCCGGTGAAGTGCTAACTTGCACTAAAATATTTAATAGCATCTTGGATCATCAACATCATCAGCCCATGTTGTGGCATCAGAAAAATGACAAGAAAGGACAGTGGATCTCAAAGTTGAGGATGCCTGAACGTGTACAAAACCTTTCTGGAAAAATTGACTAAAACTGTCAACATATATAAACATCCTGCTTCTATATGCTAATCCTGTTCTGGGTCACGTATGCAGTAGATTTTGGGACTGGTTGAAATGCCAACCACATATAAAATAGTACTATGGACAATCATCTAGCCTCACATACACAACTATGGTCAATTTAGAGTCTTGAATCAACCTCCTAGCATGAATGTTAACCTTGACAGATGCATGTATGGAAAGAACATGGCATGGCTTCACGGGAAGGTCAGTAAAATACAATTATTAGTGTAGATTTCACTAATAAGCTAGCATGCTAGCAACACATGCTATATTTTTATTTCTATGTCCAAGACCCTATTAATAGTGACATTATTACATTTGCTGTGCCACTGACTGATGTTAATAACTGATCAAAAAGTCAGATATCACTGTGCAGTACTTGGTTATGTTAGTGTTCTAACAATTTTGACTGATCACAAAATTTGGGGTGTGAAGGTTGACATTGAAAATCAACACCACAGTGATAATTACAAAACTTACCGTCTTAAAATATGCTGTCTAATAACATAAAACACAACAGTTGGTTACATGAAGTTCATTTCTTTTGGACTGCTGTATATCATGTGTGACAACATTTTGGATAAGGATGAACACAATAAAAAAAAAGTGAAGACATTGATGAGTGCAACTTTAAATCAATGCAGTTATTTATTACAGTTATTAAGTATGCTTTGATTTATCAACATTATTAGCACAGATGTCAATCAACCACAAGCTGGGATCATTTGACAGAAAGCAAACAAAAAAGAAACAATTATTGTATATAAGAATTCACATTCAACAAGATAACAGAAACTTTTTTTCAACATGCACATTGGCATACAGAGCCTGAAGTTCTGCCTGCATCAGCTGAGGCATTTTTGTTTGTTTTTTACTAAGATAGTTTCATTAAAAAAGGGAGCACTATTCACAAACATGAGTGACCTTCTGTTTGCTTTTCATGCTCATTTGGAATCAGATGAAGAATAAAATGCATAGAGAAAGTACTGATTCTCATCATTACTAAGATCGAAATGTTACTAAGATTTCAAACTGTAAACTGCAAAAGTACACTGTGATCCGGCTTTTATTAAATAATTGTGCTTTTAGAAACCTTTCGTATAAATAATGGTCCTATTACTAGAGGGGAAAAAAAACAAAAACATTTTAAACTGGTCCATCTGTAGTCAGCTATTATATTTCCTATTTTCATGACTAGTTGTGTGGTTCTGTGAAGTACATCAATATAAACCAGATGAATTGAATGATTTGTTGTCTTTTAACATGCAGGATGTTTATCAGGTTTTAATGTGCTGCATTTGGTGATTTTAAGGAGCTGTTCTATTTTTTTTAACTGTTGTTCTCCATATTTGGAATTATTCCTGACTATCTACTATAAGTGAAATGCCAAAGTGGCAACTGAACTCCTCCACGCGTAACATTTATTTCTTTCATTAGGCAGCACTTTCGAGGACAATTCAAGTCAGTAGCATTACATTCACTTGTATTATATATATAATTTTTATTTAGTTTTTTTTCTGGAAGCAGCTTTTATTGCTGCTGCAGAAGAGGATTTTAAAAATCTATTTATTTTTTAAACTCTAAACCTAGTATGTTACTGACAGATGACCCAAGTAAAGCCAAGTGAGCCAAAAGTTGGATGCCCCCCACACACACACAAAAAAAACAGAATACTGTGGTATCCCGGATGTGTAGTTAGTTATGCACTGACTGGGTCGCTACTTTTCTTTCAGTGTTACTTTAACATAACTGTGTTGGCTGTTTGACTGAAGAAGGGAAATTGTATATGGAATAAGCTGCCAACAGAGGTAGTCAGCCCCGAGTGTAAATGCTTTTAAATTCAGGTTAAAAAATAATAATAAAAAAAGAAAAAATCCTATACCTATGCTTAGGGTCTTCTAAACATTTTTAAATCTGTTTTTTTTTAAACTTTATTTCTTTACTTTAAAGTTTTCTATGAATGTGTTTTTCGTTGTTGATGTATGTTTTTTTTGTAGTAATTTTTGTAAGCTACTTTTGTTTTCACTGCTTTGCATGCGAACGTCGTTAACTGTTGTGTATGTTGATGCTTGTTGGTGTTGTGTCTCATGTAAAGCACATTGAGTTGCCTTGTGTATGAAATATGCTATAGAAATAAACCGGCAAGGCAGGTTATTCAATCCAAACTCAATCCAGTTCTTTGGAATGGTTGGTGTTCAGTATTGCAGGTACCAAACGGCCTTTCTGTTTTCATCAAACATAAATTTGAGAAATGTGCACTTTTTAAGTACATGGAGGAAAAATAAGTTATTTCTTCTCTCTTATTCATGGCATCTTTATGTCTATGTCAGTATGAGTCATAAAATGGATGAAAAAGAAATCTGGAAATTGTAAAAATTATTATACCCCCTCAACCCCCCCCCCCCCCCCCCCCCGATTCAGATTATTTATTTATTTAAATTATTTATTTTTTATTTTATTTGTATTTTATTTTTTTTTGGGGGGGGTATATACTGTATACTTGTTTTATAATTGTGCTGCCCATTCATATTCAGCCTAAAGAAGTGAGAACAATCTTATAGGTCCTATAAGATCTCCTATAATGTAGGAGGATGTCCATCTATGGTCATCATGATATAAGTGGTTATTATTTTTGGTTAAGTGAAAAAGATGAGCAATACAGGCACCTTTTATGATGTTTAAGAAGTTGAGGTATCAACTACCAGCAGTGAATTAAATATATCACGTTTAGCCATGGTAGGTCATAAAAGGGACACAAGGAAAATGTGATATAATAATTTGATATACGATATACCTTTAAAAACAGTTGGTGTTGCCAAACACCTTGCACAGTAATACACGACTGATGTGATATTACGAGTAATAAGTTAGAGAAGCTGCTGTCTGTCACAATTGTCACCAAACAACTCTATTTTGGTGCCATTGTTTGAAAATACATATTGCCAAAACAACACAGGCACCCTGAGTGTGCACACAAACGTTTAAACATACGACACGTAAAAATCTCATCAATTTCATTTTTATCCTCACAAACTGAAAATCATTTGACAGTATAAAATGTATCACCTTCAAAAGTGATGACAAAAGTGAAAAAAGTTTAAGCGCTTACTTTTTCTAATTCAATATTTTGTTCATTTTCTTTCCATACAGTTTGTCCTGCTACATACCAGATTTTCCGGACAATAAGCCACTACTTTTTTCATGCGCTCTCACCCCTGCATCCGATCTGACGGTGCGGCTCATGTATTGTTTGTTTGTTTTTAGCTGAGGATATTGCTGTGCGAATGCCCGCTGCTGAGTATCTAATTTCACAACGTACGTTATGTATCCGCGGCTTATGGTCCGCCGCAGCCAATACGTGAAAAAAATAAAATAATCCACACCAGGTGGGCGCGGTTTATAACCCGATGCGCTTTATAGTCGGAGAAATACGGTATATCATATAGCAGATGAAATTTTAACATAAGTGGGTAGCTGCATAAATTTGGGCACCCTGTTGCTTTATTGATTTGAATACCTTTGGCATGGCATTAATTATTGTAACACAAAATGTGTTTTTTAAGCTCATTAACTCTTCACCTACATACAGTACAGTATTCAAGTGAAGCTAATCATAAGAAAGTGTATTTAAAGTGCCCAATTGCAAGTTTTTCGCCTCCTTGCATCTTCTCCGAAGAGTGGCAACATGGGAGCCTCAAAACAAGTCAAATGACATGAAAAAGATTATTCAACATCATGGTTTTGGGGAAGGATACAAAAAGATAGTTTTTTCCCCTCAAACATTTTAGCTGTCAATTTCCATTGTGAGGAACATAGTGAGGAAATAGAAGACCACAGGCACAGTTCTTGTTAAGGCCCAGAGTGGCAGGCCAAGAAAAATCTCAGGTAAGCAGACGCGAAGGATGGCGACATCGGTCAAACTCAACCCAGCTCCAGAGACCTACAACATTAATAAATATTGATGTACTTTTTCTTTTGGGATGCCCAAATTTATGCACCTGCCTACTTTTGTTTAAATAATTATTGCTCCCTTTCTGTAAATCCAATAAACTTTATTTCACTTCTCAAATATAACTGTTCATCTGCTATATGATATATTTAACTGAAATTGCTGATCCGAATAACCAAGGATGTATAAAGGAAAATCTTGAAAAATATCAGGGGTGCCCAAACATTTTCATAAACTACTGTATTTTGTAGATATGCAACCATTCACACTCACATTCACACCTACAGTATGGATAATACAGAGTCTTAAAACGATAAGCTTTTCTTCTCTGAACAGTAATTGATGCATGGTAACGAAAAAAAGCAGTTGGCGTATAGCAATCTATAATTCCTTGCAAGGGCCTACTAAGATTCCAAGCAGCAGGTGCTTAAATGCATGCATGCCTACTATTCTGTTAGCAAGTGTTGGAGGCCACCGGATTTAAGAGGTGCTCCTTATTTAAGTTGGATGGTTTTCACCATGGAAAATTCGGGAAAGCACTTCAGCCGCAAAACACATTTCAAGTTTTGGAACTGGAAGTGTTAATGAAAGATGCAAAAGAACCTGGTCCTGATGCATGGCAATTGAATCTTGCGTAACATTGTTTAAAACTGCAGCAGCACCAACTGTCACCGTGTGGTGAAATGACCCAGATGTAAGGAAATGTAGAGTTGAAAGGAGATTTGTCAAAAATTATATGGCATGACTCCTTGTGAGTGGGTCCAAGTTGGTCCTTAGTTCATTCAGTAGCTCCAAAATTACATTTAAAACCCTTTCAAACTCATAGATGATTGCAGTTGACATTACATAATTGCGTGTCTAAACCAATAAAAACGCACAATTTGGATGATGTCAACACTTCTGGTTCATGACTGGATCCCAGCTAACAATCACAATCACAAGTTGATTTGCATGATGTTCATGCTAAAAATGTTACATATAAGCTTGGTAAGTTTGCAACACGTTACAGCCATGCTATCCTGGCGTCCACTATAACAAATAAAAACATGACATAACACCAAAGTTGTCGTATTAGGGGCCACATATAAAAATATATATTTTTTAGAGGATGGGGCAATATTCGGAGAAAAAAAACTTCAAAATGCAATTTGCGACTTCATAAAGTGGCAATTTTGCGACTTTATAAAGTGGCAGATTTGCGTGAAAAAAAATTAAACTTACGAGAAATATAAGTACGTACTAAAATGTTTGTGCCAATACTTTTCAGTCGGGTTTTCAAATAAGGAGATAGTAATTGCTTTAGCAGAGATTAACCATATCATGTTAAGCATTCGCTCTTTGAAGTGTTGGGTACGGCCAGCGACAAAAGACGCCTCGCTTTGCAAAGGTCCACACCCTGAGGATCAAGCATTTAAGTTAATTTCTTAAAATGTATATTAATATTATATTAAATTATTAATATTATATTAACAATATATTATAATTTATGTTTCCAGAATTATTATTTATACATTTTGGTATTTTTTTGTACAAGTAGCTAAGTTGATGTGTCGAATCTGCTACTGTATTTCTCATAAGTTTCTGAGTTTTTTTTCTCGCAAATTTGCCACTTTATAAAGTAGCAAATTTGAGATTTATTTTTTCTCGGAAAATTACCCCCCTTCTGAAAAAATATATATATACGTGGCCCTAATACGCCGCCGTAGGGAAAAGAGAAAATCAGTTAAAAAATAAATAAATAAATTGCACAGCAGAAATAATGCGGGACTTTTTATTCAGGCCCCAAAAATGCTGATCAGTAAAAATTCGTAAAAAAAAAAAATCTGATGAGCTTTCAGTGTAACGAATGGCACTGGAAAAGGGTGAACATTGTTATTTTGGATATTACTTCTTGTCTTTTGATTTTAATATAGCTCACTCCAACATTATGCTTCAAGTGTTTGTTGAGGCTTTGGCACAGGAGATACAAACTGCGTCACAGAGTTTCTCCTTTTACTAAGTCATTATTGTTGAGTCCTGGTGATGGTTTGCTCCTCATGCCCTCAGTCCCTCCTCGTGATGTTTCTTGGAAAAAGAGGTGTGGCCACCACACAGACATGACAATACGTTTGTACTCCCTGCGGAAGTTTTGGTTCAGTAGGCCATAGACGATGGCATTAAGGCAACTGTTGAAGTAAGCCATGAAATAGCTGACAACAAAGAGCCACTCTGGAATGCGAGGTGCAACTTCTTCTGGGTTGATGGCAACAGCGAGCCCAATGAAGTTGAGCGGCCCCCAGCAAATGGCAAAAAGCACAAACACGACAAACATGGTAATGAAGTTCTTCAAATCGCTGGGCTTGATGCGAGGACGTACCTCAGATTTCACCTTGCGCCTTACCTGAATGACCAAGATCCATATCCTCATGTAGCAGAAAGTGACCACAGAAATGGGCACAAAGAAATGGATGACCACTACTGTGATGGTATAGGAAGTGCTGACAGTCTGTGCAAATGTGCATGAGTAGACGCGGGGGTCATACTGCAGGGAGCCAAAAAACAAATTTGGCACAATGGCCGTTAGTGTTAAGACCCAGATGAGTGTGACCAGCAGCAGGGTGTTCCGGTTGCTGTACAACTTGTCGTAGCTGAAGTTGTGGCAGATGTAACAGTAGCGGTTGATGGCGATGCCTGTGATGTTGAAGATGGAGCCGATGACGCTCAAACCCATCAGGAAGCCACTTATCTGAAAAGAGGACATTTAGACACATCAATGATAAATACACATGGGTAACTCATTTGCTCCCAAAAACGTATACAAATGTTCCAGTTTAAATACTGCCATGGCCCCAAAAACGTATTTATGCATTTTTTCAAATATTTCTTCATGCTAGAGACACCATATGCGGGATACTCCTTCAGTTTAATGACATATGCTCCAATTCTTGCGTGACTGCGTGCGAACCGCCAGTCTGTCAACAATGGCGAATAGCCGTGTCGTAGTCGTTTTGCACAACCTCCTTAGCTTTCACAGCGAAATATTTTTGATGTGGTTGTACTGGAATCACCCGCCATTGTCACTCCTCTCATACATGCCCGTGCAAGCCTCGCAGCTTCAAACGTCTTCAGATCAGTGGTTCGTCTTCTCTTCTACGCTTTCCGTTAACTCCTTGTGGCTGCGCTACAGCGCCACTCCAGACTTGGCATATACATTACAGCCATTAAACGTCCTCAGCGTCTTCTTTTGGACTCACGCATGTCTTGAAATGCTTCTGTGTGTACAAAAAATTATTCTGAGGAATGAAGCCGGCTTTGCTTCCGTGTACACAGGGTCTAAATAGAAGCAAACTAACGAGGCAATGACAAACACCTGGACATGACAAGTGGCAGAGGGAGTTCATCGGAAGACACAAGGGACTGGAAAAAACAAGCACAATGACAAGAGGGATGCATGATAACTAAAATGAAGCAAAACCAAACACAGATCATGACATGCGTACCTTGCACTGGGTCTCTCCCAATGACCAGCCATCATGGAAAATAGCATACAACACCAAAGGATAAGGGTAGAATGCTACCATCAGGTCGGCAAAGGCTAGGCTCACCACAAAGGCGTTTCCTGTTAAAGGTAAGAGAAAGAAAATGGTGAGTTTTGAAACCTGCGTGGTTTCGACAGTTACAAGCTTGAACAATAACACCAGTGACAAAAACAAGAGCATCATGGTTTTTGGTGTAAAGTTACGATTATCCTCAAATATTGGACAGCATAGTACTGTACCATAAAACAAATTTAACCAAGCAATCACTGACTTCTTTGCATTTGCTATTCAAGGCCACAAAGACCACGTCACTCCAACACTTCAATCTCTGCCCCAGTAACTTTTGCCACTTTGCAATTTTGCCTTGTTTTGGACTTTGGACTTTGCCTCCATATTTCCCTTTTCACAAGTTTTATGAGGTTTCCAAGAGTCTGCACTCCTGACTGTTTATTAATCAGCCTTTGGCTGTACCTTCTCACATTCCCTCTCCCTCTTTCCTCTACTTTTACTCTCGCATCGGTCTACAACTAAACAGTACTGTATCTGTCATAAAATGACCACTGAAAAGAGCCAATACTTGCAGTTCGTGTATCTGACTTAAGAAGCATTAATTAGACAGATACATCAAAAGCCTGTAGGACCTTTTTGCGTTGAAAATAATGTATTTCTTTATTTATAGCCTACACTTAAAGCAAGATATACAATGAAATGCATTAGATTATCAGCACTACCGGTACTTTAATTGTCTAGCAAGTGACTTATAGTCTCCGTCATGTACTCTCAAGGGGAAACTCCATTCATCATCAAGAAAAACCTTAAATGTAAGTGAATGTAGAAAAACCAAACAAAGCTGGGGTAATCACTCATCTCTAATCAGTTTTCATGTGACAGGAAAGTTACCGACTCAGCAATCTGACCTAAGAGAGTGTGTCAGTTAAAGGAGAGACAGAAGAGAACTCGGAAATTGGCAGTAGACTAAAATAGAAGGGCACTCACTCGGGAGCATGCTTGTGCCAAAATACTTGTTATAATACAAAAAAAAAAAATGTTCAGGAACATGGGTCAAAATCTCTTCATGGAAATAAATAACCATGTGACCCTCTTAAATTAAAGTTAAATTAAGGTGCCCATTCTTGCAAAATGAACCCAATATGTATCACGCACACAATTCTAATTCAGGATTAATTTACTGCATGCCCTGGCAAGTTTGATGCATGTCACGTGTACAATACTTAATGTGACACCAAACTAAATAGTAGGCAGACATTCACAAATAAATCAGTTACGTTACATCCAAGCACGTAACAGAAACTGTGCCAAATAAACAGCTTCTACTTACAATCAGATATTTGAAACTTTCTTCCTCTGACATTGCAGACAAATTAGTCACATCTGATAGTTTACAGAAAAATTGCCTCAACTCATGATACAGAGGACAAGAAAACAAGTCAGTGACAATAGTCAGTGGCCCGAAAATGCAGCGTCCCTTTGACATTCTGTGAGCACTGCAAGAGCATCCTTCAAAGTTTGAGGACTGGCCGACCTACTGGGTCATTTTGCAGGTTATTTTTACTGCTGACATCAATTTTAAGTCCAGAACTATAAAATAAAATACATAATATAAAATAATAAACTCTGGAAATTCCAGATGGCCAGTCCGCCCCTGTTCCTGGTGATAAACGGGTTGCTCTCTATTTGACATTTAAACAGACTATTGTGATGACTATTACTATGACTGACTATGATGACTTGCAAATTAGACTCAGAATTACTGAATAAGTTTAGATCAGAAAAATCTATTTATTTGGAAAATGTGCTAAATGCTAACTGTAGGCTACTTGAGGTACAATGGTACATAACCATTTGGAATCGTGCACTGAGACATTTGCAATTTGATGGAATCATTGAGAAATGGCATTCTGTTGTGAACTATTGCAGAGTGGTTTAGGGATTTGTCCATGTTATTTTATTGAGAATGTCATTTCTGTTTCAAGAAATGAGAAAAACCAATGCAGAAAAACTGTAATATTATGATACTTGGATTACGAATGACATTTTTCAGTTATCGGAATATTTGGGTCTTTTTTCTTGAATTCAGCAATGACACAGGGAAAGAAGTCCACCAGAAGCCAAAGGTGAGCTTTCTTAGGGCTCAGCAGGACGTAAAAGCACTGCAGCCCATTTATGATGAGGTTGGAAGACTTCAGGGACCAGGAGGGATCATCCCATATGTGGGTGTCAAAGAACTTGAAGCTTGACACACGCTCCACTGATGTGGCTGTGGGTGTGTACCTGCTCTGAGCCTTCCTGAAGTCCGCAATGATCCTAACTTGGCCTTCTGGGTAAAGCGCAGTGTTGAATGCTGAATTGAGATCAGTGAAAAGTGTTCTGGCACTGGAGTTGTGATTGTCCGAATTTGTCAGGGTAAGGTGAAGAACTGTGTAATCGATGGCAATGAGAAACTGATGTGGCAGGCTATTGATCAATACTTCTGATTTGGGAAATCTTTATTATTTTGTGTGATGTCCGTTTGTTTAGAACCGAGAGGGTGTTAGTGACAACATTAATCTGGGATTTTATAGAGGCCTCGGGCCTCAATTTTTAAAATGTGGTTTTCAGACACTCAAATGAATGCTATTGGATCATCTTTTAATTGTCTCCGTACATTTTCTGTCTGATATTACATATAGTGACTAACTTGCTATTCACTACCTCAGGCAATCTCAAATTCCATTCTATTTAATTTGCCTTTTATGCACCTAGTTTTTTTTTTGTATTGCTTGTCTTCATCAGGGTCACTGGTAAAATGGAGTCTATTCCAGCTGATTTTGTTTCAAACTCATATTCACATTTCACACCATTAATTTAGAGTCTTCAAGTAACATACATCTCTTCGGAATGTAGTAGGAAAAGAGAGAAAACCAACCCAAACACAGGAAAATTCAGAAGTGTGAGGCAGACTTGCTAACTGCTTTTTCAACTGTGCTGCTGTATAAATAGTAATGATTTGACTTACAGTAGTCCAACATCTACGTGACCAATGTGACACATATATTATGACTTTCGTTCTAATATTTTCATGGACCACAACACTAAGGCGTGATGATCCTGATGATGTGTCAACTACGCAGGAAGTCTTGTAAACTCAACTCAGCAGAGACCAAGGTGAGTTTTACTATAATCTTATAAATTACAATTGTCTCATTAAATAACAATTTTAAAATATGCTCATTGTAAACCACAAAGCATACTTTTGGACATTGATGTTTAAAGAATTACTTTAAACATCCCAAATAATTATGTATTTGTAGTCATTTGAACTTCTTAGGACAGTTTTGTGAAAGTAAATAAGTAAAGTAAAAATTGGTATGATTTTCCAAATAGGTGTGAAATTGCAATCGTCTAAATGTGAGGTCACTGCTACGAGATTGGACAGACATGAGCCAACGTTGGAGTACTGGAAAAACCTGTTCACTTTAGTGTAATTAAACCACTGTGACTAAACCACACGTATATCCTTTAAATACAGTGTTTACGTACTTAATTAGTTTCATGTCTTGTTTTTAATGTAGAACGGCAGTCTACTGAGGGGGACCGAGAAGGAGACCGCCATCGGAGGGGGCGAGACAGGCCAGCTGGGCCAGACAAAACAAGGGATTTGCGGCGGAGAACTACCACCAGCCATTGCGGTGGAGGCAGGAAGGCTGTTCGGAGAGAACCAGGAGGAGAACCATCGGTGAGGCTGACCATTTGGGCTAGACGAAGGAACCAACGGCGGCTAAGCTAACCAGGCCGGGCGACCGGGCAACGGCAGTCGTCAGAAAAGAGTTGTCACGACTTGCTGTCAGCTTTTTTTGGGGGGATCTGGTGGCCCTCATTTTCTTCTTGATAATACTGTATTGTGGCCCTCGTTTTCCTCTTGTAATAACAGTACTATTGAGAAAAATGAGGGCCGCCAGACCTAAAAAGAAAGAGCCGACAGCAAGCATCAAGAAAGCCAGAGCTTCCAGGACCCGCAGGCAATGCTAACGGCACATCAAGGCAGTGATTAAAGTAAAGGAATTCCCAACTACTGAGTTTCCCCAGATTTCCACACAATCGGTCCGATTTTGTAATAATAATGATTAATATAATCTTTATAATGAGGACATCCTTAGTTTTAGTGAGTATCCCTATATATTTTTTAATTTTCCTTTTGACATTATCTATGTGTGACTTCCAACATAAATTTTCATCAATAACTACTTCAAGAAATTTATTTTCATACACTCTTTTTATTTCAGTTGAATTTACCATAATTTTGACCTGTTGTGTGGTTTGTCTAGTACCAAAAACTATAAACTTTGTTTTATTTAAGTTTAGTGATAATTTGTACATATCAAACCAATTTTTTAAAGTGATTAGTTCATTTTCCACAGTAGTCAGAAGCTGCTTCTGGTTCTCTCCTGAACAGTAGAGAGTTGTGTCATCTGCGAATAAGACATTTTGAATATTTTTGAGACACAACAAATATCATTTATATACAATATAAATCATTTGGGGCCTAGCACAGACCTTTGGGGGACTCCATGAGTAATCTTCAAGTGTTTTGATTGTATATTGTTAAACTGTAAGTACTGATATCTATTATCTAAATAACTTTTCATCCATTTACATGCTAAACCTCTTATGCCATATCTTTCTAATTTATTCATTAGTCTAGAATGATCTATAGTATCAAGTATGCTTTTTTTTTTTAATCTATAAAAATTCCAACAGTACATTTTTTATTATTTATGTTAGTAGATATTGCTTCTACGAGTTCGATGAGATGGGTTTTTTTTTCTTCTCGAAACCCATATAAATTTTCACTTAAAAGTTTATGTTTCTCAATAAAATTGTCCAGTCTATATAAAAATATTTTTTAACTGTGCCAGCAGTGATATTGGTCTATAATTAGTGAATATATCTCTTTCTCCATTTTTATGAATAGGAATAACCTTTGCTATTTTCATTTTTTATGCAAATATACCAGCTTTAAACTACATATTATATATATATATATATATATATATATATATGAAAGGCTGCACAACATACTCTATAATACTTTTTACTAATGTCATATCAATGTTGAAGCAGTCAGTAGACTTTTTATTTTTTAAATATTTTAACAACATTCAATACTTCTGCATCATTAACAGCATTAAACCACATCGTGGATGATTTTTGTTTTAATGTGCTTATCTATTTCATGTTTGTTTCTTGGCTCAGGGATTTCTTTTGCCAAATTACTGCCAACATTAACAAAAATACTCATTAAAATCATTAGCTATGTCTGAATTGTTTTGAATAACAATATTTTTATTTTTTATCAAATATTCTTGCAGCTCTCAGTTCAGCTCAGTTTTTTTCTTTTCCTTTTAACAGCATCTGTAGAGTCCTCATTTAAGAAAGTTTTTGTTCCCTTAAGATTCTTAGCTTTTTGTAGAATACCTGATTTATCCTTAAATCTTTGCAGCTTCACTACCGCCGGCCTTGGTCTTCCTTGTCTGTCCTTAAATTTTCTTGTGCGATGGGCCCTTTCTATATTAACTGTTTGCTGAATTTTTAGGTTTTCAGTTATCACTTTCATAACCTTTCCCTCCGTCTCAGTCCATGACTTTCCTGATGACTCTGGAATTCTCTTGGATTGTCTTTCCAAATAATACATTTTGTCAGACAACCAGCATACTATCACATACTTTGAAAACATCCGACTGTATAACTTTGTTGTACTATACAGTATTATTGAGCAAAAGTTGCTGATATAAGGAAAACCCAGATTTCATGGGTGCAAAAGTATGTGAACCTCTCACTTAATCGGACATTGCACCTCCTTTTGCAATGAAAACTTCATCCAAACGCTTTCTTTAGTGATTTGTCAGTCTTTCCCATCTACTTTGGGGGAATTTTTGCCACTCTTCCTTGCAAAATGCAGCCAATTGAGAGAGGTTGGATGGGCGTCTAGCATAAACTGACCGCTTCAGGTCCCGCCAAAGTATTTTGAAAGAATTTTTAAGTCAAGATTTTAACTGGGCACATCCAGAACATGAATCTTGTTGTTCTTCAGACAATGCTGGAACGCTTTGGATTATTTTCATGTTGCATGATCCATCATCTACCAGGCTGTAACTTCACAAAGAACGGCTGCAGGTTACGATCCTAGATTTTACAATATTCCTCTGAATTCATGATTCCCTGGACAATGTGAATTGTCCAGGTCCTGAGGATGAAAAGCCAGCTCAGAACTTAACATTCTCACCCACCTTGCTTCACTCTAGGGTGAAGGTTCTTTTGCTGGTATGCAGTGTTGACTTTTCACCAAACATGACTGTTTTAGTTGTGACCAAAAAGTTTAATTTTGGACTCATCTGTCCACACAAGGGACTTCCAAAAAGCTTCAGGTTTGTCCAGGTACTCTCTTGCAAAGTTGAGATGGGCAGCTTTGATCTTTTTTGTGAGCAGAGGCTTCCACCTAGCAAGCCTTCCATGAAAGCCTTGTCGATTGACTTTTCTTCTGATTGTTGAAGCATGCACGTGTCCCAGATGCACCAAAATAAGTCTGCAAATCCCTTGATGTGATGTTCGAGTTGGCTTTTTACCTGAATTATAATTTTTCTTGTGGTTCTTGCTGATATTTTAGAAGGTCGTCCACTTCTAGGCAGGATTGTAGTAAATTTTTGTGTTCTCTAGATGCAGATGAGCTGCTTCACAGTGGAATGATGAAGCAAATTTTTTTTTCGATGACTTTATAGCTTTCCCCAGACAGATGTGCTGTCACTACCCACTTCCTGATGTCCCCTGGGATTTCTCTTCCTCTCAGCATGACTGACCTGTATGGGTTCACCTGGGTAAGACTAAAGTGATGTGGTTTTGTCTCTGTTTCAGTCAGTGATGCACAATTTTGTTGCTAAACCTCTCATTTCAGTGGTCCATATCAGTGGTTAGTTTAGATAGCTACCAATTTGTCCTACCTGATCCTACTCGATTGCTCAGGGTTCACTTACTTTTGCACCTACACGAATTGACCAAAAACTTTAATTAAGTTTTGACTACACAATTGATAAAAAAAAAAAAAGAACAATGCATTGAATTGATAAACCTAAACCTGTTATTTCATATAAAATGTAATGGTTCAGATTGAACAACAAAATCAGGTTGAAACATTTGGAAAATCCAAATTGCTGAAGAGGTTCACAAACTTTTGAGCAGCACTAATATATATATATATGCCCCAACTCAAGGTTCCCCGGATACATGTTTGGAATACAATTAGATGGTGCAAGTGGCTGGATGTTAGTAAAACTAGTCATATCATTTAAATTTTAAGAGATTTAGAAAAGTTAGCTTCCCTTGTACAGATTGACAAATGGAGCGATACACCTTTTGGAAATTGTATTTATTGCACCTTTCCTACATAGTATTTTGGCTACAATGTCTTAGATTAGCGTAAAATTACCAGAGCACAGTGAGTATATCCAAGTCATTCATCAGCCGGGGTCATTAAAAGGCAAGTCGAACCAAACTTGATTTTAGCACACTCATGAGCATGATCGGCCTAACTCAAGCCCTCCAAGACAAGTCCATGGGGAGAGTGAACCGGTGACATTCTAAGCTTTACTATTGACGTTGTGCCGCGTAAGGCACATAAATGTCTGAACGACCTACCATGTCCTTCTCCAAGCTACAAAGCCCCTCCTCTTGCACGACTATATATCTCCTATGATTCCACTATCTCCATTTTTCCACACAGATGGATTTCAATTCCCTCATCCATCATCTCATCTATCTTTTCCCATCCTTCACTCCCTTTGTCACGTTCTTTATTAGACTCCCTCCCGTCCCATACCTCCATTTAGACCTGCAACCTAGGGACCATTTTGCTGAAATGGAAGCCAGTTGTTCGCGAGATGAGCTTCTGCTCACCTCAGCTGGCAGGAACAACTTTAGAATGATGAAGGTCAGCAGTGATTGATGGTGGCATTCAAGTACAGTGAGGAAAATGGAACGTGGGAGGAGGATGTGCAAGGACTGGCATTATTCCAAAAACATGGCCATAGTATGTTGGCGCTACATTTACAGTAGCAAATTGTCATTGAACATTGAGTATATATTCCAAACTCTAATGACCATTAATATTCATTTGGTCATGCACTTGACCGGCAAGTTTAATAATTACCATACTTGCAAATACAATACAATACATCTTTGGAAGTAGATACACAGCATTCAAGTCCTTCACTAATCGGTCACCCTAAAAGCAAAGGTGTACAAACCACTTACCACAGAGTTTAAGGCATGTTTACAACTTGTTCTAAGCAATCGTGCTTGGAAAACAACTACATTAAAACCTGAAATATCAAGTATTTTTCCAAAACTTTAAAGATTTTCAAGGAAGTAGTAGGGGAAATTGGCTTTTAAAAGTTTGGTATTTTACTACCACTAAATTAGGAAAAATGGGAGAAAATGTCAGCTGTCCAGATGACCAGATGTTGAAATCACACCCAACAACATATTGTTGTCACGGTGGAACTAGGTGTGAACCCAAATGCACGACTCAAACTCAAAAAGATAGATATTCTCAAAAAGTTTAAAGGGGGATACTTGACTCACTGAGCCATTTTCAGCAGTAAAAAAGTTAATATTTTCTCCAGAGTGAATGTGATAACTTAATTATTTTTCATGAACAATTTATACCTTTAAAAAACAAAATTTTCCACTTGCTGTCGACTGAAGATGACATCACGTTTGCTGATGACAAAGGTAACAACAAATCATGGCTCAGTTTGCTGACCAAACCCAGAAAACAGGTGAACCATGATTGGTCGTTACTTACTTCCTCAGCACAGGTGATGTCATCTTCAGTCGACAGCAAGTGGAAAATTTTGTTTTTAAAGGTATTAATTGTACAATAAAAATAAATAAATAATGAAGTTATCAAATTAATTGTGGACAAAATATTAATGTACTTTTTAATGGTTCAATGAGTCAAGTATCCCTTTAATGAACCAATACAACATAAAGTCACTCATCAGAGGAAAATGGATAATGGACAAAGTACGAAAAAAATCACTCAGACAAAAAAAACTGCAATCAAAGATGCATACAAAGTAGGGTTGTCACCCCTGTTCACCTTTTGTTATGGTGTCATAGTATCGGATCATTTTTATGACATAAGTTTTTTTAATTTGTTTTTTTACCCATTCTGTTTTGGTTGCTTAGTCTTGTCATGTCATGCCATACGGTGGTTCCGTTTGCCTAAACGTGTGAACAGTTTTGCTGTGCATCAAAAGAGTTATACATACTCCTTCCCTTTCAGTTGAGATGAATATTTACTGGAATTACCATCTGATAAAACAAGGTTTGAAAGCAGGCAGACAATGACAAAACAGAGGGGGAAAAACAACGCTAGACAACAATATCATACAATCTTTTCAAAAAGTGTCAGAACATTATCTTGCTGCATGATCACCCAATCATTTTGGTTGCATCTTCCTTCAAATTGGCAGACAATGTTTCGAGAGCTGTCTGAGTTTATTTTGAAAGGGTTCAGTGATAGGGGGACTGCTGTGAGTGAGGTGGTGGCAGCACTCCCATTGATTGTAAATATTTTTTGATTTGATTCATGACCTCTTGAAGTGATGACTTTTTCTTCTTATAGAGAATATCATCTGATTATACTGTACAACTATTTTGTGTTTTGACACAGAAGAGTACCGTAGATATCTTTGCTGTGAAATATCGCTGTTGCCAGTGATTCGATGAATACTGCAAACATTAAAGTTATTATCCTTATAATTGGAGCCTAGTTGTTTTGTTAAACTTTTTTTTGGTGTGTGGCGCATATATATACAGCATCAACAAAACTAATTGGCCGCTGCCTGAAGTGTTCCTGTACAACATTGCAATAATACAGGGGTGCTCAAGTTCGGTCCTCGAGAGCCCCTATCCAGCCTGTTTTCCATGTTTCCCTCAGCTGAATTTAATGATCAGCTAATCAGCAAGCTTTGCAGAAGCCTGGTAACGATCCTGATCATGAATCAGATGTGTTAGTGGAGAGAAACATGGAAAACAGGCTGTATAGGGGCTCTCGAGGACTGAACTTGAGCACCCCGGCAATAATAGATAAGCCAGGCACGGAATTGATGCAAACTGAGTGAAGTTTCGCCCAGCTGTCACTTTCTCTCTGTGTTTAGACAGGCCAATTAATAAAAAAATCCATGTCATCAAATTACCTGAGAAGCATTACTGAATTATGTGGCGTTGGCCTTCAACATTCTGCTAGTCAGCAAGACATCTCACATGGATGCATCCTAACGTTAGCCAGTGCAAGTGGTTCAAATTCATGGGATTTTGGACCTGGGGGGACGGGGAACAAGATTATAGGAATAATATATCTGTGTGTGTGTGCGTGTGCGTGTGCATGTATGTTAACCCTAAAAATCCATAAATAATTTTACAGAATTGAAAAAATGACATAACATTACATAAATAAACAAATAAACATAATTATCGCTATCATCGGGCCAAAACCTCAAAGCCACAATTCGACAAATTATTTTTTTCTTCTTCAAAAAATCTACACTTTTGGTCAGTGCACACGTGTGTCATCTTTAGGAATTAATGATAATCTAAAGTGTTAAAAATGGCTTGCTTTCTTTGATGATGCAAAGTTAATTGTTAAGAAAACATGCCATTTTTGGGGTCTCCTGAAAAGTGCAGATTTTGAAGGTACAAGGTTTTGGCCCGACGCAAGCGTTGTGGAAAAACGTACATGAAACTTACATTTTAAATAACAAAAATAATGTTAGTATTATTTTCCTATACTGCATGCATTGTAGCATAAACAAAATCATATTTTCCATGTAGCTGTATTCAGGTAAAAGCTACCTGCTGGGCGTTTCCTCCTGATGTTCCCCCGCCGGTGCCAGTCGGGGGAGGTGCTGGGTCATCAGTCGGGAGAGACCCCCGTCGCTTTAATTGATGTTTCGTCCCATTATTCCACATTATTATATCTCAAATGCCATTTATTATGTCTATGTAGATTCTTAATGTTTTATAGAGGGTTTTGGGGCTTTCCGCATTTCCCACAATGCATTGCTTGCAACCATGATGAGCAGCTGTGTTGACATGGTCATTGTATTTGACCATTCACTCAGTGATAATCACAACTAACTTAAGTAAAGTAAAAAAATAAATAAATAGGTAAAATGACAACTAACTTCCCACTGTTCCCAACCCCAGAAGAAGATTGACAAATGTTTGCATAAAACTAAGAATATTAGGAGTAGAATTGCTCTGTATTGGTAGAATTGGTTTATTTATTTATGTATTTCTTTATGTATTTTTTTATTTCTTTTAAATCATTGTTGAAAGTCTTCTGCCCAGATTTAGTTATAACTGTTTAGATTTAGTCATAACTGTTTTAATTTCCTCAGTAAAGCTTGGTGAGTGTTTGAATAAGGTGGAATGTCTGAAGAGCTTCCTCTATTCCCACACGCAATGAGCCATTTGTCTGGGGTGAAGCAAATGTGTTAATAGGATTTCTTTGTAAGTCTTATCTCGTGCTAGGTGCCGTCAGGTCTGAGACCTACTATATTTCCACATCAAAAGGCCATCTGTCAATGTGTATTGAATGCTGTAAAAGTCTGTCTTGGCTGGGGGCAGGGGTGGGGAGAAAGGGGCAGGGGTGGGGAGAAAGGGGAGAGGGGAGGGGTTTAGTGGTACCGCCTTTCTGATAGTATAAGACTATTGCAATTGTCAGGAATCGACACACTTCCGAGAGGACTGCAGCATTTGTCTGTAAACTTGTTTGTGTCCGGAATATTCTGTAAAATAAATCCTTCGAAGGACCTGTTCACCAATCTCCAGTCTGTATTCAGAAAATCAACATTCTCACTACCCGGAATATTTACATACATGACAGCACTTCCTCCTGTCTCATCTTGTTCATCAGTAAACGGGCGTTGCCAGTTACGGATTGATGGACCTTCCGTGAGTAATGACTCAGATTCATCAAAAGACGCCGCGTTTATTCGGGGGAGTCAGTTGAGCCGAGACAGCATTCAACGTGGCAACATCTGGACTTTAGTGCCCTCCGGCAAATATGGCTGCGAGTAGGAGCTGTCATAGCGTCTCGACAAATACTTTTCGAGAGCTATTACAAGCTTCCTTTAATACAACTAGTGTAACAAAAAATGCATTTGGATGCAGTTATTCTTGATAGACCAAATATATTTCACCTTGTGAGCACACAGGTACACTTTAAGAAACACAAGTCATAGGGCTGGGTTAAAAAAAATAAAAATAATCGATATCTAATTGATTTTTCTTTTCAAACGTAATATCTATTCCTAAAACCATGAATCTATTATTTTAATATCAACCCCTCCCCACCGCCCCCCATAAATTACCAAGAAAATAGAATTGTATAGCCAAATTTAATTTTCTTGATATTTACTGTTCACATGAATTTAAAAGTATTTGCTTACATTTATGAAATACCTGTTTAATTCAGAAGCTTTTTCATTTATATTTACAATTATTGAATTACAATTATTAAAACATTTTCATCTCATCCACGCTGATGAAGTGATTATAACACATGTTATTTTCATTAATAAATAAATCATTTAACCAGTTACTGCCTCTGCAAAATTTTATTTGGAATGTAATGTTTGTGAAGTTTTTTTGTTTTTTAGCATGTCCTTGATATTTAACTCTTTGACTGCCAGACGTTTTCAGAAAAGGGATGCTGTCAGTGTCAGCCGATTTAAGCATTTTGACTGATCTTTCAAGGTCCACAGAAAATGTTCTGTTTAAACACACATACTACCAAATGAAAGATTGAACTATCATCTTTCATTAGAAAAAAATAGTTTGTTTCTACCTTATTCCGTTCTTTAGTAATCAACAATAGAAAAGGGTTAGTTTTCCTCCGAATGCGCTTGTTTTGGACCAAAATACGGAGAAATCAAGCTTTTAGTGAAACAATATTATTTCATGCACTCTAGTGAATTTTACACTTATTTTTGTCCATGAATGATGCCACAAACACCTAAATAGTGCTTTACTTCTATAAAACACTACCACCAAGAATGAAAAAGTGTTTTTTTGATAGCAAAATACGTTTATTTATATTCAACAGTGTAACAATTTGACAACAATTTGGCAAACTATTTACAAATGTGTGCAACTGTGGTGCTATTTACAATTATGTGGATGTTTCAACGACAGTTTTTCTTTTTGTGAAACACTCCCCTGCGTGCAAGGAGACGCAACATGATTTGCACAACAGATTAGTTTCACTGCGATTACCTCTTCGCGTGCAGAAGCTACACTTTCTTGCAGGCCGTTTTTTCATCGTAGTCCATGACCAGTGTCTTCTCCGTGATCAGACTGTACCCGCTCCTCCGATGAATATGCATTGGACATCCGATCGAATGTCCGCTTGTGCAGCTCCGGCGTTAGCAGCGCTAGCCGGTGAGGCTTTATGACGTGAGAATAAAGGCCGCGTCCAACTGTGGCGTCAACCTCGGGATTCACCATCATCATCATCATCAATGTGCATTGGTCGATGCTTTTCGACAACTCTCCATCGCCTGATCGAATCTCCGCTTGTGCAGAAGTACCCGGTACTTCTATGTGCTGCGCGTTTTCCGGCGTTAGCAGCGCTAGCCGGTGAGGCTTACTACGTGATCATAACGGTCGCGTCAAGGCTTCCAACTTTGGCGTCAAGCTCGGAGTCATCATCATCGTCGACATCAATGCGCTTTTTAGTATTGATCGATGCTTTCCGTCTTTGAAAAAAATGCTCAAGCTTGAGCTGCTTGCAACCGGTTGCATCATCAGCCATTGTCTCCTCAACACTCTAGCTCCGCCTCACGTCTTCTACTGACGCCCACGGTGGGCGGCCCACCCAACCTTGTGCAAAGAGAGTCATCGCTGCCATCTAGGGGCCAAAACGAGTCATTAAACTAACTAGATCTGCTTGATACTTGATACACAGCTGCCCAAGGCTTTCCTCCACCCGTTTCCAAAAAAAACAAAAAAAAACATAGTGAACGTCTTTTAACGTCCTCGGCGCCCCTCCGTAGGTTTTTACTAAACGTTTTACAACGTTTATGGCGGTCAAAGAGTTAAGAAGAATTGATGTTCCATAATTAATCAATATCTGATTGAACTGAAGTGAATCAAATCCAATCGGAAAAAAAATCTAAATCGAATCAAACTGAGCACTTGTGAATCTAAATTGAATCGATTGAAGAACTTTGAATCCATACCCAGCCCTAATAAGTCATCCTTCTGTGACTTTAGGCTGGGTACACGCATAAAGACAATCGGTCAGTCTTTGTCCCGATTTTGTCCTTTCCCGACCAAGGACTTCAAACACCCGACAATCTTATGTTTTATACGTTTTTCTATAGGTTTTGTCATGTTTTGGGTTCTGTTTTCCTTGTGTGTCTCCCTTGGTCTTGTTTCAGTGTGATCCTGCCCTTCCTCGTGTGATCCAATCAGTGCCCTCAGCCACTTGTGTCTTGCCCCAGGTGTGTCTTGTTGTGTCGTTAGTGTCTGTGTATTTAGTCTGCTGTCTCCCCTCTGTCTGTGTCGGTTCATTGTTTTTCCCCATGTTATGCTGCCCGTTTTTGCCTTGTCTTTTCCCCATGTCATGCTGCTCGTTTTTGCCTGGTCTTTTCCCCATGTCATGCTGCTCGTTTTTGCATTGTTGTTCCCCCATGTTTTGGTTAATTTTTTGGTTCTAGTTTTGGTTTATCTTGCAATTTGGAAGATCACCTTTTGTTTGTAGTAATTAAAATCCCTTTTTTTTGATTGAACCTCTGCCTCCTCGCCCTGTCTTCCCGCATTTGGGTCCTCAAGCTCCCCCATCCTGACAGAATGAACCGACCATGATCAGACCCAGTGGGAAGCTCCCGTTGCCGACCGGCATGCCGTCTGTCGGCTCGAAAGCACCGTCAGCCTGCCACCCAATCCCATTCCCTCCATGTAGGTACTTTTTCTCTGACTGGTTCCGCCTTGTCCTCTGTTCCCCATTCACCCGATCTCCTTAGTTCACTTAAGTCCCTGCCCTATGACACCATTTTGTCACCCCATTGTTTCATAGACACAGACTTCACAGATGATGATGAAGAAGGCTGTTTTTTGGTTAATGCACTTACAGATTCCAGTTCCGATTTAGACACTGATTTGGATTTTTTCACCAGCATAGACCCTTACATGTTATCGTCACGGTTTTCTTTTGCGGATTATTTTAACACCGGGTCATGTCACCTCGGTCCCCGCCAAGTTCATCACTCCGGTCCCCATCTTGTGCACCTCATAGCCCCACATTACCGCCACGTCAATACTTAGTCCCCACTTCACCTGGTTCCTTACCTAATCCTGTTTCTTCTCGTCACGTTCCTTCAGTCTCTGTATCCTCGGTTTCTAGTATCCCTGCTGCTCCTCACTCCCCATGGTGGCAGGCTGATGTGGCCCCAGTTCCTGCTCTCAAGTTTGCTTCAGCCACGCCACCCCAAGCCATGTTCACCCAGCTACCGCCAAGCACCGCCAAGCCAAGCACATGTCCCCGAACCATGTCTGCCGCAGTTCCAAGTCCCCGAACCGCGTCTGCCGCCGCAGTTCCAAGTCCCCGAACCGCGTCTGCCGCCGCAGTTCCAAGTCCCCGAACCGCGTCTGCCGCCGCAGCCCCAGGTCCCCGAACCGCGTCTGCCGCCGCAGCCCCAGGTCCCCGAACCGCGTCTGCCGCCGCAGCCCCAGGTCCCCGAACCGCGTCTGCCGCGGCAGCCCCAGGTCCCCGTGCCGCGTCTGCCGCGGCAGCCCCAGGTCCCCGTGCCGGCTCCGCGGCAGCCCCAGGTCCCCGTGCCGGCTCCGCGGCAGCCCCAGGTCCCCGTGCCGGCTCCGCGGCAGCCCCAGGACCCCGTGCCGGCTCCGCGGCAGCCCCAGGACCCCGTGCCACGTCTGCCACGGCAGCCTCAAGTCCCCGTGCCAGCTCGCCGCTGCCGCCCCGGGCATCCCCGCCTGTGCCGCTGCAGCCCCTGGCCTCCTTGCCTCGGTCGCTCTCGTGCAAAGTCTCTTCACCTCTTCCATGGCGGCTTCAAGTCCTTGAGTGTGGACAGGAGGTGCACGTCCCACTGCCGTCTTCTCCTTGTCTGGCGGCGCACGTTGTGGTCGCCCTTTGCTCCAGTGTGGCGTCCGGAGCGCCCTCCGGACCGGCGCCACCGGGCTCCCCTCGTCTGGCGTCCGGGACGCCCCACGGACTGGCCTTGATGGAAGTGCCAGGTTCCCGCCTCCGTGCCCCCCTCCGCCCGCCCTGTTTTTGGACTTTTTTGTGTTAGGGACGTCTGGGAGCCGTCCCTTGAGGGAGGGGTTCTGTCATGTTTTGGGTTCTGTTTTCCTTGTGTGTCTCCCTTGGTCTTAAGTGTGATCCTGCCCTTCCTCGTGTGATCCAATCAGTGCCCTCAGCCACTTGTGTCTTGCCCCAGGTGTGTCTTGTTGTGTCGTTAGTGTCTGTGTATTTAGTCTGCTGTCTCCCCTCTGTCTGTGTCGGTTCATTGTTTTTCCCCCATGCCATGCTGCTCATTTTTGCATTGTTCCCCCATGTTTTGGTAATTTTTTTGGTTCTAGTTTTGGTTTATCTTGCAATTTGGAAGATCACCTTTTGTTTGTAGTAATTAAAATCCCTTTTTTTTGATTGAACCTCTGCCTCCACGCCCTGTCTTCCCGCATTTGGGTCCTCATACTCCCCCATCCTGACAGGTTTATCCTTTGAAGTGAGAGGTGTTTAAAAGCAAAACTAAGGAACTTTCAGTTTACGTTGATTATGGCAACACCATATGGAAAAAAGTGGTAATGTTATGCCTGAATAAAGACCACATTTCTCATGTGGACAAGCGCATTGCGTCGTTTTCGAGCTCACGCCAGCGAGCGTTGACATTTAAATTGATTTCCATCTTTGTAACTAATGTGGAAAGGTGTCATGAAATAATTGTATTAAGTTTGAAAAGTTCCTTAGTGCTACTTTAAGAGTGGACTTGTCCCCATAATTGGGTCCAAAACGAGTTGAGGTTGGCATGATGAGCCAGTGCACTTGGAGCTCCGTTCAGACTCATCTCTGCCGTGCCCACCGTGTCTGACGCCTCACCTATTCCACCAGTCACCCACAAACAAGCCATCGTCATTGGACTCCAGACTAGGGCATGGCTATAGTCCCACGGCCATTTGGCTTTGACTTGATCCATCTGTCCATTACAAAATCAAATGTCTCATCAACCCCTGCATGACAAGGCTTCAACTGTCCTCTTCTCTTGATACACAAGCCAGAGGCTGCTAGGGGGTGCCCACCGGGGGTAGATGGTTCACATGGTCGTGGTCCACTCTGAGTTGTTTTGTTTTTTATTTATTTGCTTTTAAGTCTTTGAGTAATTCCTTTCTCTCTCTCTGTCTGCTTTTGGGTCTGACCAGTTGCTAATCATTAGATAGGGTAGCTTTTAAAGGGGCCAGGGTGCCATTCAATTTCCCCGCAAACATTACTACAAGAGCAGAGGGGTCAGCGGTGATGTTGCTGAGGCAGAGATAAATGAATTGCAAAACTGTAAGATAAATGAGAGTGGAAACGGTAAGAACAAGGAAGGTCATTGTGGGAAGAATCGTTCAATGAATGTGGGGAGAAACAGTAAGAACACAGTTGTGGGATGTATAATTCAACGTTTACATTATTAGAATGTCTCCAAAAGTCACAAGTCAGGCGTTCTATATATAAACACACTATCACCATTCAATGTTGAAGGGGTAGTCAGAATGTGATGGCTATATGATACATCACTTTCAGTGAAGTGCCATGTCAGCAATGAGGAAAATTATGAAGTCGGATCACTTTCAGCACATTTCTATAGCTCTGTGGTTTGTAATGGTGAGTAGGACAGCAGAACCGCTCCATCAACCTCTTTAGCTGATTCAAGGTGACCTTCTGTACGTGTGCATGCACATAACACATAACACTGGCAAAGTTGAAGTGACAGTCAATTATTTTACATAATATTTTGGAGAACTTAATTATTCTTAGCAGTGTCTCGTTTTCCTCTGCTAAATGCAACTGCAATAATAAACCATTTTAAATGGATAGTTCAAGTGTACCTAATTGTGTATTCAGTGAGTGTAATTGTATGCTGTCTATTATTATCCTTTTATTGCTTGTTAAATCTTCATGTTTACGAGTCAGATGTGTAATACAGCATATAAAACAGACAAAACTAGCTATTGTGAGGCTGAGAGATGATTGAATGTCAATCCTATTGCACAAGCATTGACCTAAGTCAATACAACTATTTGGAGTGTCCTGAAGAACAAAACCACTAGTGTACACTACTCAATAAGAGACAGTAAATAAGTAGAGCAAAGAAAACATCAGCAGTTGACGACAGCAATGTTTTGAAAGCTGTAAAGAAAGTCTGGAAATCAACCATGTGTGACAGCAGCAACAACCTCCAGAGAGCAGGAGTGTATGCATCACAATCGACTCTTCATGAACAAAAGTTCAGAAGGAGAATAGGAATGTCAGGCATGAATTTTCTAAAAAGCATTCAGATGAGTCAAACATTCAGGGGCGCATCTAGAAAAAATATTTATGGGGTGGAAAGAAGGGGGCAGGCAATTTTTAGGGGTGGCAACAAAAGTTTTTTTGTTTTTTGTTTTCCCCTTTGAATAACGCTATTACCGTCACCTAAAAGCTGGCGCACACAAGGCGGCATCGGCGCTCAGTCACAATGCTCGGTAATTCACCACCTTTCAACATCCGCGCCTCGTGTACGGGCGCCATTTTCTGTGTGCAAGTGGTACTGTGTCATCGGCGCAGAGTAACAAACATGTTTGATCATTTCTGCGCTCAGGCGCCACTGTCTCTACATGTCCGCGTGACAGGCGCCAACTGCTCGCTGATATTATTGCATGCACTCTTCATACACCAAATATAGCAGAACCCTATTGAGTATGTTTCGGAGGCTCTAATGTAGGGCTTACACCATATTTCATGAGAAGCAGCCCTCAGTCGCCTTCTTTTTCAGCATATATTAGCAAAACATGCAGAAATATCTCTTCGGCTCGGAAGTCGCCATTGTGAATGGTCACATGACCTCAAACACGTGATCAGCGCAACTTTAAAGGATCTTTGTGCAGTTTGTCACTTTTTTTACTCGCAACTGCCACCTCTGGCCCAGAGCGTAACTGCAGCATCTGTGTCAGACTCGTTCATGTTGCGCGTGCAAGTACGTGCATGATCTTAAAGCGACAACCACAGTTGAAAACCCAAGACATGACTTAAGAAAAACTCCGCCCCTCCCCTCCCCAAAGAAACTATAAAGAGAAGATAAAAGCTAATAGGCACAGTCAGAGTAAAACAGTCAGGGCTCTTCGTACTCATCTGGGCATTGGTGGTGCATGCATGTTGTAGAAAAAGCTTTAATATTACCTTTTTAAACGGCACAATGCACCTTTAATTTACCAAATATTATATATTTTGATTAAAAATGTAATAGATTGTGTTGAATAAAAGAAATAGTTGTTAATATTTACACAAATATTATAAAAAAGGACCAAAAAAGCAGCATAAATAAAGGATTTTATAGGGTACTCACTAAAAATTTAATTTAGTTGGAAATGTTAATATGAGTACAGCACATAAAATAGTCATACATCTGGGTATGATACGAATTTGTGACAACAGACATTCATGGTGAAACAAAAGAGTAAGACAACACCTGTTCCCATCTCAGGTATGAAGATTCTTTTATTGATGTAACACAGTTATTTTCAGGAGTTACAACTCTTATAACGGCTATACTTTAACTCCCACTCTGTTTGACTGACCATTCAGTGTGAAGAGTGAGCATGTCTCTTTAGCTCATTTGTGGAACTCACAAAGCAATTTTGTTGAGGCACAAATGAACGTTGCACTCTCACATTTGTTTACAGTCTGGCCCATATAATTTGGACAAAGATGTAGGAAAAAAAGTGCTGCATTCATTGAAAGCAGACATTAAAGTTCTTGGTCGTAAATGTCAAATTTGTCTCTGCAAATTGGGGTGGCAGCAGGGGTGCCACCCCGGTAGATCCGCCCATGCAAACATTTGTGGACCAAGTTTTGTTGAGTGAAAAGACGGTTAAACTTTAGGAAAGCAATGCAAAGGCCAAACAAGTAGGTAATGTTATGTCATGGCTTGGACTTACACGGCTTTTTTCTGGGATGGGCTCGATAATCTTCATCGATGAACATCACGATGACAGCACAAAATTAACTGAAAAGTGTTCATTAGAAAAAACTCTCCCAAATGAAAACACCCAAACTGATTGGGAGGGAGATCATCATAAAGCAAAGGAACAAATCCATTCCTTGTGCAAGAACAGAAACGTACTGGTTCAGTCAATGTCCAGACTCAAGTCCTAAAGTGCATGCATTTTATCTGCTAAAGAGGAGAATGACTGGAATCACTCCCCAAAACAAAGAACAACTGAATGCATCCAAAAGAAGAATGCAACAGTTGGTGAAATCAGGTGCTCACATGTTTGATGCACTTATAGAGTCTAAGGATTTGCAACTGAATATTACATCTATATCAGGTCAATAGGGAAAGCATGCTGCAGATGAAGCGGAAGGAGGAAGAGAAATTGAATAGTAATAAACAAGAACAAGAACATTTGTAACACAACAGTGACTCAAACAGACATCATTTGAGGTGGAGATCTCTCAAAGGCATAGACACAGTCTTATGTGAGGATGATGGTTATATAATGGGACTGAGGGAAGACTTCCACCTTCCATAACTGTGTGCATGTGACCTGAAGAAAGCACCGTAGACTTAAAAAAGAAAAAAGCAACACAAGCAGGAGTTGTATTAATTATAGATGGTTGCTGACTGCCTCTCGGGTATTAATAGAAAGCTACTACGGTATGTCAATTCATTCTCATGCTTAAATATAGACTTGCAAAGCAAGAATAGAGCTCAGGGATTTTTCTGCCAGGGGTCTTGTGAATTACAAATCCTGGTCTGCAAAGGGATAAGTCGCAAAAAAATCTTGTGTTAGGTCAATTATTTTTTTTTTTCATCTGGATTTTTTTACTTTGCATGTAGTGAAGGTATTTTTAAACAAGCAGGTGGATCTAATGTGAGATCTGAAAATGCTGAGGCTTTGTCTGAAGGAGTGAAGAATTAGCTAGATCACTAAAACAAACATTTCAAATCAGAGATTGCTATTGATTAAATAATTGATGAAGACAATTCAGGGCACTTTTTCATTTAGCAGCTTTTGTAGAATTAAATGTTCTATTTATCATATTGTAAAAAAAAAAATACTGTTGTAATGAATTCAATCTACAGTTTCAAGTGGTACATGCAGCACCAGTATAACCTTACAACCTTATTTTGTTCAATGAGAAACTCGGAGATTCAGCAGAGAGTCCAGGTCAATGAGAAAGCAAAGTGAAGAGTGACCTTGGCAGTGAGTAGGAAGGAAGGACAAAGGAAGTGAGTCCATAAAGATGATAAGAGACTGTAAGACAGGCAGAAGCAGGGATAAATCCATTAAGGGAGGATAGGGCAGAGGAAGAAGAAGTTATTACAGAAACTCCAAATAATTGAAAATTGGCAAATACATAAATCCCATTGAGAACTGATCTGACAAATTTTAATAAGTGAAAAAAAAACATTCATAATGCACAATGTGTACTTAGTAGAAAGTAACTGTACAACACCTCAACTGTGACACTTCTTGGGAAGGGGCGAGGGGAGGTTGAATGTGGAATTTGTACTTATGACAAGTGTGATGCAGCTAGAAAATGCAAAGCTTTAAAATTTTAAACTTTAAGTGCTCTTTTTGTTGTTGCTGTGGTTACTGTTGTCTAAAAAAAAATGCAAACGCAAACAAATAATAATGAAAGGTGAAAAGCAGGAATCATAATGTGCTATAATTTTCAATCTTAGTCAAAGCTTGGAATATATTTTTCTTTTTTGCTAAATCGATGATTTTATTTGAAGAGCAAATTTCTAACTGTGAAGCAATGTTTTTTATTTTTTATTATTATTTGTTATTTTGCAGGTTAATCCCAGGGAAATTAACCAAGGTTTGATTAAACAATAAAATATGATGAATGAACAATTGGTTTTCTTATTATTAAAAAAAAAATAGAATTAAGAGGTTTTAATAGAGGTTTTATTTCTTAAATTGTATAGTGTATAGCAGCAAACTTTATTGGCTTCAGTTCAGTTTAGAAAGCGTGATTTTTACTCGAGAGCCCGTACACTTAAAAGTGAAACAAGCGTGTTGTTTACTGCTAATATTGAGATTTTAGATAAATCTGTCTATATTATACTATCATTATTTTTCCGAATTCATTTTTTTTAATTTTGTAAGTGTGCCTTGATTGTAGTTAGCAGATATTACAAGTTTTACTTCTTTCTGCCCCCTTTCTTTTTGAAATAAATGAAATGAAAACAAAATTAAATCTCTCCCATAGATTTTGATCTATGAAACAAGATGACATCAGTAGAGATTTTGCCGGCTTAAACAGCACATTTAAGTAAGCCTGATTTGTTAACTCATTCACTCCCAGCCATTTTCACTGAAGCAACCCCCTTCACTCCCGGCTGTTTTAGTGGATTTTGACTGATTTTGCCAGGTCCACAGAATGTTGTGTTCCATTACTATAAAAACATGGAACCTACCAAAAGAAAGATTTGAGCATTTTCTTTCATTAGGAAAAAAAAGTATATTTGTATCTGTTTCCGTTTTGCAGCAATGGACTCTATGCACAAATAGTCGTGATGTATTTCTGGGAAAATCTCATAACGCACCGCCTTTTCCGGTAATGCCAGGTAAAAGAAAAAGAAAAATGAACAAGCTATGAACAGTTATCTGGCAGGTTCCATCTGAAAGATCCGAGACCTCAACCTTACCGACTAGTGGGGTACTGTGTGGACTCCAGTAGTCCCGGAAGAGGAGCTACAATACATGTTTTACATTTACATTACAAAATCTAATAAACAAAATAGCTCTAGTAGCTACTCAAAAGGATTGTATTTATGTGTAATAATAATTTTAAGCAATGACATCATTACCAGAGCTCAAGCCGTTAAAATTACAGCTTTGGGTGATCTAATTAGTAGTTTTAAAATTCTGATAGTCATAGTGTTAAAGCAAGGAGCGACTCCTGTTCTTTTTCAGTGGTTTAAAGATTTGGGCTTAGAGTTTTACATCACATCAACAGTGCGCTCCGCTGAAGTCTCCCCGCACAAGAAGGTTGGGTGCACTCATATGTCGAATACGGAAGTGATTTGTGCAAATAGTCCATTAGCATTAGAATATAACTAAGTTTCATCATTATTCACAAATCTGTTGAAAACCCTGGAAAAAAGAGCTTGTTGAAACATGGCCCTGGCTGATCTCTTATACTGTGCTGCCACCTGCTGGCTGTTTTTTGTAATAACTACCATTGCTTTAAGCCACCTCTTCTGGTCAGAAGCTGCATAAAATCCTTTTGTATGCTCTAGTATTAAAAAAATACATAATACGTTTTTGGAAGTGAAGGACAATGTATTAAAAAACATATTTATACGTTTTTGGGATTGGATGAGTTAAAAAGTAATCACCCTGTGTCGGAAACAAGGCACGAATGTCAGCGTATAACTGCATTTTGAAAGATTTTATTTCAAAGTTTACCTCACCACTGGCTGCGTGTTCCGTCATCGATAGCATAAACAATATTGTTGCAGCTTTTAGCTTGACTAGTTTTGCTGATGGTGTTTTGCTGATTTTCATCATTATCATTTTATATAGGAAAAAATGTGTCTTATTCACAGCCTTTTACGATACGATACGATAAGTTTTCCTGTTCAAAGTTGGATACGCTATTCCAGCCAGACGTTGGTGTCACCCGAACACTGTGCTCAATCTTAGGTTAGCTTAGCAATTGGTATGTCTCCACCTTTTCTCGTCATCTCTTTGTGAGTATGACACTTGTCATAAGTGTAGTTTATTTGCCGCCCCACAGGTGATGTAGTAGTAGCCAGTCGAAGCTGTTGCGAGCGAGCTGCTTCTGCCTCAGTAGTACAGAGCTTCCCTCAACCTCCGACTACGCACAGTAGGCCACGTGAGCGTTTTAGTCCTGTCTCAGTGGTTCTTTGTTGTCTTCTACTTTCTTTTTACTTTTATCTCGGTGAGAAATCAATGTGTTAAAACGAGGCGCCAAATACAAATTTTGGCACACGAACTGCAATGTGAAACCGCTTATTTCGAGACGTGTTAGTCATGCTGAATAAAGATGACATCACAGTGCAGCAGTATCGCAGGTCCAAGTGAAAAGACTGAACTATTATTTTCTTGTATATAAACATAGCAAAGTGTGTGGTGAAACAACCCGACCAAAACTCACAACAACAGATTCACAAGCCGATAGTAGACAGACGAAGGAAGCAGACAAGCAGGAAGAGACATAACGGAAGTGGTTTGATATTACAGTGAAAAGGGTGGCTTTTCTGATATAACCACCACCTGTGTCAAGGCTCCAAATTGATCATAAGAGAAAATGAATGAAATGTCTTCCAAAGTCAAGTAATTCTACATCCAGATAAGTAAAGGTGTGTTAAATCAGTAAATAACCTTGCAATTGCATCTTGGCCATGGCTGATAGCATAAGTTAATCTGTTTATGCTAGCACATAAAAAAAGGAGGAAAACAAAGTGGGACACAAGGAAAAAGGCAGCAGGCAGAGGGAGCGAAGGGAACAGATTCCCCCAGGAAAGAATGAGGCAATTGTGAATTTTTATTTTTTCTCAGTAGATGTTTGTAAAGGTATCTCAATATATGGCTTGGGAATTTTCTCTATTCCCAGAGTGCGGCTCCGTAATTGGCTTCTTCATTAGTTCTGGGATTTTAGAGCATTTTTGCTACAATGCTGGCATATCAATGAGGAATCTAATTTCTTCCCATTGAAGCATCTCTAGGCATTTGGTTGCTCATTCACACTTTACGATTTAACCTCAAAGAGCCATCAGACATTAACCAATATGAGCAATGTTAGGAGTAAGTGTTCCAACTTTTTTTATTTTCCTCCAAATTCATAGTAAACATGTTGTTTTCCAGTACTTTTCACAGTTATGTAGCCACTTTCCTGAGATGAGAGTGCATTACTAAGGCCTGTAATGTGTTCTTGACCTCTATGCTGTCACTAATATGTAAACAGGATTATCAAACAGCTTTCATGAAGCATACGTGATATTTAAGGTGTCATTGACACTTCAATTTTGTTTTGTTTTTAACCTTGCATCAAACAGGAAACTGCTTCAAAACAAGTATGGTAAGACACCCAATTCAAATCCAAAGCACAAGAACTGTGGGGGAGCATGCTAACCACGTGTGCACTATGCTGCACTGCTAGATAGATTGATGGATAAATAAAGTCAAGTTAATTTGAGTTGCATAAGGGAAGCTGTTTTCAGACTCTTCCTGAAGGCAACACGTTATGGAGGATAGATAGATAGATAACTTCATCTAGTGAGGGCACTAATCTTTATGTATAACTGGATAGGTTGTAGCCCATACACGCCCGTGCAAACCGTTGAAGCAACAGCGGCGATTTTACCACTCCCATCTCGCGAGCAGACTACTGTATATACTATGCTATTCACTTTTCACAGCCTCTGTGTATTGCGGATTTTTGTGTGTGCAATTTTGCATGCTTTTTTTTTTTTTTTTTTTTTTACAACAATGTACCTATTTTATAATATTTATGAAGGTTTGAACACTGAGAATGTTTAAATAAGAGAGAAATGTGAGAAAATGTAAATGCCTCAATGAGAAAAATGTATAAAATGTGTGGTGAGGGTTTTTAGAGCGTTAAAACATTTATAATAAATGTAAATCATCAAGTTTGCGGATTTCATTTATTGTGGGTATTTTTTGGAACCTAAACCCAGCAGAAAACGAGGGAACACTGTAGATTAGACATAGACGGTTCATAGGCTCTTAGCAGGGCTGAACTGGCCATCTGGCATACAGGGCAAATGCCCAGTGGGCCCACGTCTTTTGGGGCCAATACTGTGCTATTAAATTAGTATTTTCTTCTATTTTACCCCAATTGAGGGAGAAGACCAATAAACAATTTACAATATAAACAGCAAACTGAACCAGCAGGCTGGCTGGTCTAAGTCCAAATGCCAGGGCAGATTTTTTTGGGTGCCAGTCCAACCTTAGCTCTTAGTATGGACCTTTTTCACAAAACCCGGAAGCTCAGTGATCGTTGTATATATCAACTTTCAACAAAATGTATTCCATATGGGCAGGCTCTGAATTATGTTCAAACTCCGAGGTACCACTGTATAATGTTGGCAACAATGAGCACACAAAGTTGAGCGGGGGAGAGATGGAAGCGAGGGTGAGAGAGCATTGCTATATAAACATCAAGCTTTGGGACTGTTTCAGCAGGAATTGGAGTCTTAACATAAAACCTTCAGGCTTCTGCTTGAAAGAAAAAAGGTGTCATGAAGAGCCGACTAGAGCATCCGAATTTTGCATGCATGCATGTGTGTGCTGATTCTACATGAATTTGAATGTGATTATTAATTCTGAACACAGCCACACCCCAGTTTTAGGAGGGTGTGCACCACATGATTTCAGTTAATTTTACTTACCCTCAAGAAGATTAAAGCAAATTCAGTTGAGTTGTAAAGGGTTAAAAAAAGTTTTGAAATCTTAATCTCATTTAGAATATATATATCACGATTATTTATTTTCCACTTTTGTTTCCACTTTTTCCTTAAAAGCTTGTAACAGATATTTACTTTAATTTTGGAATTTATGTAAAATAATCAAATCGAAAGTATATTTAGAATCAAAGACTGTGCTAACAGCTTTTTTTGATCCTTGAATGGAATAAATTTGTAAAATATAACTGAAATGGACTGAAACAATTCTCGCTTACAGGTATAGTTCTGCTCACGAGCACCACATTCCTGCAGCATTGGTTTGTGAGGTGCCGTAGAGGGACCAAGAGCAGGGAATTTTGCTCTGAGGTGATACACCAAAGGTGTACAAATACTGTGCTATTTGAATTTGGCTCTGCAAAGTGTGCAAATTACTTTAGAGTTCTCCAACAAGCATCAAGCAAATAAATCAGAAAGTAAACCTACCAAAAAGTCCAGTCTTCTCGCAAGTGACTCCTCCAATTACATTACGGCTGGGAAAAAAAGGCAACCAAGTCGGATAAGTAAACTTTAAAAATAGATCATCTTAAATGTTCTGCCTCGAAGTTACACTGGAACCATGTTTGGGCTATCCATGTTTTATACACTGACCTTTTTTTACAGACACGCGTAGTATTGCCATGGTGGCTGTGATCTGGGCTGTCCGAATGTGCACACTACTCCCCATGACAAAGGAAATAAAATACAGTTTTAAAATATTTGTATTCACAATAAATAGAGATTTATTCGCCGGTGGGTCATGACAAGCGCGGTGGTTACGTGATATCAAATTAAATCAAACTTTATTTATATAGCACTTTTCATATATTAAAATGCAACTCAAGGTGCTGAACAACTAAAACATCTATAGTACAATAAAAAAAAATACACCCTCCCCAGATATCCCCATGAGCATACTCACACACACACTGAGACCCCAAAAAAAACAAAAAACATGGTGAGGCACAGAGAAACCATGTGAGAAAGGCACCCAGGAGTAGCTCATCCACACTGAGAAGTGATGACGGCCCACGATCGCCCCAGGGAACCCCCCCGTAACTGTGGAAGTTGACGCTGTGTCTCCTCATGACATCCCCAAGGGGAAGCATGTAAAGATTAAAAAGTAATAGGCCTAAGATTGAACCTTGGGGAGCCCCACATTTAATTACATGGGTTCCAGAGGAACATACTTACAAAGAAATATTGGTCTGTGAGATTGGAATTTCACAAATTAAAGGCAGTGCCACAGACGCCCACCAGGTTATTAAATATATTCAATAAAATGTTGTGATCTACCGTATCAAAGGCAGCACTTAAATCCAGTAGTACCAAGACATGTCTGTATTACACCTGATATAATTTAAAATCTTTAAAAGGGCGGTCGCTGTACTATTTTTCATCCTCTTAAATTTCTCTAATACATTATTTGTATCTAAAAATGAATTAAATTGAATAAAAACAACTTCTTACTTAAAAACAGTAAGTTGGATACAGGTTGGTAATTATTAAAAATGCTTGGGTCCAAATTGCTTTTCTTCAGAAAGGGGTTCACCACCGCCGTTTTAAAGACACCCGTTTGAAGAGAGCAATTTACTATATTTAAAATTTGTTCCTAAAATAAAATCCATAAAATGTCTTTAGAAGTAATGTGGGAATTGGATCTAAAAGGCAGGTTGTTGGTTTGACCTTGGAGTGTCCGTGCATCAACCAGAGCAAAATTTTTCAGTGTTTCCTCAGGTAAAACTGACTGTCCAGGTTTATTAAAACCTACATTATGATGAGCTAAAAGACTGCACCTGAAGTCATCGATTTTACTCCTGAAGTTGTCTGCAAAGCCCTCACAGAGAGCATTTGTAAAAAGATCAAAGGTGGAAAAAATACATTTAGTGTTGTTTTTATTGACTGTAATGAGATTTGAAAAATGTGCTGTTGCCTGTTTTACCGTTTTATTGTAGGATTTGAGTTGTTCATATAATATTTTACAATGAATTGAAATAAATTACAGATAAAATGATCAACAATAGAATCACAAGATACAGGTAAGATGTCAGCAGGGATTCTCTTAAAAATCAAAAAAAAATTTGCAGCCACCTTGGAAGTTTCCTCACTGTTGTCACTGGATGGCCTCCTGATGATTTAAACTGGCGATGTTAAAATATACACAGTAGTGGTCAGACACAGCCAGGTGTTTTTAACATGCACATTAAAATCGGCAGTTATTAAAATTCTATTATAAGTAGTACCGTCATTTCCAGACTATAAAGTGCACCTGACTATATGCTGCACTAGCTAAATTTGGGGGATATACCCCAGTTTGGTCCAGGTATAAGCCGCACCAGACTGTAAACCGCAGGTGTGTTAATGTTACGGTACCAGTATATAAGGGTTGCTGCTACCACATTGGGACTTATTGGGACAGTGATGACTGTTTGGGAACACAAAGCGTTTCATTTATTACCATCTGAACAGCATTCGTGAGGTGCACAAATAATACAGCGCACGTCCTGCAGTCACAGTAATAACAGTCACAACAAAACAAAACTTACAGCGCTTGACGAGGCAATAACTTCAAATGGCTAAATAAAATCAGTTTTTAAAAGTGCTTGCCTGTAAAACGTCAGTAAAGGTGTATTAACACGGCTGTACAACAATACATTACTGTAACAAAAATAACTAGCCTACTATAGCAGAAAAGTCAGTCTTTACCAGTAATTCTCGTGACATCGTCCTCCTCCTGGATACAACGTAAAACCATTGAAGTTATTTTCCTCAGTGTCAGAATCAAACAGGTAGATTGTCTTTAACTTAAATGCAGCATAAGAATGGGTACCAAAAACTGTACTTTTTGGGGTATGGACCGATTTGGGTCGGTACTTCCGAGCACTGATTCACGTAAAATCAAACGGTGCCATGTTTCGGGAGTGGAAGAGTTGCCGATTTTCCATGGCACACTTGAACGCAACATTATACGCGCACTAGCGTACTGATGTCACCCACTCACGCAAGGCGTGCTAAAATACATTTCCGGGTTTTGGAAACTAGCGAGATTTTTGCGGCACTAAGCCAAAGAAATACAGTTGTGGTTAGGGGCAGGGCTTTGAGCGTGAGAACGCCTTCCAGATTTTTTTGGATACAAGTTCACCAGGAACTCCTAAACTTGCCACAAGGTTATATGTGATTATATATGTTACTCCTGGTGTTAAAAGCACCATGTTTGAAATTACTTTATGCATCATGTCATGCTAATTTAGCTAACGTACTAACTAGTTTACTACAAAAACATTAACACTGACGCCACAAGGTTATATGTAGTAAAAACACAGATTTACAGGCGGCTTAAGAGTTGCTGGTGAGCTCTCCTCTCCTCTCTTCTCTCCTTTTCTGAAAAGCTGGAAGGCATTTTCGTGCTCAAAGCCCCCACATTAAAACACTGCCAATTAGTTAAAACTGAAAAAAAAGAGAAGTGTAAAAAAAAAATCTGCAGATTGGCATTAAAAAAAGACATCCTAATACAAAAAAATATGCTTAAAGTAAATAGTGTTTTTTTTCTCCCATGTCTGTGTTTTATTTTTCACTACAACCTTTCACAATGCCAATACTTGTTTCAATGTCAATGCAGCTTTTTCCATAATGACTTTTTTTCAATACCAAATCTTATTGTCAGTGTTGTGGCTCCATAGGTGCAGGCTGACAATGCATGCCTGAGAGGGAGGTGTTGTCCTCACTGTATGAGGAGCATGTCTTCCCCCACCGATTGAATCATGCTGGAAGGCACACTGCTTCACCATTGTTAAGGTATATAGACATTGTAATTTGGATATACTACTGGTCACCATATTTAAATTAGCAAAAGATTGTGGCCAAAATGTAGCGAGCATTACAGACCACATCGGGTACATTCAAATGATTAATTTGAACCCAATTATTCTCTTTGTTCATGTCATGTCCTCTTCCAACTGTCATTTAATTTATATTTGAGTCCAATATGGGTTCAAACTTCGAGCTCATAGCGCTACAGGCTTTACGTTCTTGAAAAAACAACTGCAAGAAACTAAAATAACATCAATTATTATTAATCTATATATTTACTGTTGTTCATTGCACAGAACTTTAATTCACACTTTGTTTTTTTTGTAATATTAACTTATGTTTATTAATTATACTTCAGTAATTGTAAATGTCACGGGTTACGGAGTGGAGGACCCAAATGCAGGAAGGTAGGAGAGCCACGGCAGGGATGCTGGTAACTTAGTTTTAATCAAAAACAGGAAAACACAAGATCACGCCCGAGGGCGGATAAAACAGCGAGTAGCGTGGGGTACAGAGTAGATCCATGGATAAATGCTACTAGTCAAAACACGCGTGGTGTCCACAGCACCTGGAAAGATTGCCCCTAGACCGCTAGCAGAATCACAACGTCAGTTCTGGTGAGTCACGTCACGGAGTAATAACCCGACGCTCCTTGCTGTTTCTGCCAGGCTTTTATTTTGGCCTGATGAACTAATGGGCAGCAGGTACGTTTGGCAGGATCCGCCCTCCAGCTGTTTCCCCAGCAACTGCAAGGGAAAACAGAACCAGCTGACCCCAATCATGACAGTAAAATGTTAAACCTTTATTTTTACTATTCATCTCTGGCTCATTTGAATGAATTTTTTTATGTTTTTTTATTTGTCAATTTTATATATTTAAAGGTAATTGTTAAATTGATTAAAAAAAATTTTTTTTTTTACTATTAAACAATGATAGAAATTTAAAACCACCAAAATAAATAAAAAATAAATAAAAATAAAACAAAACAAAAAAAAGTACAAAAGTACTGAAAATTGGTACCGTTGAGTACCGGTATCGATTCCCAGGTACTGACTACTGGAACAGTACCGGTTCAAATGTGAAAGGTACCCATCCCTAATGCAACATCACTTCTTCGATTATTTTCCATAATGAGGGTGCAAACTGTCTCGCTCTCGTTCTGTCTCTCCTATTGTGCTCTTGCACTTCCTTTATAGTGCGCCGCCTCATAACCTGGTGGATAAGCCGCACCATTGTATTTGCCGCAGGGTCGAAAGCAAGTGAAAATAGTGGCTTGCAGTCCAGAAATTACAGTATGTAAAAATCGATAAAAAACGCTGAAAACTCACTAATAAAAGAAGTGGAATGATGGCGAGGTCTGTAAACAGTGACACAAAGAATAGGAGGACTGCTAAAAACAAAGGCATGATGTTCAAAGGATGAGTAACTGTTAAAAATTATTTCCTTGGAAGCTAAAGTGGTTTTAAGAATTGATGCAGTCCCACTTCCTCATTTATTATCCCTGAGAGAAAATAAAAAGTACACATTTGATGGGCAAGCCTCGGTGAGAGAAACTGGGGCATCCGTGCGAAGCCATATCTCTGATAAATGAATACCTTTTAGGTTGTTATTTAAAATCAGGTCAATTATGATAAAAGTTTTGTTTAAAAGAGAGTGCACGTTCAAGTTAATGTCTGTGCCGAACATGCGCTCATGGTCACAGGTAAAAGAAGTGTCAAGATATAGAAGACCGTCACTGTTAACTTTTAAGATACTCTTACATGTGTAATGTAGATATAATGTGTGAACTAAATGGTAGTTAGTGTTTGTTTACCGTAAGTGGTAATCACTACCACGCTAATTCTAATCGTGATTGCTAATGTTTAGCATAGACTAATTTTGTTGGTGTTTAATAATGCATCAAATAATAAATTATGAGTACTTATATTCACTTCAATTTACGTCCAACCTTATTGGATAAAGAAAAAAATATGATTATTTTTTATTAATCGATGGAATAATCAATAGGATAATATATATTTTTTTAATTATTTGATAGTGACAGCCGTACTGTGCATACTCATCTTCCTCTCTACACACTTTTTGTCCCATCCAAAAAAAGATTGTTATTCCAACAGTAGTAACTAAACCGTATTGGCGTGAACATGCAAACGAATTAGGTCCAGGGAGTTAGAGAGATAAACGTGACCAGTCGGCTAAAATTTGAAGCTAAAATCTGCTTTTATTTGTATTGAGGACAAATGTCCTGTTTATGTTTTAGACAACTGCAAGTGCATTAAAAAAAAGGAAGCTCTTATCTGATTGATTACTACTACTTGATTTGGACTTAGTGTAAAGAAATTTCGGACATAGTGGGAAGGATAAGCAGTTCTAAAGCTCTGCTCTATCCACACTCGCATAGCCTAAGACGCACAAAAAAAGAGATTTGATTCTTTTCCACATAGTTGCCCAGGGTGAGAGGTGGTGGCCAGACCTGTGTGGAATTATTCATGTGTCACCAACTGAGTTGTGTTATGTTCTCCCCTCAGAGCAGAAGTATGCTGTCTGTCCGTGAGAAGCATAACGGACCTGAATATATATCCTTCCTGAGTTTTTCGGTGGGCTCATGCATTTTGCAGCTCGTATTCGTTAGCTTTAACAATATTAGGATCTAATTTAGCAGATGGTGCACATGCACCTGGCGTAAAACGTGCCACATCTTCATTTTTGGCCAAGGCCAGTCTAATTTACTGTGTTTGGGAATTTGGCAGACCGTGATGCGTCATGATTGCCATTCGGTCAATGCAGTTTGCACGGGCATGCCGGGCAGTGCAGATGAAGTGTATGAAGCAAAAATTTTGCTCCTTCAGACAAATTTGCTGGGGTTTGCAAATGTGAACTTTTCACAAACAGATGAAAATATTTGCCATGTTTTTTTCTGATGTGAACATAGGCGTGGTGGATGCCATTGTATTGCATTCATAAATATGACAATTGCATGCATCAAACAATCAGAATCATTGTAGGAATAATTTAATTAAACACATCATGATTATCATCTTCTTTATTTTTCAAATTTATTTATCTTTATTAAAACACCCCCCGGGCCATGGCACAGCTAGGTGGGGTCAGGGTGGTCACACACAACAGACAAGAATGATCAGTCTGGAAGGCGGTCTCCAAGTGCCCACTACACAGCGATGATCCACCCATAGAGGCCTACTTGCAATCCTTTATAAACATATGTACGATCTTTTGCATGGACTCCAGCAAGTCTATTCCTGCTCACGGAAGCAGAGGGCGGCGCCGCCCTCTGCTTCCGTGTTTTGTTTTTTACCCCTCTCAACTGAAAATCTTAATGTGATCATATGGCGAGTTTGAACATGTCTTTAGAAAAAAAGTGCAACACCGCAGCGGCTTCCCATAGAGGAAGGCGGCATAGGAGAACATTGCTGCTCGGGTCAATGCATAAATTTAAATGTAGTCCTTTGCAATTACAATAATATTACAGGGGAAACCTGTTGAATTGTAACTCATTAATTAATTTCATTTAGGCGCAATCCTGCGGGGAAGAAGCGCACTTGACTTACGATGAAATATAAAAACAATATTCAAATGGTTATAAGAAAAACGCGGAGTGCAACCCACAATATATGCTGTTATGTGAGCGCATGACTACGGCGCCGGTAATGTTGCAAATGTAAGGACGGATTAAGCTGTGTATGTAGGCGACGGACTGTGATATGAAACGGTACCGTTCAAAAAGATAACTATCCAGAAATGCCAGCATATCTATGCACGGTCTGATAACAATCTCGCGACGAATGTTTAATTCCCTGCGCAATAATGCAGCACCTTCATCAATAGGGTCATTGTCAAAAAGGACATGTCATGTTCGTGACAAAAGTGAATTTTACGCTATAGACCATAGGCGTATTTACGCAAAAACTCGCTGAAGCGGACTTTGTGAATGAGGAAAATAAATGTCGTGGAAGAAGGTGGGAACAGAGAAAACCTCGAGGTTCATTGTGAAAAACCTGTCACCGACAAGGCTTGATTCATGGACAATGTTGCTATGGTAACTGACCGAGAGCTTAAATGACCTCTTTTTATGAAATAGGCTACCTCTTTTTCTCTGGTTCTAGTTACCTCCCTTTCTGAAACGGAAGATGCAGAGTTTCCCACATTTCAGGATTTTCTGACCCAGGGTTCTGACTAAACCTGCTTTGTGAAATACATCCCTGTGCTAAAATAAATATTGTTGCTTTCAACACTTTTGAAAACACGAGTAGCACAACAAACTGTACTGCCTTGCCTTCTGGACAAAATGCTTTTAAGGCATTGTAATGCAGCAGTACAGATTCCTTTACATGTTCCATTAGCCACATTTCCCGTCTACAACAACCTGTGTTCTTCATCTTTGTGCTTTACATCTTAACGTGTGCCAATCCAGGCCGGGTACACACATGAAGTCAGTTTTTATCTCGATTTTGCAAGGACATCAAACACCCTAAAATATTATGATTTATAAGGTTGTTTTTAAGATTATTCCTATATATGAGGTGTGCTTAGAGTGGATTGGACCCGATAATAGGGTCCAAAATGAGTCAGGCCAACAATCTTAAATAATGAATGTGGTCAATATTTTTGGCAGCACTCTCCCCTTCACAAGTCACCATCTTTGGAGCAATCAGTGTTCCAAAGCGCTAAAATAAAATAAAGCAATTATGAAATATGGCTGAAGCTAATATTCTCTTCAGGCTTAATATGCATAGTTTAAATAAAACCATGAGGCATTTCTTGTACACAACAAATAATGGCACCGCTGCAGTCCTCTAATATCTGAATTTATCCATGGGAACAGAAGGATTGCTGACGCATGCAGAACGTACTGAGATTGATCAACCACATTGAGGATTTCACAACCTTCTTAAAGATGAAAAATATAGTGCATATGTAAGGCCACACATGTACAACCATAGAGGATGATAGCAGTTATCCTTTTGGGTAGGCGCAGTGGCGCATGGCTCAAAATATAAAACATGTATGAGGCTGAACTCAGCAGCAGCGTATATAGTTAGTTTACTAGTAATGTTAATAGATAACAAAACAAATATTTCTGTAACATGTAACGTTAATGATTTGAAGTGTCAAAATAAAAACTTTATTTTAACCTTGCCAGCAAGCTGAATTCTTGCGATATTTGATCACAAATACCACGAGAATACATCTTGTACTGCTGCCGCTGATACGTTCGCAACCGACCTTTTTTAAGTCGGACCAATCAGGCATTGTTTAGGTCGGGACATGCAGTTGTGACGAAACCAGGAAAGCGGCAACGTCAGGTGAAACAAACCTAACATAGACGAATAGTCGCTGCTATTAATTCTGTTCTTGCAGAATTACTCACCGTTCCTTTGTAGAACGTTGAACAGCGACAAGCGCTTCGTGCATTTTTATCTGGTAATGATGTTCATGCTTTTTTTTCCTAAGACGAGACCGAAGACAACATTTTCATCTGTTGCTGTGATTGGTCAAAACAAACGTGCACAAGATGCTGCATCGTCCAATCAGCTCAGAGTATTGTACAGCAAGTCCCTCCTTCCCCGAACGGATCTGCCGAGTGAAGTTCCAGATTGATAATGTAAAGAACTCGCTTGAGTGAATTACAATTAGCAATCTGGTTTGTGAGGTTAACTTTATTTAGTGTACAGACACTGTTTGGTTATTGTTACCTCTGTGTGTCTGGGCTTGGCTGAGGTCTCCCTTTGAGGCTCATAATCCACTATTGTACTGTGTCTGCAGCCCAATACCAAATGTGCCACGGTACTTGGCTGCAGTCCTGTGGGTATACCTGCACTAGCCACAGCCAAACACAGAGTACGTGTTCATGCAGTCAATAATCCTTTCACATTGAGTGATCGCTCCAGATCCTGCCCCAAGTGGTGGAGTCTCTTGAGGTCTTGTTTAAAAGTGAGGGTAGAATGGGGAGAGAAATTGACTAGCGGATTGGTGGCACATCTGCAGTGATATGGACTCTGCATCCTTCTGTTGTGGCAGTTTACCAGTTGACCTATGATCCAACCCTCACACCTATGGTCACAAGCTGTGGATTGTGCCTGGAAGAACTGGGATCACACATACAAAGTAAATGTGCTGCTCCTCTGCATCTAAAGAAGTCAATTGAGGTGGTTCAGACATCTGGTTTGGATGGAGGTCCCGGGATGAATCAGGGAAGTCACCACGTTGGACAGACGATGTTTGCTGGCTGGCCTGAGAACGTCTTGGAATCACAACAGAAGGGCTGGACCAAGTGGCTGGGGAAAGGGAAGCCTGGGCTTTCCTGCTGCCCCCGTGAACCAACCCCAGAGAAGTTATTTATTTATTTTCTGGGGCTGGATTGGGTCAATTCTATTCCCATTCATTTTATTGGGGAACAATTGCTTTAGTAGTCAACAGCCTCCGAACTAATCGTGTGTTTTATATAAATAATACAAATAATGTGCTCAATTAATTGATTTCTACAATGATTCAGAGGATTTGCTGCATGCTGTTGTCATATTTATGAATGAAATATGATGACATACCCCAGACATTTCGCGGAGCTCAGATTCTGTCTGCCTGCACCTTGATCAAATTGATCAAAACCACATAACACGTGTGCCAATACTGTACTTTGGCTTGCTTGCAGCAGGCATAAAGTTACTCTCAGCCACCAAATTGTCAGATGTGATACGGAGATGTCAAAGAAAACACCCAGCATGGCGCAAAATCATCTGCCAAATTCCCAAATATGCTAAACGAGGCTTGCACCGACACAAAAATCAAAATGTGCCAGTTTTGACGCTCGAGTGTCTATGAACATAGAACCCAATGGGTACATTTAAATGCGAAGGAAGGGTAGTTCTCCAATAAGATCTGATGAGTGCTTCAGACAAAGGTTTCTCGAATCTCTCAAATATTGCCCTTGAAGATGGAAATGTTTTGGTGTTGGGGTAGACAATCACTCAAGAACTTGACTAGACCCTAGTTCGCACAGCCATACTACACAACAGGTTCCTGAGGATTTACTGTGGCCAAAATACAACAAATTGAATAATAGCATTATAGTGCCTTTTTAAAAACTATGTTTTATTATTGATGAAAACAAGATTTACATTCACTATTGGACTCTATGCATGCCCCGTTTCTGTGTTTGAGATGTGCAGCGTGCTAACTTCCAGTCGCTGGTCTAATGCATAGCGATAACATGATAGCATCAAATTATTTAATACACTCGCCATCTGCTGTAAAATGTCAAGTTACCGTAAATGACGTATTACATTTCTAATTGCTCTAGTTATCCAAGTGTCTGCGAAGCAATCAAAGCACCATATGTGATGTAATGAGCCATTGGCTGTTTCACAGTACATGCAGGTCCGTATGTACTGTATATATAGACTTGTGTTTGACATTGATGTTCAACTCAACTTTGTTTAAAGAGCACAAAAATAATCTATGGTGCAGAAAAATTCAGGTTATGAAAACATAAAAGACAACCAATAATAAAATAATAATAATGACAAGCATATAATACTAACTGCCGGATTAGGATAAATGCGTCCTACGGCTCGAGAGTTTTTCGATCCCCACAAGCGCAGTTTTTTTTTCTCCAGAAAAACAAAACAAGCGCAGGTTTGCGATGGAGTGACTGAAGCTACGCCTCGCTCCCCAGGGAGCCGGGCAGAGAGAAACGTAGAGAAGGTCGGACAAACTACAGCCGAATGAATAAGCTTTCCATCTCCTTTGTAGCATGGACTCACTGGTAAAAGTGTTCAAATGGCCCTCCGTGGATTTGGCTGGAGGAGCATCTCCTTTGTCTTTATAAAGTCACAACTTCGGGTGACTTTCCAACCTTGAAAAGCATCAGCTCGGAGCTCTTGAATTACACTAACACACATTGACACACATTTGAAGAATGAGATTATTTTACCTCTGGAGTGTATCCAAAATAGCTTGAAATAAATGGAAACCGGAAATATGCAATGATATACAAATTCGTATTGGGAGTTATTGGTACACCCGTTACTTACAATTCTGTGTCTGATGCTTTGATTTATGATCATTTTGATGAATGCTTGACTTGGTGCATCCAATCCCATGTACTCTGTTTTGCTGCTCCAAGTGAACAGTTGAATAAGAATTAAATTCCTGGCATTTAGAGGGAGAAGAATACCAAGGTTCTTTACTTTGGTGCACAAGCAAATGATGTGAACACAAGAGAGGAAAGAGACTCTTCATGGAGCATATCTAATCTGGCATTTCTAATTAGAGCATCAGAAGCGCTGGAATGGAAAGTCCCTTTCTCCTCTCTCTGGCCGGAGGATGCTGATGTTGGTCTTTCAGCAGCTTTGCCTGTTTAACACAGATACTTGCATATGGCATCACATTCACCATGCTCATTGAAAGTCACAATTGAAAATTAAGAACCATAACAGCTTTTGTGATCTCCACGCCTTTTTGAACATTTGGAATAAATCAATTAAACTGCAATCTATTCTGTAGCAGTGTAGTCTCCTAGACTCATTGTGCTTTTTCCCCCATTGGCACTATTAGTAGTATCAAAAGAAGCCGTACAACTGATATTTTCCATTCTTGACAATATACTGTATCTGCTTCCACCACCTGTGGCACTATTCTGCTTTTGCTATCCCCCTACACAAACTGCCTTACACACACACTACCCACTAACTACACACTAATTACAGAAGCTCTCTCTTATCTTTTCAACGGATGCTGACTATGATGTGGTAATTTCCATAAAGAAGAGTTCTGGAACTTTCCAAATTTTGAAAATTACATACAGAAGAGGTTACTGGCAAAATCAGAACTCTGTCTTTGTCCAAATACCGCTGAAACTTTCTGTACCTTGATCTTATGGGCTAACCGGCTATGTTGGGTGTTTTATTGTATTCATGTTACGATTAGGTAAGGGATCTCAAATTGTATTTATGTGGAGTCCACTGGAAATAGAATCTGGGTGTGTCTAGGCCACATCAAGTGTTCAGCAAAAAAGGGGTTCAAGTATTATTATTATTTTTTAAGTAAACTTAAACAGGCAATGAAACGGCATGACAAAGCACTTTTAGTGTCAAGTAGGGGTCACAAAACATCATCCTGCGGGCCACAAATGTCACCTGGCGCAAGTTTGAGACCCTTGTATTCGACTGTATACTTTGCATGTAGGGAGTTGTTTTTTTATTTGAATACATTAAAATGTAAATAGCTTTGCTTTAGAAAGAATCCAGGCACCATTCCAGTACAGAGTATCTCATAAACAGAATCAATCCTAATATCAGAGCACCTCCATGCTGCCATGAGCTGCACAGAAGAATCAGTGATCTTAAAAAGGTAGTATCTGTCTAATTTGTTAACAACATTTATTAGTGTTATCACCTGTAATCTGGATTTTCCCCCCAATTGCCGTACATACATGTTATCACACACTTTTAATTAAGTACATGGAATAAGTATAAACGATTATGTAGTCGGGTATTTATCTGATCCATAGCTCGTCATTATCCCATTATGGCCACTTTACAAGATCAAACCATTGCAGCATGAAGTGAAACCTGCTGGATTTAAGTTCCAGGCGCTGCGTTGAATGCGAATAGATCCATTGACAATTAAGTTTAGTAAAACTCAATAATCTGCTGGCTAATGAATGAAGCAGACTTGAAAACAACCCATTCAGTTTGACACATGAATTAATTAAAACCCATTCGTTTCGACTGACTCCTTTAAAAGTGCGTCGTGTCATCCACAGTACAGCTTGTGTCACATCTAAATAGCTTGTTTTGTTTTTCGCTACATGCGTTAGGCTGTTCGTTGACGCGAGTGCACAAACACGTGTACAGTCTAGCAATCTATTTCAGCTTCTTACCCACATTTCGGAGTTTGCGGTTCCTCGCCACAGAAATTATGACCAGTAGGTTCCCCAGCACATCCACCACAGTGGTAAAGATCAGCACGCTGGCCAGCGCCGTGACTGCCCATGCAGGACGCGCGCCTACCCGGCTGGGCTCCAGCCCGTGCTCAGTCTGATTCGTCAACATGATCCATCCTCCGGCATGTCCATAGCAACCCCCCCCCCCCCCTTTCTCTTCACTCCCCTGCGTGATAGACTGCTTGCATTCTTTTTCTTCTCCCCCACGACATGGCCCAAATAGCAGCTGCGTGCCCCTCAGTGGCCGCGGGTGTTATTTGCGCTCTTACTGCTGGAGCCGTCCGGAGCCGCTCCGCCGGCCCGCAGCCAGTTCACGCGGAGCGGACTTCAGCCAGCCGAGACCCATGCACACTTCAGGGATCCTCTATGCTGAGAGCAGGATGCAGACGCATGGGTCCGCACACCTCCTTTTATTCTCTCTGCTGCGCTGCCTCTCGGAAGCTGCTGCTCCTCATTTCTCTTCATTTCTGCCTCCTCCAACACATCTCCTTTCCTTCCCCCTCCTCTAATCTCGGAGGAACTTGCTAAATCTCCTTTGGTATTCTGTTGCTGTCTGTGCATACACTGGCTGCTGTTCAATTTCAGCAATTCATGCATTTCTTTGAATGGTACAATCCTTTCTCTTGAAGTCATATTTTATTAATCACCAATGAAAAGTGCCAAGATGTCTGTTTGATTGTGATTTTAATATGTCTCTAACTACAAGTTTTTGCTTATGCTTTGGATTTCTGAGACTGTAACTATTTTGTGTTTGGCTTCTCTTCTGATTGCGTGCAACTTATGTAATGCACAACAATGTTTATGCAAATGCCTTTAGTGAAGGTCTGGGATTCCTTTACAAGACTCAACTAAGTCAAATATCACATGTATCATGTGAGGCATTTTCTAATAAAAAAATTAAGTTAGGATGCTGCAAGTGTGAAATAAACAAAAACAGAATACAAATACTAGTCAATCAGCCCACCATGCATGTTTTTGGAATGCGGGAGGAAACCGGAGTACCCGAAGAAAACCCACGCAGGCACGGGGAGAACATGCAAACTCCACACAGGGAGGCTGGAGCCGGAATCGAACTCTGCACATCAGAGACATGACTTACATGATTTACAAAAACAATGTCAAATGTGGACTCATCAGACCACAGCACACTATTTCACTTGGCGTCAATCCATCTCAGATGAGCTCGTACCCAAAGAAGCCAACGGCATTTCTGACTTTCTTCACTTTCTGACTTTTGCGTTGCATAGTCGAGTATTAACTTACGTTTGTAAATGTAGCAATGAACTGGTTTGATTGACAATGATTTTCTGAAGTGTTACTGAGGCCCATGGAAATAATATTGATGCTACTTGTACAACTTATAGGCAAGATGTGCTAAATATTAGTGGTGGGCAGATCGATCCAAATATTGATATTATCGATAACAAGTCAGTATCGATATCGGATCGATACTGGCACTATAACATCGATCTAGTAGTTTTGTTTCAGTTTGGCTCTTTTAAGCACTCCGCGGTTTGGTCAAACACATAACAGGCATATCACAATAGCTACAGGCAGATATGCTCCCGCTCTCCCTCCTCCCCTCCTGTGTTTCGATCGTGTGCCATTATGTGACTTAGCGTCTCATCTTTGTAGTAGATTGCATGAACACATACAGTATTGTACTTGAAAAATAACGTGTTTTTTTGGTATGTTGTTTTATGTTTTATATTTGTTGTTACATTGAAAAAGAAGTGAGGGACACACGGGGGGGAAGGACACCCGGGGGGGAAGTCGCTCACGAGATGCCGTGACTATCGCGAGACCTACAGCGAGACCAGGAAACCCTAACATGGCGGCGCCCTGCTGCTAAGATAGAACTAGCTCTATTATACTAAACTAATCCAAATTTAACCATCATATATCTTGGCTTTTCTCTTCTCTCTTTCATCCGGCAGATTTGGAATACCACCCAACGTGGAGGACCTTGAACGTTTCATCGACGGATATTTTTACAGCTGCGCGATGAAGGATCCTTCCGTCGAGAAACCGCCGAAGAAACCTTCTTCGAAGAAGAGGAAAAATGACTCAGCGACGGACACGGACGACCTAACCACTACGGACGTTTCGGTCAGTGTGCTGGAGTCCATAAATAAAAAACTTGACGTCCTCGGCCTCATCCTCGAGGACGTCAAAGAATTAAAGGTAAGCCTGGAATTTGTCAGTCAACAGGTTAGTGACCTTCAACGGGAAAATGCCGAGTTACACTCTTCACTCGCGGCTGTTTCAGCCGAGCTGGAAACTATGAAAAAGGAGAATAAAACGCTAAACGAAACTGTTCTAGATGTCCAATCTCGTAGTATGCGGGAGAATTTAATATTCTCAGGCATATCCGAGAATACCTCTGACAACCCAGAGGTTGAGATAAAAAAAATTATGACGACGTCGTTAAAAATTCCTCAGGAGACGGTAAATAACATCTCTTTTCACCGGGTACATCGGCTTGGAGCCCGTAGGGGCAATAAACCCCGTCCTATTATTGCCAAGTTTGAGCATTTTAAACAGAAATAATTTGTAAAAAGTAAAGGACGGGATCTTAAAGGGACTTCATTTGGAATGAATAATCAATTCCCGAGAGAGATCAATGAGCGGCGAAAGGTACTGTTTCCTATAATGAAACAAAATAGGCAGGAGGGTAAACGGACTACGATAGCCGTTGATAAGTTATATATCGATGGCCAACTATTCCGGAACCCCAATTCCACTCCCTGGCTGTTCTAATTGGCATTGGCGGAACTAAACTTAGTTTGATTATTAGGTGTATACATATACTGTATATGTGGTTATAAAACCAAAAATATGAATACTTATTATGTTTAGGCTATATTATAAATATAATATTAATACAGAACTATATCTAAAGTATATTTAAACAAAAAAATCTCGCTTGGGTTACTGGTGTATTGTTATGTTTAATCCCCTGTTAATTTCCTTCACTTTCACCTCCCTACTCGTTTTTGCACAGTTTTATTTACTTACACGTTACCTCATATTTTACACAAATTACATAAATCACCTAACCACTTTGATTATATCCTATAACATGCCAGTAGTGGCAAATGGCCTATACATATATATACACAGGACTGAGTTTATATTGTTTGTATGCATAAATTAGTTCTGGTTTCCTGGAATGTTTGTGGCGCTCGCTCACAGGCAAAAATAATAAAAACTTTAGACCATCTCTTAAAATTAAAAGCAGATATTTGCCTCCTACAAGAAGCCCACCTACAAAAATCTGAAGAAAAATTACTTATTGATAATAATTTTAGCCAAGCGTACTCTGCCCCTTATAACAGTAGACAAAGGGGAGTCTGTACACTCATACATAATAATTTACTCTTTACTCTAAACAATACAATAACAGACCCAGAGGGCCGATACATTATTATTCAGGTGACTATATATAATAAAATATATACATTTGGTAATTTATATGCCCCTAATAATGATGATCCGGCCTTTTTCCATGAATTTTTCTCTAAGCTGTTTGAATTAGCAGCGAACTCTACTATTATTATTGGAGGAGACTTTAACACAGTCTTAAATCCATTAATAGATCGTTCTAATAAAACAACATGCATAAGGCGATTACAATCGACAAAAGTAATAGGGGAATATATGGATGACTTTGGCCTCGTCGACAGCTGGAGACTTAAAAACCCAAATAAGAAGGAATTTACCTTATTTTCCGCTGTGCACCGGTCCTTTTCAACAATACATCTTATTATTATTAGCGACCATGCACCAGTCTCCCTTTCCCTACAAGTTGATTATACCTTTATAAACCACCACCGACATGGCGTTTTAACATCTCACTGCTAAACGACGCAGAATTTGACAAAATTATAAGAAAAGAATGGGCAGACTTTTTGGAAATAAATAACTCTCCAGACCTATCTCCATCTCTTCTCTGGGAAGCTGGGAAAGCAGTAATTAGAGGTAAAATTATATCATATTCATCTTATAAAAAGAAACAGGATCAAAAATTAGAAAAAGACTTGGAAGATAAAATTAAACAACTGACGGATGAGTACGCAATAAACCCAAATAACCAAATATGGACTGACTTACAAAATACAAAAATACAGTTAGACGACATGTTAACTAAAAAGACAGAGTTTATAATACAACAATTGAGATACAACAACTTTGAATATAATAACAAATCAGGTAAATTTCTTGCAAACCAACTTCAACGTAATCGGGAAAAATCGCTTATAACTGCTATTAAAGGGACAACTGGTGAATGTACACAATCACCAGAAGAAATTAATCAAATTTTTTTATAATTATTATCACAACCTATACTCAGAAACTAATAAGCCTAACCCAGAGCATATTGAGGCATTCCTCAGTAGCTTAAATATACCTCAGTTAACTACTGAATATAAAGATATGTTAGATGCACCACTTACTATAAACGAGCTGTACAGTGCTCTAGATAGTATGCCAAATGGCAAAGCACCTGGCCCGGATGGTTATCCGGCAATATTTTTAAAGCACTTCTGGTCAATGCTTGCTCCACTATTCTTAAGAGTAGTAACAGAAATTAAAACTAATGGTCACATACGCCCACACATGAATACAGCAGCAATTAAACTTTTATTAAAGCCAGAAAAAGACCCCACCCTTCCATCAAGTTACCGTCCGATTTCACTAATTAACACTGATATTAAAATTATCACTAAGGCTTTTACATCTAGATTAGAAACAGTAATCCCGACAATCATTCATAGCGACCAAACAGGCTTTATTAAAGAGCGTCACTCTACTAATAATATTAGAAGGCTCTTTCACCTTATTAGCATGTCACAGCGGTATGATAAAAAGGCAGTTATTATATCATTGGATGCAGAAAAAGCTTTTGACAAAGTTAACTGGTCCTTCCTCTTTGCTGTTTTAAATAAATTTGGCTTTGGGAAGTCATTTATTCACTGGGTGTCAGTATTATATGATTCTCCTAAAGCTACTGTTACTACTAATGGGATTATATCTCAGGAATTCACTCTGGGGTAACAGGACATAAAATTAATCGATATGCCGATGATATTTTACTTTATTTAGAAAAGCCTGCTATTTCATTAGGGGAAGTATTTAATTTAATAACTAAATTCTCACAGTTATCAGATTATTCTATTAACTGGACAAAATCAACACTTCTACCTATTACAGAAAATTCATGGAACCCTGCAAGCCAGGACCCACACTACTCATTTCCTATAGGTAATTTAAAATACTTAGGCATAAAAATCTCACCTAAATTAACTGATTTAATTCATTTAAACTTTACTCCACTTCTGGATAGCATTTATAGTGACTTGGAGCCCTGGAATAATCTTCCTATTTCTCTAATAGGACGAATAGCCACTATTAAAATGAAAGTTTTACCCAAAATAAACTATTTTTTCTCAATGATTCCATTTAAACCTATGGCTAACTGGTTCCAGTTGTTGGACTCAGCCGTTACAAAATTTTACTGGAATAAAAAAAAGGCAAAGATTAGTCTATCTACTCTTCAGAAAAAAAAATCCAAAGGAGGTCTAGAGGCACCAAATTTTATGCACTACTATATAGCCAACCAGCTACAATATATTATTTTATGGGCACAACCCAACAGAGATACTAACTGTTGGCTGGAACGAGAACAGAAGGATTGTAATAACCTCAGACTCCTAGATTTACTCTTTATTACAACATCGATTAAGCGACATAACTGTTTTAAAAATCCAATGATTTCCGCCACCCTGACTGTCTGGTGGAAGGCACTAGAAATTACAAAAGCCCAAGTGGAGCCCTGTGGGCTTTCTCCCCTAGGGCATAACCCCGACTTTCAAATTAACAACCAATTGTTTTATTTGGGTGTGTGGGAGCAGAAAGGAATTACACATCTCCACCATCTCTTCTCAGATCATATGTTTATATCATATACATCCTTGCTCCAAAAATAAAGTTGCAAGTTAAAAGTATGATAAAGAAACAAATTCCAACACTTCAGGGTACGCTCCAACCACCTGTTTTAGCTGTTTTAGATATTACCAAGCTTTCTCCGACAACAAAAAAACTCAAAAATATATAAGTTACTTTCATATACTGATAAAACATCTTTACCCATCTGGAAATGGGAAACAGACTTGTCTATAGCTCCGGAATCTGACTTTTGGATTCAAGTTTGTGAAAACGTTTTTAAAATGACAAAACACACAAATTTACAACTTATCCAATATAAAATTATTCATAGAACATACATTACTCAATATATGATGAAGAAAATGGGACTCTCAGACTCCGACATTTGTCTCCAGTGTTTACAAAACACTACAGACACTTATTTTCATGCTTTATGGTTATGTACTCCGGTTATGTGTTTCTGGACTAAAAAGTCTTAGAAAAACTTTCCGCTGTCCTGGACTGTAGGATACCGTTCTCTCCAAACTTGTGTTTGCTAGGTGACTTAACAACAACTGACTTACCACATAAACAATTTCAATCTATACTTGTAGCCCTTACTATCGCAAAAAAAACAATTCTTGTTAACTGGAAAAATAAACAAACTCTGAATATCGACCAATGGTCTAACCTCCTCATAAATCACATTTTAATGGAAAAAATATCTGCCTGGGCCGGTGGGGTGCCTGGCGGGCCTGCAGTGCCCCGTCCTGCTGCGTTGGGTCGGGGGCGCGGGCGCGGGCCGTGTTGGGGTGGGGGGCGCTCCTGCTCCTGGGTTTGCTCTCCGGCCGGTGGCGCTGGTAGGGCCCGGGGGTCGTCCTTTGGCGCTGCCGCGGCCTGGTGGGCCCTGAGGTGTTGCGCTTGCTCTGTCCTGGCAGGGGTCGACGGCTCCCCTCTTTGGTGGAGATTTTCATGCATGCCAGATCCACCACACCAGCATCTATCGAAACTGAGACACAATCTGCTTCCTCCTCAGGTCATTGAATCGGTGGAGGCTGGTGTCTGTGGATCTCACTCGGCTTCGTCTGTCCTTTTTTTCCTTTCCTCAGTCTCTCCTTCGGTCTCTTGAGGTCTCCCTGATTTTTTGGGGGATTTGTTGGAATTTAGATGTTTCTGGGGTTGGGGAAGAATTCTGGTGGGTGGCCCGGTGGGTGGTGTCTGGTCGGTGCTGGATTTCACTTTCCTTTGTTTTCTTTGGTCCCCTCGGGTCTCCTGACGGCGGTGTTCGGTTTAGGTGAACGGTATGGGATTTTTTCTAATAGGTTTTTGGTGAGCTAACAAATATACGCACGCACGCACGCACATACAAAAAAATAAATATATATATATATATATATATATATATAAAAGGATAAAAAATAAAAAAAAAGAGCAATGATGATGACATTACCGAATGAACAATACTGAGCTCTTTAGAAAAAAAAAAAAAAAAAAAAAAAGGAAAAGAAGTGATGAATGCAGATTTTTTAGTTATTTTTTAGATTTGTAGTTTCTGAACAGCATATGATAAAGTATTTGTTTAAATTTATTTTCCTATGATTAATTTGTGCACTTTGTTTAAGAACGTAAAAAAAGATGTTGTTATGGTTGGAATGTTTCTGCGGGGGGGGGGGGGGGGGTCTTTGATAAAGTTATTTTTATCAATAAACTTTGTCCTAATTTTGTTGTTTAAAAAGGAAACAATACAAAAACACTTAAAGGTTGAAAATTGATTGTGAATAACCAATTCGATGATAGCGCTACCTTAATAATAAAAAAATATATATATATACCATAATTTTATAAAAGTATTGATATCAGTATCGGCGATACTGGCCCTGTACTTACTTGGTATCGGATCGATGCCAAAATTTGCAGTATCACACACCACCACTAAGTATACACCAACACACTGGCAGTAAGATGGTAAAAAGCAAAAATAAAACAAAATAATGTCAATGTAAATACAGTAACTGTCTGAAATTAAATTGTCTATCCATTATAAAATAACTAATAGCTAACATGTTTTTCATACTGTAGGCTTGTCAGTCACTGATGCCTTTGAGCCAGTGATTAACATGGAGCATGAGGCAATAATTGGTGGGTTTAAATGCCTTCATTGGGCACTCAAACACTAAATTGCCCACCATACAAATTACGGAGGCCTGCTTGATCTTAACAAATGACTTGGCTAGAACAACTTTTGATCCAACCTGTGCCGTGGGCAGCAACAAGTAGAAGGGGTTGAATTAGGGTTTGTGCAATATGTTATGCAATGTTAATATAGTCTGAGTATAATTGGGAACAAGGAGAAACCTGATTAGATTATTGGTAGATTTTAGTGGAACAACATCAATGCCGCATCACTACTGCACCTTTGCTTTTCTGTCCCATGAACTCACTTTGTGTGTGTACACTTTTGATGGCTCACAGTTAGTCATGCAAAACAGAGATCTGATAAACAGGTGACTTGGATGTAAGTGTTTTGTCACAATACCATCTGCATTCAGTGACTCACTGTGAATACAATTAAAGTCACAGATACTGTGCAGTCAGTGATGAACTTTGTATTAATTTGCAAATGCATCAAAACGTTTTTTTTTTGTAATTTTATGTAGATAAATGCACATGTTTCCAGGTGAGTTACATTATCATCTCATTAAATATTTTCTCTCTTACAGAATCAGATTAATTAAGTGTGACTGATCCAGCGTCAGAATCCTGACATCCTCATCCATTTCTGCAGACAATCTTTGCACGTGCAGTGGATCCTCAATATGTAAATTTCCCTATCGTGATACGATTCAGGAACCAACCAGAATGTACAGGATGAAATTTGCCTCCAATATTTGGAAGTCAAGCATCAACTGAGAATTCAACAAGTGTTGGAATAACTCAAAGAAATTCACCAGAGTTCAATTCAGCCATTATAAAAGTATTAATTCAGAGCCATTCAATGTCACCAAAACGAGTGAAAAGAGAAGCAGAAAGTGAACATGGAGAGGTTGAAGAGATGGTGAAAAATATACTGTACAGACAAATGCACTTTAATTCAAATGTTAGGATATTTATAAAAAAAAAAGGTGCAGATTATTTACACGTGCATTCATGTAGGATACTGTCTATAAGTTTGCATACTGTACCATGTCAGAATTTTTAAGATGTGTACCATCCTTTAAAGAAGACAAAACACATACATTTAATTATAATTGGAATCAAATGAAAATGTAAAGGAGTTCAGAATAGCACAATCAATAAACAAAAAAATTAGATTGTCCCTAACTACAAGGTATCATCAACATTATAAATATGAAACAGGGGGAGAAAATAAAATTATTGGTTAGGGTAGGCAATATCTTTGATATTATCCCTCAACTTTCCCCAACAGCACTTGAGATAAATGTCATCAGTGAAGGTTAAGTGGGAGTTGCTTATCAGCCTGGCGATATTTATTACCTGCTGGGGGCTTCATAAGCCCATTTGGAACATTTCATGTATCTTACTGAGTTGCAATTTGTCGGTTGGTTGTTAGCATATTCTCAATGGCACAGCAATTAGAAGTCCCCTGAGATTCCCAGGGGGCTTTTGTTAGACCTCCACAGGAGTCAGGTTGCCTGTAGTGTTAAAAAGATTCAGAAAGAATAATTATGCGTACATTACACCCGTTCTTATAATAGCTCATCTAACACTTTTTTACCTTCAAAGTTGTATAGTATTAACCTCCAAAGATGCCAGGCTAATAATATTTAGCATACTGATTACACTCGTCAGGGAACAAATATATGTTTTTAACCTCTATTTTGAACCAGCCCAAAATAAAAAGCACAAAATGAACGATGAATTAACGAGTGTTAATGACAACTATACGTGTCCATGCATCGGTGCATTTTGCAAATCAGACAATATACTGCCACTCACACAACATTACAACCCAAATGACTTTCTGACAGTGTATTATGGCTAGGACACAATTTTAATGTCTTCTCTGATCAGACCTACTCGAGTGTTGTACGTTATGAGTGATAGTTGATACTCGATACCACTTGTTTTAGACTGATACCAGAACGACTACTAAACCGTTGGGTAGTCACCAATACCACTAGTACTTTTGATACATTAAAAAAACAAAAAAAAACAATGTCACAACATTTTTGAATTTTTCCTTAAAAGGAACCCTGGCAGGTTTGCTACATATGATTCACTTGGTAGTTACTAACATAACTACGAGATTCATTTTTCAAAAATCATTTCCTGTTTAATACATTTTGTAAAGTAAATTTGACTATATTTAGAGTTGGACCAAATTCACTCAGTTTTAGAGTAATATTTACACTTGGAAGAGTTTAAAAAACTATTGGGAAAAATAAAATAAAAGTCACTCAAGGGTTGATGAACAAACTCATGACCTTCAGCTTGGGAGACTCTACCACCTGAGCTATGCCACTCCTACTGTTTGCTTATGTCAAAGAGGAGACCAATCATATTGTTTTTGGTCTTAGAGTTACGAAGATTCCAGCTGACACAAGCAAAATACTAACACACAGCAGGAGCTGCGTGGCTCAGGGAGTAGATCGGCTGTCTCCCAACCTGAAGTTGTGTTCCTCAACCCATGTTTTTTTTTTTTTTTTTTTTTAACTCTCTTCCAAGAGGTTTTCATTTGCTACAGTAAGAGTCAAGTTATCACAACTTTCCCAAACAAATTCCTCCCCCAAGCTTTTGGAGAAATCGTATTCCTTATATTTTAACCTAATTAAATTAAGACAATGGAAAATAGCCAAATGACCAATGAGCTGCTGATGGGGTGGAGAGAGGCCATACCCATGCTAGCACCTATTGCACCGTCACAGCCAGGTTGACTAGCCCAGGTGCGTAACACTAGCTAAAACGTTCATGAAAAGCTGGACTTCTGCTCTCTATGCACATACACAATATTGTAATAGAACTGAATTCCGAATGAAGTTTTCCTCATTCTCATATTTTCTGTTTCTGCGGACAATGGAGCAAGTATGAATTACTGAATCAAACACGGCCTGGTAAGACTACCTGTTACCCATCGCTATCTCAAAGCCATTGTCATGGTCCCTGAAGTTTTACTGAAACCAGAGATGTGTAGTTCATCTCGGAGCACACAGCCAAAAGTGGTGGCAGGCCCACTACAGCTCTCTGTCACTCAACAGAATAAACAGAGAGAGATCTTGGCTTTTCTCTTCTCTCTTTCATCCGGCAGATTTGGAATATCACCCAGCGTGGAGGACCTTGAACGTTTCATCGACGGATATTTTTACTGGTGCGCGATGGAGGATCCTTCCTTCAAGAAACCTTCCAAGAAGAGAAAAAATGACTCAGCGACGGACACGGACAATCTAACCACTACGGACGTTTCGGTCAGTATGCTTGACTCCATAAATAAAAAACTAAATGTCATCCGTGAGTACGTTAAAGAATTAAAGGAATACTCATTATGTTTAGATTCATATTATAAGATATATATTATAAGAAGAGAGTGGGCAGACTTTTTGGAAATAGACGACTGCAGACTTATCTCCATCTCTTCTCTGGGAAGCTGGGAAAGCGGTAATTAGAGGTAAAATGATATCATATTCATCTTATAAAAAGAAACAAGATAAAAAATTAGAACAAGACTTGGAAGATAAAATTAAACAACTGATGGATGAGTACGCAATAAACCCAAATAACCAAATATGGACTGACTTACAAAATACAAAAATACAGTTAGACGATATGCTATCTAAAAAGACAGAGTTTATAATACAACAATTGAGATACAACAACTTTGAATGTAATAACAAAACAGGTAAATTTCTTGCAAACCAACTTCAACACAATCGGGAAAAATCTCTTATAACGGCTATTAAAGGGACAACTGGTGAATGCACACAATCACTAGAAGAAATTAATCACATTTTTTATAACTATTATCGCAACCTATACTCAGAAACTAACAAGCCTAACCCTGAGCATATTGAGGCATTTCTCAGTAGCTTAAATATACCTCAGTTAACTACTGAATATAAAGATATGTTAGATGCGCCACTTACTATAAACGAGCTGTACAGTGCTCTAGATAGTATGCCTAATGGCAGAGCACCTGGCCCGGATGGATATCCGGCTATATTTTTTAAGCACTTTTGGTTAATGCTTGATCCACTATTCTTAAGAGTAGTAACATAAATTAAAACTAATGGTTACATACGCCCATACATGAATACAGCAGCAATTAAACTTTTATTAAAGCCAGAAAAAGCTTTGGGTGAGGGGCGGGGGGTCGTGGGGGGAGCAGGGGCTGTGGGCCGGTGGGGTGCATGGCGGGCCTGCCGTCTACTGCGTTGGTTTGGGAGCGCTCCTGGCACCTGGGTTTGCTCTCCGGCCGGTGGTTGTCCCTTGGCGCTGCCATGGCCTGGGGGGCCCTGCGGGGTTGTGCTTGCTCTGTCCTGGCTGGGGTCGATGGCTCCCCTCTTTGGTGGAGGTTGTCATGCATGCCAGATCCACCACAGCAGCATCTATCGAAATTCAAACACAATCTGCTTCTTCCTCTGGTCGTTGAATCGGTGGATGATGTCTGTGGATCTTACTCTGCTTCATCTATTCTTCCTTCCTTTCCTCAGTCTCTCCTTTGATTTTCCCTAATTTGTTGGAATTTAGATGTTTCTGGGGTTGGTGAAAGACTCTGGTTGGTAACCCGGTGGGTAGTAGGTAATATCTGTTCGGTGCTGGATTTCACTTTCCTTTCTTTCCTTTGATCCTTCCTCGGGTCTCCTGACAACCTCACGACTCTAGCTGGATTCTGAAGTATTTGGTTTAGGTGAACGGTATGGGATTTTTAATAGGTTTTAGGTGAACTAATGAGTACACACTCACCCGCACGCACACATGCACGCACACACATACACACGCACATACAAAATAAATAAATAAATAAATAAATATATATATATATTTTTTTTTAAAAAGAGATCAATGATGATGACATGTCAAATCGGTAAAATTACCGAATGAACAATACTGAGCTCGCAAAGGAAAAAAATAATAAAATGATAATAATAATAATAAACATAAATAAATAAATAAATAAGAATAGACAGAGAGAGGAATGACACACATCAGTGTCACAATGTGGGTGTGTGAGGGATTATGGACCCAAACGAAAGCAAGCACGGCAATCAGATAGAGGAACGGAATAACGTGGTGAGTTTATTGAATAGAAATCATAACGTGAGCAGGAAATCGGGGGACAAATTGACTAGCTGTGGAGTTGCTGTGGCTTGGCTGTGGCTGTGGCTATGACTTGGCTATTGCTTTGACTCGGCTATGGTGGCACGGTGCATGAATGGTTAGCATGTCCGCCGCCCAGTGCAGAGGACGTGAGATCAAGTCCGGGCTCCGGCCTTCTTGGGTGGAGTATGCATGTTCTCCCCGTGCCTATGTGGGTCTGCTCCGGGTACTCCGGTCTCCTCCCACATTCCAAAGACCTGCATGGCAGGTTAATTGAACACTCTAAATTGTCCCTAGGTGTGATTGTGAGTCTGGATGGTTGTTCGTCTTTGTGTGACCTGCGATTGGCTGGCAACCAGTTCAGGGTGTACCCTGCCTACTGCCTGAAGCCAGCTGGGATAGGCTCCAGCGCCCCCCGCGACCCTTGTGAGGACTAAGCAGTTAAGAAAATGGATGGATGGATGACTTGGCTGTGGCTATGACTATGGCTGCATTCATACTACAGCTCAATTCAGATTTTTTCATTCAATGTGAACGGTACAATTCCGATTTTTTCACACCCGATCTGGGCCTCTTTCGTATGTAGATATAAATTGGATATGTATGCGATGCGTCTGTACTGTGAATGCTCATTCGCACGCAGCCGATTCATACGTCATCAAAAGCCTGATATGCACTTACCGCGGGCGGGAGAGAATGCTTGGAAGGGAGACTACGGACACGTCTGTGAATATATACAAAGCTGTTTAGAGTAACAGTGTTAGATTTTTAGCTGTCTTTAATTTAATCACACTTGAAACATGAAGCATAAAGTTGACATGTGTGGTGATAGTAGAAATTCAGCCATGCAGACGGTTCATCACGAACGGCGATGACGCAAATTTGTCATGTTGTTTTGATACATGCAAAGCTATGTTTGTTCTGCAGATTGCAATAAAGTTTGTCTTCTTCGCTGATTCTTCTTCTACGCTTTCCGTTAACTCCCTGTGGCTGCGCTACAGCATCACTGTAGACTTGGCATATACATTACAGCCATTAAACGTCCTCAGCGTCTTTTATTGGACACACACAAGTCTTGAAATGCTTCTGTGTGTACGAGATTTGTTTGAGGAATGAAGCCGGCTTTGCTTCCGTCTGGACGGGGCCTAAATATACACCAACACCAATGACCTAATGAGACACACCTGGGGAAACACAAGTGGCTGAGGGCACTGATTGGTTGACACACGCACACGCACACACACGCACACACTGGGAAGGGAAGACACACAGGTGGACGTGGTTAGACATAACGAGACAAGGGAAGAAACCAAAAACACATGACAAAAACACCAACCATAGACAAAAACAACAAGAACACCCAAAACATAAACAAAAACCTAACCCCCATGGAACCGAAACATGACACTCAAACTCATTATAAAGTGCTACAGCAACATAACACTCTTGAACTGAAAGTCGCTAGTTGGGCGCTTCTTTGGAGAAAATACATATGGGTCTGTAAAATTGGTAACTCTAGCAACAAGGTTAAATGGGAATATACAATTTGATTGGTTGGTAAAGTCACATGGCGTACTGTGCTGGCTAGAAGCAGATATGAAACAGAAAGATGGTACAGCTCAATGCTGCCCATTGAAGGCAGTTGAAAACAGACAGACATGTCGGTTTAACCTGTTTGGGTTTACCCACAAGGACAACTCAAGCTTTTCCAGGACATTAGCTTTTTCTCACTTTCTATGTGTTTTCCAAGACTGGAAAATCGGCTAATAATTTTCCAGGTTTTCTAAAACACGTAGGAATTTAGCAGCTGTCTGCCGGGAATGCTTTAAGCTTCTAATCATAAAACAATTACAACAGAGTAGTACTGGTATCGGTACTCGTAACAACAGCTGATGTCACTATCGGATACTTGTATGTATCACCCACCATCACAAGTACCGATACCTTAAAATAAGGCCGGGTACTGGTTATCGGTACTCTTACTCGCCCATCCCTAATTATGACATCTGACTTGACTGATTGTAATGCCTCACCTACAAAATTTATGCATTTTTGATTATACATTTTCTGTTACTTTTTGTATTTTGCAATGATGGACGCTCAGGACAATCACTGCCCTTCAAACTGCACCACAGGTTACAGCCTCCAAAAATGTCCATTATAATAAATCAACACATCTCACAGATTCAATAAATACATTATACTACTCAAGAGAACGAGTGCCAGTTGAATTCATTTACAGTGGAATTTGCCAAGGGCTCAGTTCGACTGAGTCAGCAAAGCTGTACTAGTAAGAGGAAGTTTGTAGGAGCTCTGAATGTCTCTTCTTATTGTGATTGCACATAGTAAATTCTAAAATGTTTATGCTATATTGGTGCCCGGGGGCACCACATTGGTGCTCTGTTCTAGACACACCACTGTAAAGTTCCGATGGGAACTTACACTAGTTCTTTTATCTTCAATGCTCACTATACAAATAACAATCAGGAGAATGCACATTCTCATTTGGACTATTTTCTGAATGCCAGAGATATCGAGTACACGGCTGTGGAGCCTTTTCTGCTGAATATGGAAGAAGGTCTAATCTATTGAAAATGGTCTCTACTCTTACACTGTCTTGGCCGCCCACCCACAAGGGGGACAGCTCAGCCAAGCCCATGTGAAAATGTGTGACCTAAAGGCTACCAATCCTAATTTCTACATTTTGGGCCTATATTTGGTATTCAAGTGGCCACCTTATGATCCTCAAGCCAATTTTTTTCACTGCCAAGTTCTGACACACTGAGCAATCCCTGCCATGTTTGTTTTTAATAACTATTTTACTTGCTAATACTTTAGTGATGTGTTCATCTCATCCAGTATTGCTTAGGTTACTTTATTCTTTTATTCATATAAAGTATTCTTATTTTTCTTTTTGCATATGTACTTAGTCTTTGTAATGTTTTATATAAAGGTTGTCTCGTTATGTCTAACCACGTCCACCTGTGTGTGTGTCTTTCCTAACCCAGGTGTGTCTCATTAGTGTTGGTGTATTTAGTCTGTTGTGTTTGTCCAGTTGGTGTGGGTGCATTGTCTATGTTAGTGGTGTCAAGAGGTTTCACCACATTCAACACAGCTGAGTCTTCAGCAAGCTCTGCAGGAGCCTGATAATTAGGAATGGCAGAAATGGAACATTGAAACGATCAAATCATTTGAAACGATTGACTCACAAAAATAATCGATCTTTTGGAAAGTTTGAAAAATCTCCCCACAGAGACATCTGGTGGTCAAGTGTGAAATATTACAGTCAAACAGTAGATCAGAGTTGCCAGCTCCCCAGTAAGGAAACTAACTATTGGCTGTCTGTCATCACCTAATTTACACAACTGGCAATCGGGCTATAATTGTAATAGGCACCATAAGAGAGAAATAATATCATGGGAAACAAAAACTGAATAACCCCCACCCCGTCAAAATAAGTATAGAAGTACAAATGTGCTTTTTGTTGCTGATACTTGGTTTGTTTTTAATTTTGCCTCTCAACATGACTTAAATGCTTTGATGAAACCCCCAGTGCTATCACATTTAATAAAAAACTAAATTTCAACATGGTACATTTCAAGGGCTTTTTTTTGGTGACAGGGTAGCAGGTTTTGACAGAAAGTACTAGAGAGAAAAAAGAATGACCTTGCCAAAACATGAGACCTGTAGCCGTAATTGAACCTGGGTTACGGACTTATTTCTCAGCCCATTGTGCGGGTGCATTACCACTTAACCAACTGCCACGTTCAAAGCACTTAAGAGGATGTTGACATTTTATCATGTAAGGGGATGAATAACAGCAATTTTACACTTAGGTTGGATTTCTTTCAGATTTAAGACATTTTAATATAGTGCAATGGATTTTATTTAATTTTAGAAAAGGGCACTTGCTGAAACAATGTGACATTTGGAGGCGTAATGGAACGCAAAAGGCAACTGTCACGTGAGAGACAGACTGAGACAGATTTAGAAATGCGATTCGAATCACAAGTATCGCTTGTTTCGATTTTGCCATCACTACTGATAATTATCCTGATCATTGAATCAGGTGTGTTGGAATAGAGAAACCGCGAAAACATGCAGGACTCAGGCCCTTGAGGACCGGATCTTGACACATGTGGTCTACGTTATGTGTGGGAGTTCGTGTCAGGTCTTCGTCACAGCCAAGTTGTCATCGTCACAGCCAAGTCGTCATCGTCACAGCCACAGTCAAGTCAAGTCAAATCAGGTCTTGTCTTGTCACGCTCGTTCCAGTCATGGCGACCAGTCTAGTCACGTCCTGTCCAGTCAAGGCAACCAGTCTAGACACGTCCTGCATTTGGGTCCACCATTCCTCAACCACGAACGTCTACCATGACAGCCACTGACTCCTTGATTTGTATGTGCAAAAGCTAATATATAAAACTATATTTGTATGCAGACATAATAAAACCATCAAAATTATGAATAAAAAATGTTTACTTACTTAATTTTCAAACATTTATAACGGTATAATGTAGCAATGAAAATATCTTCTTTCTTTTTTTACTTGCATGTAAAAGTCAATATCTTATTATAATTATATTATAATATATTATGGGCAAATACGTTCAAACGAGTTTGCCAGTCAAAAATGTTTACTCCACATTGGCAATTCCACGCTTCTGTACATAAAACATGTATTAAAATATGTAAAACAAAAGATTAAAAAACAACAACAGACAACTCATTCATATTGAATCTTGTCTTTCGGAAACACCAATGCCTCAGCTATGAGAAGCTGATCCGTTTGCTTTCAGTTTGCCCTGTTTGGTGAAGATTCTGTCAAGAGGGACTGATGTTGCTACAATGCAATGCAATAAAATGCCTCCAGCATCAGCAGCAACCGTTGCATTAGGCAAATGGCGCCTTCATTAACAGTCAGCTTTAAATGTTTGTCTTTGATTTTTCTATTGCATGGATTGGGTTCTTATAGCCTCCAGGTTGTTTGCATAGCCAGCTCAATAGATTTTTTTTCTTTGCATACTCTACACTTTGTACGCTTTGTTTGAGATTAACAATGTGAAGTGTCCAAATTGTAGTCATTTTCCTGCTGTCACTTATTTTCTTAACAATGGCATTCATTACCAGCATTGTTTCCCCCCCCTCCTCTTCCATGTGTGCTGTGTAATTGGCATGACACCCCTTCCCTGCCTGCCCGGTGCAATGACCAATTACGTGCGCGTTTTAGAAAGAGGCAGGGGGAGGTGGGGTGAGAGGCATTTCCCAATAAAGAGCGGCTTTGGTCATTCACTTCAAAAACTCTCTTTCATGATGGAAACATGACTACGGTAATAGGCTAATTGGTAAATGAGATGCCAAAAACATTTGATTAGTGATTAGTCTAAAGCTGTCAAAATGAATCGATTTATCGGCAAGTAATCGATTATCAAATTAATCGACAACTATTTTAATAATCGAGTAACCGTTGGATGGAGGTATTTTTTTATTGAAAATTGTCCAAATTGTCTGATTTCAGCATATCAACAATAGTTGTTCACTAATTTCTGTAGTCCTTCATGAAAGAAGACCAATTATCTTCTGTTTATTCAAAATAAGATATTTGCAAACATCTGTTTTTACTTTGGAAAACAATGACTGAACCGGTAACATAATACAACATCAAGTCCCCCTTTTATTTTGTTTTTTAAATTGCTATACAAATACGAAGTACGAAATAAACACCAATCACTGGCATAAACATTAATCGGGAAAATGCTTTTGTAATACACTTGAATGCAAAATTAAAATGAATCCAATTAGTCGATTAATCGATTCTAAAAATATTCTATAGTGACAGCACTAGATTAGTAAAATTTAAACTTAAAGCTAACTTTTTGACTAGTCAACTAATTGGTTCAAAACGTACAAAATATTAGCCCATAAATAATAAAAAATAATGAATAAAACACTAAAATGACAATTTTCATACAATCGTTGATGTTTGCATACAAGAAGCAAAACACTTGTCCAGAGTTGCACAACAATAGGCAGAGACTCAGCTTCACACTTTTTGCAAAACATTACATACAGTGATCTATCTGCACATGCACACCGCTACACACATTTTCATACCTTAGACACAGATAAGGATTGTGAGGTTACTTCCTAGTCATTACAAAGCACTGGCTTGTCAATGACCACACCAATAAACACGTTGGATAATCACACCCACAGTGCCTAATTGGAAATACAACGTGTAGTCATTTTTATTTTTCTACAGATTTTCATTGGTCTAATGGTAGTAAGGAAAACTATTTTGTTCTGATTTTTATTTTGAGTGTTATGTTACTGGAGCTGAGTATGGTAAAAAATACATATTTTCAGTCTGCAATTTGTGTAATTTGTAGTCCTTTTGCAACAGGTTCCATGTCGAAGGGTCAGAAAAGACAAAAGCTTCTTTTTTTTTCCAAACTCAGTGCGGGCAAATGGAACAATTAGCAACAAAATGTAATTTGAACGCAAATTGTATGAAGTAAAACTTCTCTGTGTGATGAAGTTGCAAATATAAAAGGGCAGTAGTCCCTTGTTAATAAAGATGTACAAGTGAGCCAACCTCTTAGTAGCCAATGGAGGCCATCCCACTCAGGATTACAGTTCACAATGATGGGTCCCGGCCCTACATTTACTACAGTTTTTCTCGATTGTTTACAAACGTTTTCTGAAAGCATGGCCCATATTCTCAAAGCTCTACACACAAATCCAGAAAACACACACACATTTCTTCTGCAAAAGGACACTTTACATTCAAAATAATGTAATTTCTTCTCAAAATACTATTTGTTGTCAAATGACACACAAACCAGCATAAGAATAGACACTTGTATGAATCAGCTGAACACTGATGTGCACAGTGTAACACACTTGACCCCAAACTCTATGATGAATGCAAAACACATTTCTTCATTCATAATAATGAGCTTAGGCCTTTTTTGTTCGATGTCACTTTTAGTCTTGAATATTTTAAAATATTGTTTTCATACTCAGAACACAAATATGTGGCAACAAAAGTATTACATTTTCCCCCCACAGCAACATATACACATACACTACATCCCAACAAACACAACGTTTCACATGCAAAAAATGTACTATACATTTACACCCCCCCCCCCCCACCCACACACACACACACACAAACACCCCCCCACACAAAACACCCCAAAAGAAAACTATGCTGCATCCTGTCTTCTGTTTCGGTCTGGTCACAGCACCTCATCCACACCGCATCCACATCACAGGCAATGTTTTCCCTGGCCAAGCAGCGGGGAAAATATCGCCTTGCATGGCGAGTTCAGCCATGAAAAGCATCACCTGCTATATCTCCACATGCATCTTCTATCCTGCTTGGAGGAGGGGCACATGCGTTTGTGGATTTCGGTCATATACCTTCTATCTCCAGGCAGAAAAAAAAATATTCGATAGGATTGAGGAATGGAGAATATGGAGGGAGATAAACTACTGAAAAGCGTGGGTGGGTAGTGAACCAGTTATGCACCAGAGCAGCTCGGTGGAAACTTACATTGTCCCAAATGACAACATACCTGAGCTGCTTTGGCTCATCTACCTGATCTGGTGGAGTGAGTATGTTGTGTAGGGTGTCTAAGAATGTTATCAGATGGGCAGTGTTGTAGGGGCCAAGGGTGGCATGGTGATGGAGGACACCGTTGTGGGTAATAGCTGCACACATTGTGATGTTCCGTCCGCGCTGGCTGATGATGTTTCTTCCCCTCCTTGATCTTCTGCGAGGTTGAATCCAACCTCAACGATGAAGATGAATTGGTGATCCACCACAGCCACCTCTAGCTCAAGAATTCTCTGGAACACAAAACTTGATAAGCTTACGCTGACAATGTTTTGAAATATTCAATTGTTTTTTATTCTACTATGCATTTGTCTCAATGTTACGGCATTATTTTCTAGAACCATGTTTATAATTTCAGTTTCCTGCTCAGGAGACAGAAGACGTTCTCGGCCACCTTGTGCTGGTAATCTTTCAGTTCTGCAATACAAATATGAAAATACGGCAAAGTATATGTAGGAATACAAGTAGGAATTGATTTCCTAGACAAATGAAACACTTTTAGTCCTGCATAACACTCAACAGGCAATACAGTACTTGAGTATTACTGTATGCATTATTGATATGCAGTACTGCAGTTTTCGAGCGAGAGTAGTATTCCTATCTATTCTCGTTTTGGAAAGTCCAGATGATGGCAGCTACAGTGTGCTTGCTCAAATTTGGCTGTACCCTTTGGCCAGCCTCCCTCATTGTTAGACCATGGTTGACCACATGGTCAACCAAAGTGACTCAGATCTCATTGGAGATTATAGTCCTTAGCCGCGTTTCCACCGCAGGAACTTCAGGGTAAATTTACAGGGCCAGCCCTCCACTGCAGGTGCCTTCCCAACCGGACCACATTTACAGAAACTTACGGGGACGAGCGGAGGTCCTACTCGAGGGTAGGTACTCCGCCGGCCCGTTAAACTCCCAATCGGGCTTTCATGCTGATTGGCTAAAAATTATTTAGCATAAAAAATTATCTTACCTTCATAAGCAATGATGAGGCATTCTCGTCTTAAGTCTCTTCCACCAAAACAATTCTCTTAATAATCCTTTGCCTATTTTCATTCCACTCTACTGTTAGCCTTTTTAAATTCTTCATCTAGACGCTGTCTCCTCTCACTCAAATCTATCCATCCACGCCAACTACATCAAATAAAAAGCTGAGAAAAAGAGCAACCACCTAAAGTTTTCCTCTTTCCTCGTGATTTTCGTCGCGCGGTGCTTGGGTGACGGCAAGAGAGAAACCGTCGCATGTGTCGTACTCCGCAGTGGAGACACAGCCACAAGCGGGCCGGCTGAGAGGACGGTTTCTGTGAAAGTCCCTACCCCTTCCCCATACCCGAATACGCGGCTTTTGTTCATGGCTTGCCTCGTACTCGTACTCGTCCTCCTCTTACTTGCACTCTCATGCCTCTGCCTCTGTTTCCAATGTAGTCTTCCATTTCTCCAACCCAGATCACTCACCTGTTGCTATTTTATGCTGAAGCTCTGATTGCTAATTGTAAAACTGTGCTTCAGGTGTTAAAGCATGTGATGGATGACTCAGTGAGTATAGCAAGGCAAGTCAATTCTGAATTTTGACTGGCAGTCTCACTGTGTAAATACGTACTACTGGATCTAAACAAAAAGGATGTGTGTGTGTGTGTGTGTGTGTGTAGAGTGAGAGTGATGTACCATAAATAGTGAAAGGGACAAGAATGTGTTGTGTACTTTGCTTGCAAAGTGTAAGTGCATAGCAAGTGATTTACCGACACACTCAGAGCAAACTCTGTGAGCGTGAATGTCAAGTGTCTTTTCACAAAATAATTATCATGAAGAAGTCCAATAAACACACATCACCTATCGTCTGACCTGCATGTAAGATAACGTTCTCCTTACTTTGTTATTAACAGCACACAAGACCGTACAGTATATGTGTGCAAATATCAGTCGTCTTTTTTAAACTGACCTACATAAATGAGAATAGGGAAACAATGCAAAACAAACATTAATAGAAGTGAAAAGCAATTTTCCCAAATGCTAGTTATACCTCTGCACGCCCAAAAATCTATTCAGTTGCAGACTATTTTCTGCCATGTCAATTTTTTGTGTCAAGCTGTAAAATCCTCTTCAAAATGTGCTGTCAGAATGAAAATGTGTTCCATTTTGACTAATCATAGCGGGCAACTTTGTAAACAATCCAACATGCTGGCACCCTGAATCATGGTACAACGTTTTACTTCACTTTGATAAACCACCATTTGTTTTTAAATTGTGAATATTATTGACAGTTCTGAAGGGTTGTAAGTAATGTATTCAACAGGCGTAATACATAAGATTGAATAAAAGAACGCTATGTGGCAAACATATTAGTATTCAAATGGTGGACTGATTGATTCGGGTTAAATGCTTTGAGTTCTTTCAAGGGATATTTGACTCATTTAACGATTTTCAGCAGCAAGTTAATATTTTACCTACAATTAATTTGATCATTTCATTAATTTTTCATGTACAAATAATACTCGATTATTTTGCAACTTTCTAGCTAAATGTGGCGACTTTCCAAAGCCTCTTGGAACAAATTTAGCAACTTTTTTCTTGTGTTTTTTAGGGTGTTTTTATTCACTTTGTGCCTCTCCCACAACGTTATTTCTCTCCAGCACAGCATCCATTACTATTACATGCAAATTGTCAATAATGCAAATTAGTAAATTATGTCATTGCCAATAGCGACTTTCCTTACTGGGGAGTTGGCAACACTGTGAATGCCTTTAAAAACACGTTTTGCCACTTGCTGTCGACTAACAATAACATCACGTGTGTTCAGGGCTCAGGTAACGACCAATCATGGCTCAGTTTACTAATGTCACATGACTAAACCCAGAAAACAAGTGAGCCGTGATTAGTCGTTACCTGAGCTCTGAGCACCTGTGATGTCATTTTGAGTCAACAGCAAATGGAAAATCTTGTTTTTGTAAAGGTATTAATTGTACATGAAAAATAATGATATTGTCCAATTAATTATCGATAAAATATTATTTTAACGGCTAAATGACTCAAGTTTCCCTTTTATTTTTGCTACTAGCTATCCTTTACGGTTAGCATGTTGTGAGGTTGTCCTGCTTTATTGCTGAGAACGGCTAAATGAGTCAAGTATCCCATTAATTTTTGCCACTAGCTACTAGCTAGCTATCCTTGACGGTTAGCATGTCGTCAGGTTGTCCTGCTTGGCTCTCATTTACTCTTGTTTCTTGTTTCTTAGTTTTTTACAAGCAGTTTAAAAGTTCATTAGAAGCAAGCAGTACGTTTACATGTTGTCAATATTCGGGTTAAGGTTCTGGTTTCTGAACTGAACAATTCGAAATAACCTGTTTACATGCATAAGTAGATAGAGTAACTCTTATGATGATGTGACCGATACCCGTCTAAAATACGACACACAGTGTAGTGACGCAAACAGACATCATTTTGCCTTCTTATTTTCTACCGTCGATAAAATACATTACAATATTCTCATTTGTACTTACCGCACTATAAAGAAGTCTGTTTCCTCCTCTCTCCAAAAGTGTATTGCTGCGCTGTGTCAAACGTTTCACCATTTTTGTTTATCTCTGCTTCTTTATTTCCGGTGGGTAAGACGGCCGTGCATACGAGTACTTTCTGTACTGAAAAGACCAAGATTCCTTGCTAATAGAGAATGTGCAGAACACAATGCTAAGCCTCGCACAGTGACGATACCTCAATACGTACGCGTTTATATGACAAAGAATTTGAGTTTTTTGCACGTTTACATTGCCTTTCAAAATTGGACTTGTCAGTGAGAATGCACACCTAACAGTAAACATTAGTAGTTTCAACTTTTTTCTTCTTTTTTTTTTTGCCAAGGGGAGCTGAGCTACACTTTATTTTGTCCAAGAAAGCAACACGTTTGTTTTGACTTACTCTGAACCTGAAATTCAGTGCATTTAATGTTTTCACTGACATCGCATTGCAGTCCGTGCCCGTGTGTCCAGTTTAAAAGTCATTTCTTGTTTATTTTCAGGCTTGCTCACTTTCGATTTGTGCAGACTCCATCACATTTATGTTTCTAGTGCTCCTTTCAGACTTTGTCAATAGACATGGCATCTTCTTTTTGAAGTTGAACTTGATTTCTCTACTGGTGCTACTGAGTCTGCACACCTTGGCAAAGTGATCTTTTTTGTGCATGTCTAACACATTTAACCTATTGCAGGACATATTTCCACCGTTTTCAAATCTCAATCTGCTGCAACATAACTGTCTGTTCTGTTTGCTTTCATTTTGGCTTTTTGCCTCACAGTTTGTACTCATTGTTTATTTCAACTTTTTCTGTCAGGGATTTCACTTGGTTGCTGTTTCACTTGCACAACAGATATCAATGGCTTCTTCAAGAGTCAGATCTGCCTCGCTTAACAGTCCTGACTCTCACTTGCTTGTTAGTAATGCCACGCTGTCTTCTGTCATGTACCAGCGAATTATGCAACAATCTAAACTCACTGGCCTTGTTTTTCTTTTCTTTTAATCCGTTACATATGATTCAATGGATTCTGACTTCTCTTGGGGCTCTTTTGAAGGACATATGCCGTTTATAAGATAAGTTTACTTTTTAGCTCACAGTAGTCCTACAACTTCTCCTTTTCGCACATTTATTTCATCCTTCACACCGTCCCGAAAGACGAAAGTGTAAAATACTTCAATCACTTCCTCTCACTGCCACTTGAAGAAACGTTGCACACTGCACTTTCTTGGATTGCTCTACAATGCCAGTGGCAGTACAGAAGTGCTCAAAATGCTGAATCTAGCTCTCCCAACGACTCAGAGGTAGAAACTACGCCATAACGTTACTCTTCTTTCGCCTTCACTTCTGCACCATGTTATATTCATGAGGCATGATGTGCAAGACTTTTATGATCATACTTTAACATAGTTCCGTGCAATATGCAGCCATGCTCATCAGACAACCAAGTCACAACCACAACACATTTTATGAATGCCGAATTCCAGATATTCACAATGTGTGCCTCCAAGGCTCACACACCCATTACATTACAGAATCCAAATAACACATAATCCAAATATGGCGCAAATAAAAATTCCACATATCCCTGTTTGCCACCAGGCTTTTGTGATATATATATATATATATGAGACCAAGATAAATATTTTCAAAGCATTTTCCACCATTGATGTGACCTGCAACTTGTATAAGTCAACTGAAAATGAAACATATTTTAGAGAGATACAAATAACAGGTGATATTGTCACTATCAATCAGATAGTGTGTTTTATTTAGCACAAATGTACCATTGGTTGTTACCCGCGTCGCTCTGTTCTTCATTTATGGATTTATTTACAAATTAGTGATACATTTTAAGTGTTGACTTGCTCCCTTTAACAGCTCAACAAATATCTTTCAACTGGGGATGTGGGTGTATTTAGAATTAACCAATCACATTCAAGTTAAAGTAAAGTACCACTGATTGTCACACCCACCTAAGTGGGGCGAAATTCATCCGCCGCATTTGACCCTGAGGGAGCGGTGAGCAGTAGCTGGGGCCGCGCTCAGGAATCATTTTGGTGATCTAACCCCCCAAATCCAACCCTTAATGATGAGTGTCAAGCAGGGAGGCAAATGGGTGCCATTTTTTTATAGTCTTTGGTACGACCCAGCTGGGGATTGAACCCACATCATCCCAGTCTTAGGTCGGACACTAAGCTAATTAGCTATTGTTAAATGAGAGTCAGCACACAACTGCCACCATTTACTGTGTCTATGCAAAACATCAATCAATGATTTTTGCAGCATAATGCTTGTTTGATTGAAAACCAATCAAACCTTGCCTTGCCAATCAAACTAAGGACTAAAGACACAGGCCATTAAAAATGATAATAGTTTGGACACCCCTAATTTAAACCACCATACTTTTTTTTCACCCTGCCTCCTGAAAGAATCAGAATCAAGAATCGTTTGGAACTGGAATCCAAATGAGGAACCAGAATCGTTCAAATTGAAACGATTGCCAACCCTAACATTGTCTGACCCCAAATAAAGGATTCAGCTGATGCTGTGCAAGACTTTCCAACCATGGCTTGTGCTGTAAGATGTCACAATAAAAATGTCAGAAGAGGCCAACTACTTTGCACAGCAACTTTTATTTGGGGTTAATCAGAGCCACTTTGGTGACAGGTGTGTGTTGACTTCAATTTAACATGAGTTTGATTCCATTCACAGCCACATTCCCAGGTATAAGAGGGTGTACACACTTGTGTGACCATGTTATAACTAGGGATGTTTGATACTAGGGTTGTGCTAAAAAAAAAAATCGATGCGGCAATATATCGTTGCGGGCCTCTTTACAATACACATATCGATACGCAGGCGTCAGAATTGATATTGCACATTAATTTGAAAATAGGCAGTTAACAATGCGTTGCTTGTGCAGGGCTGTGCGAACAGCAGCCTCGAGAAGTTAATTGCCTCAATTAAGTGCAAGTGCAAGCATGTGCAAGCAGCAGCAGGACGAGGAGGTGGGAGTGGGGGGAGTGGAATGAAGATACTTCGCAGTTTACTTCATTAAAAAATATATATATTTAAAATTGTAATACTTTAATATTTTTGCTCATATGGTTATTTGTAAAGTTTCCCGGGGTGTCTGTGAAAGCGGCTCCTTGCTCTGCTGTATTGTGCACATTTAGACAAGCATGCCACTTGGTGGTAAACCAGAAGAGCTGCTAACAAAAACATCCAGCATAATAAACATATCATTTAGGTATAGGCTACATATGGCTGATATAACAAAAATCAATGTAATGAAAAATATCGGGATACGTATTGCCTTGAAGACCATGTATTGGGATACATATGTATCACGATAAGTATCGTGACCCCTGTATCGTGATACGCATCGTATCGTAAGGTTGTTAGGAATACCCAGCCCTATTTGATACCACTTTTCGCAACTCTTAAGTAGTCACCAATAACTAGTACTGATAGCACTAGTACTTTTGATGCATAAAATTTCCCCTAATATGAAAGAGAACATTTTAAAAGAAAGAACTGTACTGTATATCCCAATATAGCATTTGTTTCCTGTAAAATTGCATAAAATTAATGGATATTTTTCTTTTGTTCTAATTGTTATTATATTTTCTAGTACCTGATTGTAAAACGGCCACAGGATAGCCGTCACAAGTACCGATACCCTGAAATAAGGCCGTGTATCGGTAACGATACCTGGTAATGGTGTACCCGCCCATTCCTAATTATAACTGTAGTTTATTTTTACTTTGGCTGTTTAAAAGTTACTTTTTCCCCATTTGAACTGTACAGTTTTGAAATTATTTATCTTGGTCTCATTTTCTAATATTCCAAAACCAGGGGTGTGTAGACTTTTAATATCCACTGTATAGGCCAAATTTGGGAACAGCTTGACCTGCAGTACATTGTATTTAAAATGTCATGTCAGGTCAAGTCAATATTATTTATATAGCCCTCAAGCACAAAATAGTCTCAAAGGGCTTCACGTGCACACAGTTGACATATATTAACAAGATCCCCTGATCGAACCACAAGAGGGCAAGGAAAAACTCCCCACAAATTGGGAAACCTTGAGAAGGGACCGCAAATGTGGTAATCCCCCTTCCAGGATGATCAGGCTGCAATGGATGCCGAATGGGCAACAATTTACATAGTTTGTTCCGTTCCGTTCCGTCTTCAATTCCGCTTATCCGGGGTCGGGTCGCGGGGGCAGCAGCTTTAGCAGGGAAGCCCAGACTTCCCTCTCCCCAGCCACTTCAGCCAGCTCCTCCGAAGAGATCCCAAGGCGTTCCCAAGCCAGCCGTGAGACATAGTCTCTCCAGCGTGTCCTGGGTCGTCCCCGGGGCCTCCCACCGGTAGGACATGCCCGGAACACCTCCCCAGGGAGGCGCCCAGGAGGCATCCGAACCAGATGCCCGAGCCACATCAACTGGTTCCTCTCAACGTGGAGGAGTAGCGGCTCGACGCTGAGTCCCTCCCGGATGACCGAGCTTCTCACCCTATCTCTAAGGGAGAGCCCGGCTACCCTGCTGAGGAAACTCATTTCGGCCGCTTGTATCCGGGATCTTGTTCTTTCGGTCACGACCCACAGCTCGTGACCATAGTAGGTGAGGGTAGGAACGTAGATCAACCGGTAAATCGAGAGCTTTGCCTTTCGGCTCAGCTGCTTCTTCACCACAACGGACTGATACAGCGTCCGCATCACTGCAGACGCTGTACCGATCCGCCTGTCGATCTCCCGCTCTAACCTACCCTCACTCGTGAACAAGACCCCAAGATACTTGAACTCCTCCACTTGGGGCAGGATCTCATCCCCGACCCGGAGAGGGCACTCCACCCTTTTCCGACTGAGGACCATGGTCTCGGATTTGGAGGCGCTGATCCTCATCCCAACCGCTTCACACTCGGCTGCGAACCGCTCCAGCGAGAGCTGGAGATCACGGCTTGAAGAAGCCATCAGCACCACATGATCTGCAAAAAGCAGAGATGCAATGTTGAGGCCACCAAACCGGACCCCCTCAACACTCCGGCTGCGCCTAGAAATTCTGTCCATAAAAGTTATGAACAGAATTGGTGACAAAGGGCAACCTTGGCGGAGTCCAACCCTCACAGGAAACAAATTCAACTTACTGCCGGCAATGCGGACCAAACTCTGACATCGGTCGTACAGGGACCGAATAGCCCGTATCAGGGGGCCCGGTACCCCATACTCCCGAAGCACCCCCCACAGGACTCCCCGAGGGACACGATCAAACGCCTTCTCCAAGTCCACAAAGCACATGTGGACTGGTTGGGCGAACTCCCACGCACCCCCAAGGATCATGCTGAGGGTGTAGAGCTGGTCCACTGTTCCACGGCCGGGGCGAAAACCACACTGCTCCTCCTGAATCCGAGATTCAACTTCCCGACGGACCCTCCTCTCCAGCACCCCCGAATAGACCTTACCTGGGAGGCTGAGGAGTGTGATCCCTCTAAAGTTGGAACACACCTAACCCTAACCCTAACCCTTCTTAAAAAGGGGAACCACCACCCCGGTCTGCCAATCCAGATGCACTGCCCCTGATGCCCACGCGATGTTGTAGAGACGTGTCAACCACGACAGCCCCACAACATCCAGAGCCTTTAGGAACTCCGGGCGAACCTCATCCACCCCCGAGGCCCTGCCACGGAGAAGCTTTCCAACCACTTCAGTGACTTCGACCCCAGAGATAGGGGGGCCCACCTCAGAGTCCCCAGACCCTGCTTCCTCAAAGGAAGGCGTGTCGGTGGAATTGAGGAGGTCTTCGAAGTATTCTCCCCACCGACTCACGACGTCCTGAGTCGAGGTCAACAGCACCCCATCTCCACTATACACAGTGTTAATGGTGCACTGCTTTCCTCTCCTGAGACGCCGGATGGTGGACCAGAATTTCCTCAAAGCCGTCTGGAAGTCGTTCTCCATGGCCTCACCGAACTCCTCCTATGTCCGAGTTTTTGCCTCAGCGACCACCGAAGCCGCATTCCGCTTGGGCAGCCGGTACCTGTCAGCAGCCTCCGGAGTCCCACAGGCCAAAAAGGCGTCAACGTTCCCCGCATCCACCGGGACAATGGAGAAGCTCTGCCGGAGGTGGGCGTTGAAACTCTTTCTGACAGGGGATTCTGCCAGACGTTCCCAGCAGACCCTCACAATACGTTTGGGCTTTGTCTGGTCGGACCAGCATCTTACCCCGCCATCGGAGCCAACACACCACCAGGTAGTGATCAGTTGACAGCTCCGCCCCTCTCTTAACCCGAGTTTCCAACATACGGCCGCAAATCCGATGACACGACTACAAAGTCGATCATCGAACTGCGGCCTAGGGTGTCCTGGTGCCAAGTGCACATATGGACACCCTTGTGCTTGAACATGGTGGTCGTTATGGTCAGTCTGTGACGAGCACAGAAGTCCAACAACAAAACACCGCTCGGGTTTTGATCGGGGGGGCCGTTCCTCCCAATGAAGCCCCGGACAACATAGCTCCCAGGCTCATTGGGACACGAGAATAGTGTGAAAGTCCATTTAAGAAGTTGAAGCACTGCAAGAACACGTTATCAGAGAAGTGTGTCCTCATCCAAACCCAGCCCATTTGGTCGGGGCGTCTATCTCTATGGCAGCAACTCCAAGGTGATGGTCCGCCCTGGATCTTGTCCCGGTCAACCAGTGCAGAACCCGTAAAGCAGCATCCAAATCGGTCATTGACGCCTAACTCCCTCTCCAAGTCGTGGAGAAGGGAGGGAAAGGAAGCAGCAATCACCAGGCCCACATAATTCAGCCAAATGCAAGAATATAAAAATCTGTCTTAAGATGCGATTTCAACGTTTCTACAGAGGATGACTTTCTCTCTGACTCTCTGATTTTTGAGGATAGGGCATTCCAGAGCACTGGAGCCCGAATCGAAAACGCTCTAGTACCCGCAGACTTTTTTTGGGGGCTCATCTTCGTCACTCTTCAAGTTTTTCCCGCAACGACATAGGTCATTCATTATTATCTCTCTTCGGCAAAAAAAAATCTCGGTTTTATCTGGGTTAAGGAGCAAAAAATTAAACGACATCCATTGTTTAATGTCGGCAAGGCACGCCTCCAGATTACAGCAGTTGTGCGGATTTGTTATTTCTAAAGGCAAATATAACAGTATAATCAGCATAAGAGTGAAAGTTTGTTACATTTACGTATAATATCACCAAGCGGAAGCATATACATGTTAAACAAGAGAGGGCCAAGTACCGACCCCTGTGGGACTCCACACGTAACGTTACATATCTCAGAGGTCGCATTGCCATGGATTACCTGGTGCGTTCTCTCTGAGAGGTAAGAACGAAACCCCGAGAGTGCTAAGCCTGAAATACCAATACATGTTTGGAGACGTTCTAGTAGTATGTTTTGATCACTTTCATACAAGTGTCTTTGGCTTTGGCTGGTGCTTATTTGAAGACTACAACATCTTGTAAGATTTATTTCTTGATTTGCTCAGTATATGCTCTATGAAAGATAAGACAACTTGTAAACATTGGAATACAGTTACTATGGATTAAGTCAAACTGGCATGTCATAAAAATATACATTAGCAGAAGAATGTGGCTGATGCCAGTAGCTTCACTTATTGCAGAGACTGATAGCAGAAACACACACAGCCCTAATGAAAAAACATAATAAAAGAACATCTCTGATGGAGAGACAGAGTGAAGTTCGATCGCACCCTCAGGCAAGAGACACATGATTAGTGGAGCGGCAGAAAAAATACAATCAGCACGAGGAGTCTTGGGGATTCGCTGCTCAGACCTGAGACACACTTTTTTTCTCTCTCTCTCATCAAACAAAATACATTTAGTGTCATTATTAACCCAAAGTCATGAAAAAATATACCAATTCACTTTTTAGCATGAATTATCATGTAATAAAGTGTTTTGTTTCGCTTGTTTTAGTTGCCAAAAATTTGGGATTCAACCAACATTGTTTTTTGTTTGCAAGACAAACCAATTGAAAGTCAAAATAGTTACCATATGTGATGTCACACTATAGTGAGACATCAGCATACCATGTAAAAGCATTTCCTTGTAAAGCACACAAAGAAGTGCAGAGATGATGAGTGACTCAGAAAACCAGCTGTGTATCCTGATGTCAACAGTCTGAGTCAATAATTCCTTGGGTCATAGGAATATAATGCAAGCGCTTGTCAACGAATGCCCGGTTACCATGGTCAATTTCAATTTACAACAGTGTTTTCAAAGTAAATTACATTCACAACTGCAGGGTTGTGCTTGCTCCTCATGGTGACTTGAATAAATAATGTTTGATCTACAGGGTGCTGCAAACTCCCCATGATGCAAAATATGTACTTTGACAATACTCTGTGGAGAGAGATGTTGAGGCTGCATCTGGCCAAGTATGTAATAAACATTGGATTATACGGAGCATGTTGATTATGTGGCCAATTGACAACCAGAAGGTGTATACTGTAGTTATTCATACCACAGCTGTTATTAATAGTATCACTGTCAGAGGAATATAAAACAATCCTACTTAGAGCTGGGCAATATGATGAGAAATAATGCAAGGATGAAGGATTTTTTAAAAATGTATATATATATATATATATATATATATATATACATTTTTATTTTTATCATTTCATTTTATCACATCATTTTATTGTGTCTAATCCTTGTCCACACTTCGGATTAAAGAGGCAGCTCATTTTGATGGCAAAAGCACTAACTACACAGCAAATTGGTCAGTGTTAAATTTCCAGTGTTCAATCAAATATGCAGTAAGCAGTGTTATTTTAACACTGTTTGGATAAAAAGCTACACTGTCAGAGTAAATTTCCTTGAGTGTTGGGGTAGATGCTGTTGTGTGTAACCTGAATAGCACGACCTTGAGTGTTAAATTGACCACACCCTCATTTCCGGTGAAGGAGAAACTTTCCAATTTTCCAGCACACTGTTGACATTTCAATAGCAATACATCCAGTTGTTGTTGGGGCGGCATGGATCAGTGGTTGAGTGGTCGTCTCGCAACCCTGAGTGGGGGGTTTGATCCCAGGCCAGTGTGAATATGTCAAAGTATCCTTGAGCAAGATACTTAACCCCCAGTTGTTCCCGATACCCTACCATCAGTAGTCAAAATGTAAAGCGTTTTTAGGGCCTTGTAAGGACAAAAAACGCGATATTAATGAAATACCATTTATATAAGTAAAGTGTAGTTTGAGTTAAAATTTTAACACTGACATTAGTGCAATACACTCATAAGTGTTGAAACACCAGAGTTAAATGTAGTTTAGCAGAATTAAATGTTAAACATTGACACTAGTGTAGAGTACTTTTAACACTAGTCAGTGTTTACCAGTGTATATTTTTAACACTATACAGTGTTGGAGTAACACTAGTAAAGTGTGAAAAAAGTAACACTTTTCTAGTGTAAGATTTAACACTCTCAGGGCCAGATCCACTAAAGCTTAGTGGTCCTGGCCCTGAGAGTCGTGTAGAAAAAGCTTCATAAATGTTTAGTGACTAAACATTTGTGTAGCTTTTGCGCGGCAAGTAGCAAGGTAAGAGGGGTGCCGATGGCTTCAACTCTCCCAACGGCGAGAAAGCGGCATTGACAGTCCAGTCATAAAGAAGTCCCTTGGATGGAGAACACTTTGCACAACAAAATAGCAGGCGATTTTAGTGTCTGGGCAGAAAAATATACAAAATAATGCTACACACATAGCTTACGTCAGTTTAGAGGAATGGCATAGCCTTAGAAAATTAAAATAATATTAGTACCGTATATTGAATACATATAAGAGTACTAACATGATCTGTTTTCACAATACAGTCCTGAGTTTTGATTTTAACTTTTGCACAATAAATGTTCTCAGAATTACATTCCAGTAGAGCTTATCTGGCGAGGTGGCGAGGGGGCTTGTGTGTTCCAATGACCCTGGAGAGCTCCTGATAGGGTCACCCAAGGCGGGATGTTCTCCAGGATAGGTTCCAGTCAAACCAAGACCCCAGCGTGTCGGTATGCTGTGAGGTGGCAGCCCCACCAACCAACTATCCTGCGGAGGGCTAACAACCCACCCAGGAGAAATCCCTTTGTTACGAAACTGACCAGAGATAGCCGGACGGACCAACACGGTAACGGACCCCAACCGACGAGTACGGATTGACCTTCGTCATAGGACCCGTGTTGCCACATAGAATGTCCAGACACTCCTTCGCACCGGAACTGCCACCCTGCTATCCCGAGAGCTCTGTTGCATCACCCTGGCAGGGCTCTGTGAAGTGCAATGGCAAGGCAATGGCGAAATAACAGCAGTCAATTATTCTTACATCTGGAGCGGCCCAGAGAGTCGGACCGGCCTTTATGCGTGGCTCTTGCCATTCCAAAAGCCCTCCGGCGGTCCCTCATCAGCTGGACCCCGATAAGTGACAGATTACTGTCCGCTCGCTTCCTCCACCACCATGGGAAGATGACAGTAATTGTCGCCTATGCCCCCACGGATGTTGCTGATGAAGAAGGAAGTGTTCTTTGACCAATTCCACCAGGCTGTCAACCAAGCTCCATCACACAACGTTACCATTATTCTCACTGACACCAACGCCACTCTATCAAGCAGTGATCGGTCCCCGGGCTCACCTGTCGGCACCACTTTTGCTGACAGGGCAAAAAACGATGATGGCAACTGCCTCCTCCTCCTCTGCCACCATAACAACCTCTGTGTCGCTGAAACCTGATTTCCTCATGTAACATGTACGTTGCAAGTCAGTGCATGTATTTATAGTGAAACAGGTGTTAACCCAGTATTTACAGTCTGCACAAAGATTTCAAATGCTTTTGAAATAGATGTGTACATAGTAACAAGCTTCCTTTCAAGGAGAAATGAAAATGACAGCAACGCATCCCGCAACTCAATCCCTAATAGTCCCAGTTCCACACACGTCCACTGTTGCACAGTTCAACTTAACTTCACGAGAAGTTCAGTTCATTCCAAGCAAAACGATTGATGCAAATCCACCGCAGCGCAAGCGAATGTCTGTAAATGTTAATGCGCCATTTGGGCGCGTAAGCGTGCAAACAAATGACACAGCCTCCTACCAGACCAGCAGAACGCCTTGGAAGTCAATGGGTTGTCAGCTTCCAAGCTGATTAGTCCTTAGCTCACCATCGAAAGTGCGGGGTTAATGTATGTGTCCAACCCGCTTTTAGTCCACCGATAAAACGAGGGGCCCCGCCGCTGTACCGCATGTGTCTTTCCGTGTCGCATGTGTCTTTCCGTGTTGCGTTCCTCTCTTTCGGGAACACACCGGCAGCTTATCATCATTACAACTAGCAGCGCAATTGGTCTAGCATGTCACGTCAACACGCACGCACCGATATAAACATCGCATGACGCAATTAACAGACTGACAAGTATGATAAATACTCATCAATAGATAATCATGAAATGTAAAAACATGGAACATAAGTTATTCAGCTTCCTAATAAATACACAATCAATAGATAATAATCATAAAATATAAAAGCATAAAACAAGAAAGAACTAGGAAGGCGTTGGACCACATCCTCATTTCTCGCTGGAAGTCGTTTGTCACAGAGGAGCACAGCTTGGCAACACAGACCACCGCCTGCTGGTGGCTCAGCTTAGGCTAAAGCTTTGAGCCAACCAGCACAAGACTCTGCCTCGCCCCGACCCCTCCCGACTCAGTGACCATAACATCGCAACAGACTTCAGTCGCTCCATCCGCCGCACTCTTGATGCCCTGGCCTCCGACAAAGCGACAGATTGGACGACCTTCAAGGAAAGTGTCCTCAAGTCTGCACACAATGTCCTCGGACACTCATGATCTTCCCCGAGAAAGCCTTGGATATCAGAGAGGACGCTAAACATCATCGACCAGCGACAGGAGGCCCGGCTCCGAGGGGACGTCACGGAGTACCTGAAACGCTTGCGCAACGTGGCCATCACTGAGGATAGGGAGAGGTTCTGAGAGGCAGAAGCCAGACAGCTTGAGTCTGCGGCCAACAGCAATAACATGAGCCGCGTATTCAGTCTACTACGCCAAGCCCGTAGCAGCCCACGCATAAAGACAGCCCTGGTAAAAGACTCAGACGGTAATCTCATTACAACAGAAGCGAACTGTCTCGTGCGCTGGAAGGAGCGCTTTAGCCTCCTCCTGCAGCACAGCACCATCCCGGCAGATTACATCCTCCTTGAGGCTGCAAACGCTGAACTCCCTAGCAACGCCTGCTGCACAGACCCTGTAACACCTGAGGAAGTGAGAGCTTCTTTAAAGAAGCTGAACACCAGAAAAGCCCTTGGTATCTGTGCAATCACCGGGGAGATGCTTAAAGCCGGCGGTGATGGCATGGTGGAATGGCTAACCTGCATATTCAATCAGGTGTGGGAGACCGAGTAGCTGCCTTCCGACTGGACCAGAGGGGTCATCTTGCACTTCTGGAAACGCAAGCGTGACAGTCTTGTCCGTGGAAACTACAGAGGCGTAAACCTTGCTCTCCATCGCTGGCAAGGTCTTCACCAGGATCTTGCTCAGCCGTGCCCTTCCAGTGATCAGAAGCCGCCGTCGTCCCCAGCAGGCTGGCTTTATGCCCAATCGCTCCACAATCGACCACATCTCTGCCGTTTGTCTGCTGATAGAGAAGACCTGTAAATTCCGTAAAGATCGTCATCTGTATATCGGATTCAATAATCTAAAGGCCGCCTTTGACACCGTATGCCACTCCTCACTATGGGACATCCGCCAAGCCCTCGGAGCGCCACCCAAGATTATCGCCCTGTTCAAGCTGCTCTACAGCACCGCAGAAAGCTGTGTCCGTATCAACGGCATTGACTCCGACTGTTTTACCATCTCTAGTGGCATTTGCCAGGGCTGCGTGGCTACTCCTGATCTTTTTAACTGCATCATCGACAATCTGATGGCCAGGGTCTGCAAGCGCGCCCCCGGAGTGTCCCTTGGCAACCACCATCTGACTGACTTGGAGTACGCTGATGACACCATCCTGCTCAGCACAACCTATAGTCAGCTGAGAGACGCTTTGGGCATTTACAGTGAGGAGACCTCCAAGTGAGCTGGACTAAAACCAACTTCATGTACATCGGCGATGGGCCAGATCCACCTCCTATTCTTATTGGTAGCGACATCGTAGAGCCTGTCCGTCTGAACTTTGTGTATCTGGAGTCCATGATGACAGATAACGGTGACCTAAAACCAAAAATTATTCGCAAACGAGCACTAGCAGCATCTGCACTGCAGTCTCTCTGGAAACCCCTCTGGCGGCACCAGACTATCTCACGCAAGACAAAGCTCCGGATTTACAACTCCGCCATACTCTCCATCCTGCTTTATGGCTCAGAAACATGGCCCCTGAATGACACTCTCACCGCAAGTATCGATGGCTTTGACAGCAGAGCTCTCAGACCGTCGAGAACATCAGGTGGCCCCATCGAGTCTCCAATGAAGTGCTTAGAGCCCGCACCCGCCAGCCTCGAGCATCTTTCTTGGTTGCACAACGCTGCACCCGCTGGTTCGGCCATGTCCTTCATCTGCCCCCAGACCATCCTAGACGAGCCATCCTCCAGTTTGACCCAAAGACTGCAGGCTGGAGACAACCACGAGGGAAGCTTTGCACCCGATGGTTTGATGTTATTGAGGGTGACCTCCAACAACATGGCGTTGCTGTGGAGGATGCAGAGAAGCTGGCACAAGATCGCCAGCGTTGGAAAAAACTGATTCATATGTTCAGCTCAACGCACAGGAACGGGATTCCCCGACTCTCGCTGGAGCACTAATGAATGAATGATGAGAGCCTATCTTATTTATTTATTTATTTATTTTTAAATCAGTTTCTCTGAAACTTTTTTTTAATGCTTCTTAATCACGTTGAGATCTACATTTGTGCAAATAATATGCAGGCTACTGTGCCTCTTCTGTTTGTTTGGTGATTTTATACAGCAACAGTACTGTATACTTTTTTTTTAGATACAGGCCTGTTTAATGTCACTTCGAAATAAAGTGAGAAAAAGGTAAGCAGTCATAATATAATATAAATATATACCATGTTGTGGTAAATCTTTATCGTTGTATAAAATGTTCTATATCGTGATAGAAGCTACTCCCCCCCATCACCCAGCTCTCGTCCTACCCTGTCATACACGCGCTCAAACATGCTCACATACTCACTAATTCACACACAGGGCAGACACAAAATGACCTATCCAAACAACAATGACTGTTATATGTCTTTTAATGGAGCCCATCATTTTAGCTTTACAAAATGTAAATGTACAGCCTCTCAATCAAATCTATCAGTTGTAATTCATCACCACTTGTTCAGTTCAGGAGAGCTGACATATTCAAGGTTACATGCACTTCATCTAGGTGAAAAAAAGTGAGCAACTGTATGCATATATATTACCTTACTCTCATGATAATGTTATTGCTACTGAATTATTCAATGCATGATCTCCATAAATCATTCTAACCACATTAGCAGCAGAGCATGTTGTACTTACGTCAGGGTGAAATGAAATGTGCATGCGATTAACCTCGGCCACAGCCTTCTTGTCTGTATATGTATAATCATTGTGTGTGTGCAAGGGAACGAGCTACTGTAATGCCAAACACTGGCATGGGCATTAACCTGTAAATGTCGGCAGTGTGTTCCCTAGTTTCAACATTACAACTGGCCAGTGGCCCCATGGACAAACATATATCCGTGCTTTTGTGACACGGTGTGTAGATTACTGATGAGAACAATTGACCTTTGCAAAAAAAAACTGTTCGAAAATGCCAAAAGGCTGCTAGGGTGCTAAGCGCAGCTCATTTTGTTAAGTGTTCCTTTGGAAAATTAAGGGTGCTAAGAGCACTTTACTGTCAGGATGAAAATACTAAAACAAGACCTCCACATAGAGGATGCATTTCCTGCAGATTGCTCTTGCACCTTTTATCAGTCCAAGAAATTAAACGGGAAAAAAACAAACTGTGTTCGCAATTTCTCGAGAAACTGGAATATCATGTCTGATGGCTTTATCTATCTAAGACATACAGTAGTCTGATGTGGTCAGATGTTGATTGCATTTTGGGCACTGCAAAAGGGACAGTCCAAATTTAAGAAAAAAAACAAAAAACAAAAAAATCATTACTCCAAATAAGCAAAATTATCTGCCAACAGAACAAGAAAATTTTACTTAAATTTACCTGCGAAATTTTCAAAAATAAGAAAATAATATTAGGCCCATATCAACCACAGCAGTCTTGAAAATAGTATTTTTAGACTAAAACCAAGTAATATTGACTTTTTTAAAGCTGTATTATATAGAACTATTTTACTCATTCATGTTTGGCACGCTTCGCCTGAGTGTCAAGCAGAAAGGTATCAAGTCCCATTTTAATTGTTATTTGGTATGACCCAGCCAGGGATTGAACCCACAAACTCCCAGGCTATGGGTAGACACTCAACCACTACACCACTGAGCTGGTACTATATGTCCTGGAAAGAGGAAAAATTAGCTCATAAATATAACAAAACTTAAATTAAAGTGCTATACTGTATATCACTTTTGTTTGGTTGTTTTCACACTTGCATTTTTTCCCATTTATCTTACTACTTATCTTATTACTAGACTATGCAAAATCTTAAAATAAGAAAATTCAACTTATGAAGCCCCAGTTCAGGGCTTTTGATGTTGGTTAGTCATCTTAAAATGTGGAAAATGTTTGTTTTAAGCCTTACAGTACTTAAAATTGGCCGTTAACACTCAAAGCTAAGACTGCTTGATCAAATAAGATAATTAAGTAATTGGTATCTTAAAATAAGCAGAACGATCTTGTCTGATAATATTATTTTAAGTAAAAATAACTTGTCAGAGCAAAATAGGCAAATTTAGGTTACATTTAAGAAATTATATCTTACTTAAGAGTTTAGTTTTTGCATTACAAAATTTAGTTTTTGTGATTTATTGTTGCAACAATAAATCACGTTTGTACGACGGTGTATTAAGGCCACGTGTAATTTAAAAATAAAATAAAATATTTTGTGGTGGGGGCAATATTCTGAGAAAAGTTTATTAAGTGGCAGATTTGCGAGAAAAAAAACTCAGAAACTTACAAGAAATACACATAGCGTACTCGTCAAATGTTTGTGCCAATACTTTTTGGTTGGGTTTTCAAATATAGAGATAGTAATTGCTGTAGCAGAGCTTAACCATATGATGTTACGATACGATACGATACGATATACTTTTATTTTCCCCGTGGGGAACTTTTTCCTGGACTCCGTCCAGCTGCAGTTACAGTAAAGAAGAAACAACAGAATAGAAAGAGACAAAATTAAAGTTAAATAAGAAGTGCAGCAATAAGAAATCTTCACAGAAGTATACATGTGTAGAGAAGTACATACATGAGGACTGCACACACCCATATACACACACACACTCCTAAATATATATATATATATATATATATATATATATATATATATATATATATATATATATATATATATATATATACATGAGTATGTACAGCACGGCTGCATATATTCCACACACACAACATTGCACCATATATCTATTGTACTGAGTTAATGTCGGTTGTCAAGCAGTTTGATGGATGTCGGCAGGAATGAGTTCTTGTAGCGGTTCAGCCTGGTTCTGGGGGCCCTGAATCTCCTGCCGGAAGGCATTAGCTGGAACTCATGATGCAGAATGTGAGTCGGGTCAGTAACAATTTTCTGTGCCAGTCCGGTGACGGACCGCTCATAAAGCATCTGTAGGGAAGGATGATTCCTGACCCCCATGATCTTCATGGCAGTCCGCACCAGACCGGCAATCTGTGACCTTGACTGCACAGTCAGGTTGCCGTACCAGGCCGCAATGCCGTATCTGATGATACTTTCCAATGCAGCCCGGTAGAACAACAGCATGATCCTCTGCTCCACTCCATAGACCCTAAGTCTGCGTAGGAAATAGAGACGCTGTTGAAGTTTGGAGCAGAGACTTCCAACATGTACCCTCCAGCTGAGTGTGTTGTCAATGTGGACCCCCAGATACCTGTATGAACCCACCTGGCTGATGTGATTGCTTTTAATGACGACTGGCCTGTGGTCACCAACAGCTTTTGGATCAAATATCACCTCCTCTGTCTGTTTCTGAGAAATAGTCCAGTGGGCTACCGCCGGCCTGCAGCAAGCTGACGATAGCTGTGTCATCAGAGAACTTAATGATAAAGTTCTCTGGGTGTGATGTCACACAATCATTTGTGTACAACGTGAAGAGGACCGGGGAGCTGACGCAGCCCTGTGGGGCGCCTGTGCTTATCAATCTGGGTTCCGAGAGGGAGCTGTTGACCCTGACTTGCTGTGTGCGCTGTGTCAGGAAGGAGTGATACCACCTCGAGATGTACGGGTTCACATTCATCTTCTTCAGTTTACCCAAAAGCAGGTGCGGCTGCATTGTGTTGAACGCTGAGCTAAAGTCAACGAACAACACACGTGCATAAGCTTTAGGGCCGTCTAGGTGTTTGCTGACCAGATGTGTGATGCTGTTGATGGCATCGTCAGTGCCGCGACCCTGCTTGTAGGCAAACTGAAGGGAGTCTAAGTGTGCATCCACCTCCCCCCTGAGCAGAGTCACCATCAGCCTCTCGAAACACTTCATGACAATAGAAGTTAGAGCCACAGGCCTGAAGTCATTATTGACCACAGGACATTGTTTTTTAGGAACCGGGGTGATTACTGATTTTTTCCAGAGACTGGGAATGGAGTGTGAGCGGCGTTCCCGCTGGGCGGAACGTACACGGCGCAGAGGAAAATGTTTCCAAACTCCCTCGGCAGGTAACCCAGCCTCAGACTCAGGCGTTACACATTCGCTCTTTGATGCGTTGGGTACGGCCAGCGACGAAAGACGCCTCGCTTTGCGAAGATCCACACCCTGAGGATCAAGTATTTAAGTTAATTTCTTAACCCGTCGGTGTTATTTGTCCATTTTCTGGCATTTTTATGTTTTTCTGTGTTTCATCAAAGAAAAAGCATTTGAAAAAAATACACTAGGGACCTGACATTTCACCAGGATTGTTAAAGAATTTAGAAGTTCAAATTGGCGCCATGCTGCAATTTATAATTATTGCAAACAGGAGGGAGAGATTCACTCGAAATTCTTGTAATAATGCCCGATTTTGGCTCATTGACTCCCATTATAATCCACAGTTTTTGATATGCTGTAATCCTGATGTGTTATAATGCATTTTCCGTGATTACTGATGCAATTGCTTCTTTGATGAGTCATAAACATGAAAATAGAGGAATTTATGTGTTGAGAGTGTTAACACCCAAAATCCACCAGGTGGCGCCATAGGCTAATAAATGAATTTGCTTGTGCAAAGCCCGCTGCAGATTGGTCAAAATGAATGTGATAAAAACGGTTGGCATTACAAAAACGTTTAGTGTTGATGTGTCTGAGCTCACTTTCAGTCTATTTTGGCATGCATATTTGCAGGTGTGCACAAGAAAATACAGAGGTACCGCCCACAAATGCAAAAAAAAAAGGCACTTGTTTATTGTTATTGTTTGAATTTCAACTCTTACTGGTTGAGTGTTTGAATTTCTTTACTCTTATTGGTTCTGGGCATTTTTGGGGTCGTTGTTCTCGCGATGGTCACTACTTTGCATTTCTTTCAACACAACTGGTAGCAATGGCGAGAAAAATGTCATTGAAGGACGCGATTCAGCTCGTTTTAGAAAGTTCTGATTCCGAAGAAGAATTTAATTCGGACGCTAGTTCGGAGAGCTCGGAAGAGGTTACAGAGTCTACTCTTGGACTTTGGATGCCGGAGGAGGAAGATGATGATGACGAAGATGAGCATGACGAGGAGTGGAAAGTGGACGCAGATGATCGCGGAGGTGAGAGCGGGGAGGAGGGGGGCGGAGATGAACACGACGAGGAGGCAGAGGATGATGAAAATGACGATCAGGGTGAAGAAAATAGTGAGTGACTCTCAAAATATAAAAAACTATTATGGTCTCCTATCCACGAAATGGCCACACATTATGTCCCCCCTCCCATTCCTAACCCCGGGCCAACACTCTACGCAGTAGCCAGAATCAGCAGCCCTGAAACTGCGTTTGATTTATTTTTCAATGAGGGCATCATACAGCGAATTTTGGGCATGACAAACCTCCAAGGGCTCAGGTCAGTCACTTCTTGGAGCACACTGACTGTCAGCGAGCTGCGTGCTTACTTGGGGCTGCTGATTCTGGCAGGGTTATACAAATCAAAGCATGAGGCAACGATCAGCTAATGGGACAAAGATAGCGGACGGCCCATATTTTCAAAAACTATGGCCCATGGACGCTTCTGACAAATAAACCGGACAATTAGGTTTGATGACAGACTCCTCAGGCCACCACCAAAATAAACTGTCCCCTATCAGTGAAATATGGAATATGTGTAGCATCCTCTTGCCGAAAATGTACAACCTCGGAAGGGATATATGCATTGATGAGCAGCTGGTCTCATTTTCAGGCCGCTGCTCATTTCGGCAATATATGCCATCCAAGCCGGCTAAATATGGCCTTAAAATATGGACCCTGTGCGATGTCAGCAAAAAATCACACTTTGGTCTCCTACGTTCCAAAGAAGGGGAAAAATGTCTTCATCTTGAGCACGCGGCACCGAGAACCGGAGGTGATGGATACCGAAAAGAAAAAAACCAAAGTCATTCACGACTATAACAAGTCCAAAGGTGCTGTGGATCATCTGGACCAGGTAAGTACGTGTTTTGCATATCAAGGTTTGTCTTTGTAAAAGCTGTCTTATCAAAGCTGTCTTGTCATCTGATTTTTTATTTGTGTGTGTGTGTGTTTTACAGGCCTGTGCCACATACTCCTGCCGCCGGCGGGCACAGAGGTGGCCCATGTGTGTTTTCTATCACATGCTGGACATTTCTTGCTTCAATGCATTTGTGCTTTTTACCGCGATTTACCCTGAATGGAACCAGAAGAAAGGCTACAAGCGGCGGCTCTTCCTTGAGGAGCTAGGCAAGGCTCTAATTTGGCCTGAAATTTTGAAAAGGGAAGCAAAGCCTTCTGCTGAAGGCTTGGTGGAGCAGGCGGTGCTGGACCCCTGTCTAAGCGCCAACAATGTGGCCTTTGCACAAAGCCACTTCGAGTTTCAAACGTTTGCGCAAAATGTGGAATTTACATTTGCAAAAAACACATCAAGACCAATTGCATGAAATGTTAAATGAAAAAAAAAGTTCTGGTGTTTAGTTAGTAGTAGTTCTTCGTTTCAGTAACTGATGTTTCATGTTCATGAATTCTGCATATTTGTTCTAAAGTGTTACTCATAAATTCTGTCATCAAAATCAGTTATTGTGACTGACCTTCTTGTTCTAAAGAAAAAAAATTCTTGTTACGATTTATTGACTTATTCAAGGATCTAATTATGTCATATGAAATATTTTACTTTGATTTATATATATCCATAATATATATATATATATATATACAGCATAGTTAGTTTTGCTGTTAGCATAATACTGCTATTATTGTCCATTGGGGGCATTAAAATATAAAAAATAAAATAAACTATATATGTATAGATAGGTCTGATGCTATTGAACATTTTGAGCGGTTAAAGTGAAAAAAAAATTCATAAATGACTAAGTTATCACACTTCAAAGGAAAAGCCAGATTTGGGCAAAATTACAAGAATTTTGTGTTATTCAGAAAACTGCCATTGTGTGAAAACTGGGCATGCATAAAAAATTATATTGTTATGACTTATGGACTTATTCAAGCCTCTAAATATGTCATATGAAATATTCAAATTAGACCTTTATTTTACATATATATATATATATATATATATATATATATATATATATATATATATATATATATATATATATATACAGCATAGTTAATTTTGCTGTTAGCATAATACTGATTTTATTGTCCATAGAGGGCATTTAAAAAAAGTATAGATAGGTCTGATGCCAGTGAACATTTTGAACAGTTAAAAGTGAAAAAAATGTTAATAAATGACTAAGTTATCACACTTCAAAGGAAATGCCTGATTTTGGCAAAAATTACAAGAATTTAATCAAAACAAAATAACGTCCACGGGTTTTAAAATGTATATTAACTGGTACATTTATGTTTCCAGAATTATTATTTATACTTTTTTTTTTTTTTTTGTACAAGTAGCCAAGTTGATGTGTCAAATCTGCTGCTCTCCGTCATTCACTTGCACTTACCTAAAGTATGCTAGCTTCTAGTGATGGGTCGTTAGCGAACTCTTGGAAGTGAACGATGAGAGCCGGCTCCCTCCTTCTGTCATTTTCTCTCTCTCTCTCACGTGTCTGAAGCAAGGTTTGGCTGCGCTGCTCACAGAGGGAGAGACGGGAAGAGAAAGGGGAGGCATGCAGTGAGTGTAGGAGGAGAAAACAAACAGAAGAAGAGAGTTGAAGTATTTAGTTTTTCTGAATGCCAATTTGAAATAAAATAAGGTATTTTATCCTGGACCTGGTGAGTAGCTTATAATGTTTGTTTTGTTCGCTGCTGCTGTTGCACTTAAATTACCACTCACTATTTTTGTTATTTTGATTGTTATTTTGATTGTTGTTGGTTGAAGTTTTAATTTTGTTGCTTATTTATTGTTCGTAGCCTTTTTTAACTTTAAACAAAATAAACGAAAAACCTTTTCTTTACTTTATAATTGTTGTTATTTACAGTCAGTAGAGTGAAACACTTAGTTCACCAAGTAATTTGTCAAAATGTATGCTATATTTGTCGGAAATATTTAAAAGAAAATCTAAAGTTCAAAGAGCCGTTTTGAGAGCCACTCCAAATGAACCGGATCACCTAAAAGAGCCCAAATTCCCATCACTACTCGCTTCTGATTGGTTAGTGTTAGTCGGCTGATAGGGAATCAGGAGGCCTCGTCGCTCTAGCTGCCGTGTATGACGAGTAAAGTTTAAATTAAGAATGAATCAGTCTTCATCCTGCCTTTTCATTTTATAAACAGTGTCCCATTAACCACCAATGAATCCTCTCATTAGACTATAGATACTATCCATCCATCCATTTGCTACCGCTTATCGGGTTGCGGGGGCAGCAGCTTTAGGAGGGAAGCCCAGTCTTTCCTCTTACCAACCACTTCGACCAGCTCTTCCGACGGGATCCCAAGGCGTTCCCAGGCCAGCTGGAAAACATAGTCTCTCCAGCGTGTCCTGATTCGTTCCCGGGACATGCCTCACATCTCCAGGGAGGCGTCCAAGAGGCATCCGAACCAGATGCCCGAGCCATCTCAAACTGGCTCCTCTCAACGCGGAGGAGTAGCGGCTTGACCCTGAGTCCCTCCCGGGTGACCAAGCTTCTACCCTGTCTCTAAGGGAGAGCCCGGACACCCTGCGGAGGAAACTCATTTCGGCCGCTTGTATCCGGGATCTTGTTCTTTTGGTCACGACCCACAGCTCGTGACCATAGGTGAGGGTGGGAATGTAGATCGACCAGTAAATCGAGAGCTTCGTCTTTTGGCTCAGTTCCTTCTTCACCACAACAGACTGATACAGAGTCTGCGTCACTGCAGACGCTGCACCGATCCGCCTGTCGATCTCCAGCTCCATCCTGCCCTCACTCGTGAACAAGACCCCAAGACACTTGAACTCCTCCACTTAGAGCAGGATCTAATCCCCGAACCAGAGAGAGCACGCCACCCTTTTCTGACTGAGGACCATGGTCTCGGACTTGGAGGTGCTGATCCTCATCCCAACCGCTTCAGACTTGGCTGCGAACTGCTTGGAGATCACAGCCTGATGAAGCCAACAGCACCACATCATCTGCAAAAAGCAGAGATGCAATAATGAGGCCATACGCTACGTATATCTCATACGTTTTTTTTGTTAAGAGTTTTTTTCTCACAAATTTGCAACTTAATGAAGTCGCAAATTTGTGAGTTTCTCGGAATATAACCCCCCCCCCCCCCTAAAAAAAATAAATAAATATATGCGTGGCCCTTATTCACCGTCGTATATTTGTTATTTACAAAGAAAAACAGAAAAGATCTGATATTGCTGCTGTTTTTTTGTTTTTGTTTTTAACACAGTGAGCCACAATTACAAAATCACACAGTTACATGTATGAAAGCATCAGCATCTGCTATGATGTAGAACATACTATATGGACAATGTCCTTTTTCAACATATCAGAGCATGAGAATTCAGTCTTGACTGTGAAACTGCACAACACTGTACTGCCTTTATATTAGCATTGTCCTGGCTATTGTAATGCGGGGTGGCTGATCGGCCATGGACGGCGCAGTGGAACAGAAAAAACGGTAAAGCAAATGGAAGTCCACAGCTTCACTTTTATAAATAAAACAACAACAAAACCCAGTAGGCTAGAAGTGGGCTAGGCGCCACTGCGTGTTACAATAATTGTGCCTCCCCTGCGTCAAAAACATTCACAGCCAAAAATGAAAAAGAACATGCCCACAAAAACAAAGAGGCGCCATCATGTGGCACGGTGCCACTCTGCAGATTGTTACACTATGTTACAGCTCTGATATTACCTACCAAGACATAATATTGGCGAAGTGATTTGGTCCACCTATTTTGTTGGATGACTAATCATGGGATAAATACTGTAGGTTGCTGTAGAAGTAATAATATGTGATCATATGTGGATTGTAAGCATTATGTACATGTAAAGATGGCCTGTACTACCTGTTCATAAATAAATAAATAAATAGAACTCTTCATTTATTTTATTAAACACACTTTTGCCCATTAAATAATTGTAAAAATAATAATAATAATAATAATAATAATTCTGACTTTGATCAGTACCATTTTTTCCTTTCCCAGTGTAATCTGGATACCAAATGTAATGCAATTTTAAAAGTAAAATTTAGATTGAAGACTGTCTGACTTCTTGGTCGAAAGGGATCCCGCAAGGCTTGTCCTTGGGACCACTTCTCTTCTATCTGTATTAATGAGCTCACAAGAAGTGTCAGCTGTATTTGTATGCAGACATACTAGATTTGCATACATTCAGTTGTGGTGTGTTTGAAATTGGAAGACCCCTTCAGCACAATCTTGTTTCTGTGCAAAAGTGGCTATCTACTAACAACCTTCTCTTGAACAAAAGAAAATCATGCTGCGTGCTAGTGGAAAACTTACAAGTTGATTCCACCAATCTGAATATATTGTTCAATAATGACTACTGCTTGAACTGCTACTAAATAAAGTTAATTTATATACCTTAAATTTGGGCTTGATGCTAAAATATCCTGGTGAAACATACTCCCATATAAAAAAATTAAATAAATTAGATAGCTGGCCAGGGGGGCCTGTGCTTGCCTTGTCGGGCCTGGGTCGACGGCTCCCCCCCTTTGGTGGAGGTTCACATGCATGCCAGACCCACCACACCAGCATCTACTGAATTTCAAACAGAATTTGCTTCTCCCACTGGTCGCTGAATCAGTGGAGGCTGGTGTTTGCGGATCTCACTCTGCTTCATCTATCCTTCCTTCCTTTCTTCAGTCTTTCCTCTGGTCTCTCGAGGTCTCTCTAATTTGTTGGAATTTAGATGTTTCTGGGGTTGGTGAAAGACTCTAGTTTTGAAAATGTTGGCCCAACTACGTAAAAAACACACACACACACTTGTCTTTTTATCGTCGTGGGGACATCTCATTGACTTGATGCATTTCTTAGCCCTTCCCCTAATTCCAACCATCAAAAATGATTGCCTAGCCCCATTTCTTACCTTAACCTCAACCATAACTCAGTTCAAACCTAAACTCTAAAACTAAATCTTGACCCTCAAAAAGAGGTCTGCATTTGTGGGGACCACCAAAATGTCCCCACAATGGTAGTTAAACCTGGAAAAACATATGTGTATGGGCCCCACAATGTAGCAAAGACAAAACCACACACACACGCAAAAAAATGAAATCCAGTCCCTGCTGGAGGGAAACTCAAAGAGTCCTTTTGAACTGAAAACACAGAATTAAGACACGCACACGCATTCCCCAGGGGGAAATGTTTAAAAAGGCACAAAAAATGGAAACATTGAGGGTGACGGGCAATATTCGTTACAAAATACATACATTAATTGTTACAGTGACGTGCAGTGAGCTCTAGGTTTGGGTAGGCAGGCAGTCGCAAGTTGAGACGCACACTCCAATTACAAATTTGTGTGTCGGTAGGTGAGTGTACAACGTATCCTAGGGTGACCATATTTTCATTTCCAAAAAAAGAAGACTTAACCTCGAGATACTTGATACTCAAATACAAAATGCCATACATTCAAACTATTTTAACATATGCCTCCTCTGTATGGATAGAAAATAAAACAAAAAAACATTACTCTCACTTTTAAACCTATAGGTAGTGTAGGCTTTCTGAAATGAAAAGAATAATTAAAATAAATAGAAAAAGCCAAACAGTTAAAATTTTCATTTCAGCCTGGGGTAGGCAGCGCCTACCTTGCCTATCCTGACCGCACGTCATTGCATTGTTAAAATATGTTCAGAAATGTATCGTAATTTCACAAATATTTGTTTGTTATATAATGGGGAAAAAATGTAAAATTCAAGTGTAAAACAAAAAATGGAGAGAAAAAAATTACTGAGAAATTAACAGTAAAAAATATATATTTTACCATAATTTCTTTGTGAAAAACTACAATTTCTGTAATGTCCTATAGGTAGCATTCATTGCATTAACATATATTTTGAAAGGACATCTAATGAAATATACACGGAAAAAAATACAAAACAAAAACAAAAAAACAGTAATTTTCTGGCAGCTGTGGCGTCAGAAAAATACTGTAATTTAATAAAGTAAAGTATAAAGTATAAGTAATTTTCACAGTGTTTTGCTGGTACCACATGTCGGAAAATTACCGTTTTGTTTTTGTTTTTTTACAAAAAAGTCATTTTTTGTTATTTCACAGTATATTTCTGGTGCCCCAGCCGCCGGAACATTACTATTTTTTTAAAGATTTTTATTTATTTATTTTTACAGTGTATATATATATATATGTGTGTGTGTGTTTGTGTGTGCGTTACAGCTAAGGTATTATGTCGTTTTGCTCAGAAATCCATATTGTGTCTGTGTTGTACCTATTCCAATGATGTTATGCTGTACATAATTTAACCGTGGTTGTAAATTAAGATCTGTATGGTAGATGGAGTTTTGGGGTTTTAAGCAGATGTTTTTGTAAGAGTTTTTCTGCACACTATATCAGTTCTGTTGTCATGACTGTATACCATGTTGAGTGCGTTTTAAGTCGGACATCCTTGAAAATGAGACGGCTGCTCATTCCAAGCGGCAAGCCATGAATAAATTTTGATTAGAATGTGGAACATTGTCGTATGGGTAATAGAATCACAGTCGCAGATTGTATGCCCAGCTTTATCAAACATTTCTGACTGTGACCCAGTGAGCAGAATTTTAATGAAGCACAACTGATTAATGAGCTGAAACATTTATGCTCATATGTCATAAGAAAAAAAAGACCTTCTTTCTTCTTTTGTTTCCATGGAGGCAGTGCAGCAAAGCTAGGACTGAAAACAAGATGAAGAGAAATATGATCCTTTGTCTCGTTAAAGCTTGACTTAAGCAGCAGCAGCAGCAGCAGCAGCAGCAGCAGCAGCAGCAGCAGCAGCAGCAGCAGCAGCAGCAGCAGCAGCAGCAGCAGCAGCAGCAGCAGCAGCAGCAGCATTCTGGACCATCTGGAGAGCTCATTGAGACGTGTTGCAGCAGTCTGACAAAAGACAATTAGCTTAGAGGTCACAGAAGCATCAACTAGTTACAGACAATACATTTCGCATTTCTGCATTGTTAAGTGATGGGTGAAAAAAAAGTATTGTCCTTTGCTGCACCTGGGAGCTTGAAGGAAGTCCTGATTGTGTTAACTCCAATATCCCTCAAATGTTCAGAGAAAAGTCATCACTTAACTTTTTATATATACAATAAGTTCAATTAAAAAGCCAAGTATTTAATTATCTCAAAGTTTGGTTAACAAGATTTTCAGACATTTCAATGATAAACGAAGTTGCGTGTGATCTCATGCTGAGTCAGAAGCTGCTGGTCAGTGTGTTTGTGCGCTGCAAAAATCAGCTATCTAACCTAGACTTCAACTCTTATATCAAGCCATAAAGTCATTGATCTTGTTTTGAGAATTATATACTATGCAAGAACATAATTTCTAAGATTGTTAATATTGTTTTAAGATTATTTGTCTTTTATTTCTTACTTAGTTTGTAAATCTTAAAATGTGTTAATTTTCATGCACAATAAGCTAAAATGCCTTAAGAGTCTCTGTTCACTGCGAAAACTGAATTCTTAAGTAAGATATAATTTCTTAAATTTAACCTAAATTTACTTATTTTGCTTTGACAAGTTATTTTTACGGAAAATAAAATTGTCAGACAAGATTGTTCTGCTTATTTTAAGATACTTATTACTTAATTATCTTATTTGATCAAGCAGTCTTGGCATTGAGTGTTAACATCCAAGTACTGTGAGACTTAAAACAGACGTTTTCCAAATTTTAAGATGACTAACCAACATCAAAGGCTCTGAACTGGGGTTTCATAAATTGAATTTTCTTATTTTAAGATTTTGCATAAGCTAGTAATAAGATAAATGGAGAAAATACAAGTGTGAAAACAATCAGACAAAAGTGCAATATAGCTCTTTTCTTTTTTCTTGTGTAAAAATCAATTTGTGGGGCGTTTCGTTATTTACTGAGCTAATGTTTCCTCTAAAAGCACAGGTTGTGGGTTCAAACCCTGGCTGGGTCAAAAGCAATAAAAATGGGACCTGTCACCACCCTGCTTGACACTCATGCTGATTTGGCCAGCCCTAAATAAATGTGTATGTATTTTAAGAAAATATTCAATATTACTTGATTTTAGTCTAAAAATACTATTTTCAAGACCGCTGTGGTTGATATCGGTCAGGTATTATCTTCGTATGTTTCAAAATCTTACAGGTAAATTTAAATAAAATCTTCTTGTTACGTTGGCAGATCATTTTGCCTATTCGAAGTAATAATTTTCTTATTTTACTATATGTTTTTCTTAAATTTTCTACTGTCCTTTTTGCAGTGCATTCATTTACGACACATTTTCTTGCTTCCGGTTTTACAAGCTATTGTAAAGCACTCCGAGCATTCTTTAGTGACTGTTAAAGCACTGGAGCATTCTTTAGTGGTGGTCGCACATGTGCCGAACTAGTCGGGCAGCTGGAACGGGTGGGGTAATGTCCGGAAATGCTTCCCTCTTGTGGGTAAATGCGAAACTGCATTCAACATTTATTTTTTTACGCTGCTTAAACAGGCCAGATACTATTCATTTTATGACAGATACTGTGGGCCGAATAAAATTTGGCCATGGGCCACATTTGGCCCGCGTGCCAGAATTTGGACTTTTCGGCTCTAAAGTGATTTTAAATTAATTAATATATCATGTGTAATGATTGAATTTAACTAAGGATGAGCCAACAGCAAATTTTGTGTTTGGAAACGGGATCCCAACCAATACAAGGATCCTAATCTATGAGGGAAAAAAACTGTCATGCAGTAAGTAATATTCTCAGAAGTATAAGCAGATAAGCAGATGATGTCATGAGCAAGAACCTTTTTTAATTTTTTTGCACTGAATAAAAAATAAGAAATAAAAAAGGAATCACTTTGTACAGTTTCTGCAGATAACATCCATATTTTGATAGTGCCTTGAAACAACTCACAAGTCACAAATGAAATTCAGTCAAATTACTGAAATGCAAAAGATCTTCATCTGTTATGATACATTGTGTGGAGTGAACACTATTCATCTGTAATATTACATTGATGTGGAATTAATTCAATACAAGTCTGGTAGTGAAGAAATGAAAACAACTGATATTAATCTCTCTTTCCCCACATTCTCATAAAAAACAAGGGTTGCAATTCCATTCCTATAAAATCTGCATTATAACAACATCGCTATGTACACTGTACAAAGATTTGAACACAAACATACATCTTTTACACAAAAAAATTATGCTTGATTTGATCAGCCAATACCTGGACCTCAATTCACTTTTGTTTGTGGGGATGTGAAGATGCAACAACTGAGAATGCTGAAAGGCAGTGAAGCCAATATGTGGAACACGCTTAACACAACTCACTTCAAAACAGAATGTTGCACTGTCCTTTTTTTGTTGGTTTAAGAATGAAGAAAATGATATCAATACTGTGAGGGCGGATTCATGAATGTGGCACAACATCCATGTACATTTTGACAAAGCAACATCACGTCACTTACGTACCATAACGTAAACCACTTCAAGAAACTGAATGACTGAAGCTTGAGTGCCGCTGGTTGCTAACATACATGGAATTTAATTGAACATTTTCACTCTCGTTACGAGATCATAAACTTCTTTTAGTCCTTTTTTATCTGAAATATTTAATTTTTTCAATATTCTGCAGTGCTTCTCCAGCAGTGGGTGAATGATTTCATAATGTAAGTAAATATGAAATTGCATTCACGGGATAGAATACACGACACTATTATACGTTTGTTCAAATATTATTGCTAACAACTGTTGCCATGGTAACCGCAGCATACTTTATGTAGAATTCTTTCTACTTCTGACTGGCTCAATATATTAAAAAATTAATGCAAGCATTTCTGTTGGTTTATTAGCCTCTGTGTCCATCAGCAGTATCACAGGAACACTACCCAGTTTCATTTTCACCAATTTAATGATGGGGTGTATTGCTGGGACAGAAATAATCAATTTGTGTAGAGAGAAGAGATAACTGTACAATGTCAAACGTAGCCGGTATGGTCTTGTTGTACAAAAAGCTACACTGACTCAAATGTTTTCCCCCTCCCACCTTCCTCATCTTTCCTTTTAAGAAATCCGGGGCGCTAAGTAGCGAACCGCCAGGCTTCACGGCCATCGTTATTTATCGTGTTTCTCGGACTGTTGTGACTGAAACCCTTGTGTGTTTTTACATACTTATTCCAGTCGCAACGCAGAAGACACGTCCACATCAAGATTTTGCAGTAATAAAATGATTAATAATGCATATACTTGTGGAGACTGAGGTCAAGTTTTGTTTTACAATTTGAAAAATGTGCAGAATTTCACAAGTTACTTCATGGTAAAGATTAGATAGCTCTTAATATGAAAAGAAAAATGCACTGAGCAGTCACCAACGCCTTACATATGTAATTATGCCATCTCAACACAAATCAATATTACACAAAATGTTATGAATTATTATGAAATTACTGTATCAATGACCAAAAGATGCAGCCACATTTCTATTCGTTTAACCATTTTTTGTTCAATAAATCAGATTCTGATGTTATTGTTCATTAGGCTTTACACAATCAAGATTTTTTTCAGCCGATCATTGATCAATGGCTTTGAGAAAACCGATAACCGATTCAATCAGGTTTGAAATGGGAAAAAGAAAAAATAAATCCCAAAAATTATTCACAAACCACTGATAAACATTAGATATAACAGGTAGAGCCGATCAATGATGTCGTTGACCGATCGGGTAAATGAAGACATTACAGCTGATCACAGATTTTGTATAAACATCATCCGATCTCGATCCAGCCGACTAAATCGGTGTAAAGTCTATTGTTTATAAATGATGATGCTGACTTTTAGAAGAGACTCTCGAATTGTGAGTCCGAAACAACAACTGAAAGTATATTAGCAACAACAGCAGCCCTTAGCTTTCATACAATACTAGTCATGGTTTAAGGGGGCACATTCCACACCAAATAAAATACATGCCTTTTAGGAAAACGCCCCCCATCCCACACACACACATACACCTGATTACGAGTCAGGTTATTGTATTATTCATAGTCTGTACAAGCACTTCAAATTGTGTAAGAAGGGAAAAAACAGGAAGGCAGTCATAGGGGAGGATGTGTGTGTGTCAAGAAAGAAGTACTCCTTTTGGCATCTGTCAGTCAGCAGGAAATCAAACAATCCTTTCACTTACATTATTGTCCCTTCTGTGTTTCTCCATAACATGTCTAAATATAAATCACTTGTGAATTTGTCTTTCTCAATCACATTCTCGAGCCTGTTCGTCTGCCATTACATACGACTTCCTGTTGAATCAGAAAGGGCACTTCTTCTCTGCAAACCGCGAAAAGGAATAACTTCTCTTTTTTTCAATGACTGTGCTACAATGCAGAAAAGCCATAGAGGATGATTTTAATCATGTTATTGTTTTCATATTTTCATTGTTTAACTCATTCACTCCCAGCCATTTTCACTGAAGCAACCCCCTTTGGTCCCGGCTCTTTTACTGGATTTTGACAGATTTTGCAAGGCCCACAGTATATTCTGTTCTATAGCTATAAAAACATGGAACCTACCAAAGATTAGAGTCTCTTCTTTCATCAGGAAGAAAAGTATATTTGTATCTGTCTTTATTTTGCAGCAATTAGCATTAGAATATAGCTAAGTTTCCTCATTATTCACAAACCTGTTGAAAACACTTTGAAAAAGAGCTTGTTGCAACCAAGGTTTTTTTAGTTAACGAAAACTAACGAAAAAACTAAAACTAAAATAAAAAAAACAATTTTGTTAACGAAATAAAATAAAAACGAAAATGCTTTGTAAAAAATGAAAACTAACTGAAACTACATTAAATTTTTACAAAACTAACTAAAATTACCTATAATTATAGCGAAAATGTGCTTCGTTTTAGTCTTTGGAAATGTATTTAATACATAAGCCTTTGGGGATAATTTTAAATGTGATTTATTTAGATATTAACCGGAATAAAGACATTTGAAAGTGTGTCACACAGAAGTGACGTCATCTAGCAGCAGTCAAAAGAAAAGCATCTTCAGATGACGTCGCTCCTCGGCGACAAATTTGCCTGCTTGACTTTTGGCTCCAATGGCTCGGCTCGCCTGCTTTTTCATTTAAAGCAGCCAAAATGCAACACTAGGTAAAACATTTTTTACTTTCTTCATTTTCATTAAATGTTGCGCGCAATTATTACACGTTTAAAAACCAAAAACTCATACTTAAATTCACTAAGCCTAAACTAAAACTAATAAAAACCAAAAGAACCACCCTGAAACTAATTAAAACTAACTCAAAAAAACAAAACTCAAAACAAAATAAAAACTAACTAAAATGAAAATTCCAAAACTATAATAATAACCCTGGTTGCAACATGGCTCTGGCTGAGCTTTTATACTCTGCTGCCACCTGCTAATCATTTTTTGTAATAACTACCGTTGCTTTAAACCACCTCTTCATGTCAGAAACTGTATCAAAACCTTCTGTATGCTCTAGCATAAAAAACAAAACTAAAAAACAACAACTTAAAAACGTATAAATACGTCTTTGGGAGTGAATGGCATATTATTAAAAACCTTATTGGTAGGTTTTTGGGTTTGAATGAGTGAATCATCCAATGGAACTTGTTCAAAATGGACATGTGTTTTCCTCTGTATCCTTCCAGTGAGTTGTCACTGTACAATCAATCACACCTCAGTTTGTTGCTGCGACTCAGTGATGATGGTCACCCCCCGACGCAGCTCGTCCATACTGTCAAAATTGCTGCCATGTTCAGAGTCGTCCAGACCGCAAGGGGCCGACACGTCCGATGCTGACGACGCTCCGATCGACAGTCGCAAAATTAGAGACGCGGCGTCACCGTTGTCCCCAGTTTTCGAGGTAACCCCACTCGGTAAGTCCCCGTGCGCTGCCTCCCCTGTTGGAATCTGATGGGGAGGCAGGTATTGACTGGGGTGGAAATGAGGCCTGCCGTGCTGATTTGCAGTGTCAGCGGAAGTCAAGGTGCTCTCCTTGTAAAGCGGCAGGTTGGCAGGCAGCACTGCACGGGGCTCCGTGTAGTCCTCTCCAACGGGCAACGGAGGAGGTAACTGGTCTTGGCTAAAGAATTCTTCCTCATGGGGAGGGGGGTAGTCGCTGTCAACGTCGTAACCCCCCAGATAGTAGTCGGACTCCAACTCACGAGTGCTTCCTGCCGTACCCGCTGCAAGTCCTCCAGGAGGAGCCTCGTAGCCTGGCACCTCGTCGATGTCTGACAGTTTGCTGCTTGGCATCCAGTCTGACGTGTCCCAGTGGTATGCTGGACAGTAGAAGAGGACATAGTTAGTGACAAGCTGCAAAGTGAAGGTTCTGCATGGAATAGTCACCACTGCCAACATCCTCCGCTCCACAACGTGAAGATTTGCACCACACATGCCTTTGGTATGCATGAGGTGTAGCACACAAGCAGTTGCAGTAACAATACACAATAGCACTGAAGGTCAAGCACTTGCAAAAAAAAGACTGGGTTTCATCACATGCACAAGAAGCCGTTACGGGGCATGATCACAGCATGCTCAGATTCACAGGAATTGCAGGATGCAAGCAATGTTCACAAACATTAAACCTTTTGGCATGTTAGCAAAGCTTCAAAAATGTCCTCTTGATTGATGAGGCAGTCGTATAATCACACATTTGTTGACAACAGGATGTCCTGTTGAATTGCTTTGGCGTGCCTTATGAATACATCTATTGAGCCTGGAGTAAAAAAGGACAAAATACTGCACATCTTTATGGTTATACTAGGTTTGTCAAAATTAGTGCGTTCATTTTGAGTTAATTTAAAGTTCCTGAATTAACGCCACCATTTTTTTTTAACGTGCAATTAATGACCACCCATTACTTGGAAGGCCTGTACTGGGGGGATTCCAGTCGCAACGCAGCAGAAACGTCCACGTCAAAATTTAGCAGTAATACATTTAATAATAATGCATATATTTGTGGAGACTGGGGTCAAGTTGTATTTTACAATTTAAAAAATGTGCAGAAGTTACTTCGTGTTAAAGTTTAGATAGCTCTTAATAGGAAAAGAAAAATGCACTGAGCTGTCACCAACGTCTTACAAATAGAATTATGCCATCTCGTGGCAGAAAATGACCTCAACACAAATGAATATCACACTCGTTTTTTACAGTACAGTACATCTTTTAATTTTAACTCAATTTAATGAATTACTATGAAATTACTGTACCAATGACTAAAAGACGCAGCCATATTTTGATTAGTTTAACCTTTTTTCCCCATTTTTATGTTAACAAGCGTATGCAAAATTTGAAAAAAATATTTTAGTGTACATTTTATTGTACATTTAGAACAAATATAAAATTTGAGATTAATCGTGAGTTAACTATTGAAGTCATGCGGTTAATTACGATTGCTTGATAATATTCATAAAGCTTGATAATATTCATAAAGCTTGACATTTTGAGCAAAGGGAAATATTTATAGTTAGTAATAATAGTTAGAATAAATGTACATAAATTATCCCATATTTACTCTTATAGCATTTATTCAGCAGCATAAACTTGTTTGAATCATGTAAGTTAGGGCTGCTCGATTATGGAAATAAATAATAATCACGATTATTTTGGCAATAATTGAAATCATGATTATTCAAAATACAATTTTTTTGGTACAGAACAAGAACATGTTTAAGCATTTAAAAATATAAAGACCAATTTATTTTTTTTTAAAGGAAAAAGAAACTCTGGTGAAGTCTGGCCTAAATGATACTCCTGCTTCTGAATGCTAATGTTGACTCCTGAAATAGTTTTAAATGCTGGCTTTATTACATTATGTTTCCATAGTGGCTTTTCCGTGAACACATTTCATTGGCAGCAGATGTGAAGAATTATCAGTGTTATTTAAATTAGGACAGTGCTTGAGTCCATGTGTTTGAGTTCAAAGATATACGTAAGCCCTCATTCAACTTCATCAGACACTCTCAGAAGAGTAAAAATTATGCTTGAAACATTGGTATATACGACAGCGTATTAGGGCCATGTATAAATATATTTTTTAGAGGGTCGGGGCAATATTCCGAAAAAAACCCTCACAAATTTGCCACATTATAAAGTGGCAAATTTGCGACTTTATAAAGTAGCAGATTTGCGAGAGAAAAAACTCAGAAAAGAGAAATACACGTACCGTAGCTATAGTCTAATATGGATTTGTTGGTGGTTAATTGGACACTGTTTATGAAATAAAAAGGCAGGATGGAGACATATTCATTCTTAATTTAAACTTTACTCGTCATACATGGCAGTAAGAGCAACAACACTTCCTGATCCCCTATCAGCTGACTAACACTAACTAATCAGAAGCTAGCATACTTTAGGTAAATGCAAGTGAATGATGGAGAGCAGCAGATTTGACACATCAACTTAGCTACTTGTACAAAAAAAATACCAAAATATATGAATGTTTCATAATAATTCTGGAAACATAAATGTATAAGTAAATATTTATTTTAACAAAATAACTTCAGTCCTCAGGATGTGGACCATCGCAAAGCAAGGCGTCTTTGTCGCTGGCCGTACCCAATGCTTCAAAGTGCGAATGCTTAACATGATATGGTTAAAGCAATTACTATCCCCTTATTTGAAAACCCGACCGAAAATTATCGGCACAAACATCCGAGTAGTACGCTATGTGTATTTCTCGTAAGTTCCTGAGTTTTTTTCTCGCAAATCTGCCACTTTATAAAGTCACAAATTTACAAGTTTTTTCAAGCAAATTTGCCACTGAAAAACTCGTAATATTGCCCACTCCCTCTAAAAGAATATATTTATACGTGGCCCTAATACGCCATCGTAGTATTATCTTATATTCAGACTCAAGTGTAGGTTTATATCCTGTATTTAATATTAAGTCAAAGCCAAAAGTGGGTTGCAGCCCAATTTTGTGTGGGCCACAGACAGCTAGTTAGAAATAATTTGTGTATTTCTACTCTACTCTTTCTAGTCCAGTTTAGAGGCGTACGAAGTTCCCACATGGAACATATTAGGTAAGCGTATATGTGTCAAGCTCTAGCCGCTACTTACTCTGTAAACAAATACAGTGTTAACCATGGCTAGCAATATGCTTTTGGCAAAATGTCAAAATCATTTGAAACAGTGGCTCAAAATGCACACGTTTTTTTTAAGGCTATTTTTACATAAAATATTTTCGGTGTTGTTTTGAACATGTAAGTAGGTTGCGACTTTGCAACAATAAGAAAATGCAGGTCACAGGGTGACAACAGTTGAGAAGCACTGATTTACCATTCTACACCATGACGCACATTGTTCAAATGAAAGCGTTTAGGCTACTGTACTATAGAGCACATTAAAATAAGCTTTAGCTATTAGCTGAGGTGATCCAAATTAATGTATTCATATGTCTTGTTTTAATTTCCAAATAGTGATTTTCACGTATATCCATGATGAAATGCTGGAGTGAATACGATAATAATTACATGTTTCTTATTCCTGCTTTGTGAAGCAACTGAGGTAAGAATGAAAAAAAGACTGCACAGTCTGTATTGCACACTGAAGCCAAAGCATAACAGTCAGAATATTTCGACAAAGAATTCTCTCAACAAAAGGAGAACCTACCATGGATGTAATTGAACAATTACATCGCAAGTCGTGATGGAAGGTGGGAAGAAAAACAACAATGAAAAACAAAAACATGCATCAAATCAGAATCAAAGTTGCACAATCACTGGTATGGAGGAACAGCTCCAAACAGGATGACAGAAGATGTAGTAGGGGAAGTAAGAGGACACGCAAGAAGGGCGTTAGATAGGAAGAAGGATGACAAATGAGTGATTGTTCTTTGCTGCCATTCCAATAAGCTGTGGTAGGTGGGGATAGAGCTCAGGGGAGCCACATGGATTTATCAATGACAAAAGACCATCTGGGCATTTAGAGATAAAAAGATACAAGGAGTAGACTCATTTAAAACAGTCACTGCCTGGCTATGTGAGTTGCAGGTGCTCCGCCAGTCAGGTTTGATATGATCTTATCTTTTGCTTCTTGCTGGCTGCTTGCTTTCAGGACTAAGGATGAGCACTTTGAGGTGTTGCAGCCCTTAATTGGTTCCACTACACAAAGGTGAGTCAAGCTGCAGGGCCTGGTCACACCAAAGTCACAAAACTGCATCCTAACTACTTCTGTCTGTTTGATACTGGCAAGGATTAAAGAAGCGATTGCAGAGGATTGTACTTTAGTCAAATGGAAATGTTGGATGCTAGTCCTGCGGAAAAGGTCACATGCTTGCAACAAACTTTGAGGAAAGTAGGTCATCGTTTTTTTGTTGTTGCCCCAAACAAAATGTTGCCACGGTTGGAGTGATAGCATGCCATTAAAATATCAATCTGTTTTGTCAGTAGTCATCATTTGGCCAAGTTGAAGTCTACTCCTTGCATAGATAGATAGATAGATAGATAGATAGATAGATAGATAGATAGATAGATAGATAGATAGATAGATAGATAGATAGATAGATAGATAGATAGATAGATAGATAGATAGATAGATAGATAGATAGATAGATAGATAGATAGATAGATAGATAGATAGATAGATCGATTTTCACCTCTGTTGTAGTTTTGACTTTGGTCCATGACTGACACTGTCAGATGGAAGAATAACATAAGAGGTTTGAAACAAATGTACGTACAATAGATTGTTGCATGATACAGTGCAAAAATCGTAGGCCACCATTAGCGTTGCTGTTTAAATTATATATTTCATAGGAGTACAATTAATACGAGGGTCATTCAATAAATAAGATACATTTTTCTGTATAAGCACTTCTAATAGAGATAGAAGCTTACTTTTAAAATCTCTCTCTCTCTCTCTCTCTCTCTCTCTCTCTCTCTCTGTATATATATATATATATATAGATATATTTATATAATATATTATATATATATATATATATATTTCAGTTTTACTTATTTTTCACATGGATTTAATTTATTTTGCTGATTAAAGAAAAACTTTGAGAGTTTTGGCGATTAACAAAGATGGCCGACCAAGAAGCATGCTCCAGGATTGAACAGCAGTCAGTTATCAAGTTTTTGGTTGCTGAAGGGTGCAAACCAGTTGAAATTAATAGGAAAATGTCAACTGTGTATGGTGCCACATGTTTCAGCCGAACAAGTGGGCTAAATTGTTTAAAGAAGTTTGAAAGTGACGATGAAGTTAAAAGTGTTGTGAGCGACTGGCTGAGACATCACTCCAAAGATTTTTACGCTGAGGGAATACGGAAGCTTGTGCACAGATGGGAAAAGTGTGTGACAGTGCTGGGAGACGACGTTGGAAAAAGAAAAAGTAAGCTTCTATCTGTATTACAAGTCCTTCTTTCACCTTATTTATTGAATGACCCTCATAGATAAAAACACAAATAATACGCCAATTCCCGTGTTTTTCCCACTGTTGATAACAGTTTGGCCTTTGAGGAGGTCTGAGTGATATTTTTGTTGTATATACTATATTAAACTGGGGATCAAAATTTTGGATGAATTGGGTTGGCAGCTGTTTTAACTCATTCTTGGGTGCGGAATCCAAATTGTTCTAGTTTTTTTTCTATCACGTCAAGTTTTTGAGCAAAGGATCCCAGTTTTCTTTAAAAATGTGCATGTATAGGAAAAAAAAAATGTGCATGTATAGGAAAAAAACACTAGGGTCAAATAGTTATAAGCTTTGAAAACGAAATAAACAGCATAAAATCAAATGGAATTTTAAACGGTTTACGGTTTGTCCATGGTTAAAAGGCTAAAAGAAAAGCCAGCAGGAATGATCTTAATTCTTTCTATGCTAGCTTTCTGTTTGCAGATATTGACAGTACTAACCTATTGGGAGCTGTACAAACCGTCTCAATTGTGACTGTAGATGAGCCCAATTGTATTCAGCTTTTCTTATTACAGTGGAATTTAGCTTATCTGGAGGGTAAGCTGTGCAGAAAAAACATTGACAAAAACTTGGAATCAACATGCCAATTTCAGTCTTAATCAGCAGAAAAATCTAACTTATGCTTTTTTTGTTTTTCAAATTGTTCCCCAGTGTCATAGAACTAATAAAACTACAACTCTAATGGTGCCTTAAACCTTTGCATTGTACCATAAATACAGTATAGTCTTACATGAATGTGTATTTAAGTCATGTTTAGGTGAATTGCCTGGTCTTTATTTAATTATTTATTTAAATTGTATATCAATAATTACAAATGCAAATAATGCCAATGATATTTTCCACACAGCATCCGTCATTTGAACTCACATTATTGTCATATTCAGCTGACCTTTCGATCCCTTGAACACAAAACCACAGAATGTGAGGCTCGAGCTGAACTCCAAAGCCTTGTCAATTGTAGTGCAGACAGTAGTAGTTGCAAATATAAGCAGTTTTCCGTCTGCATACTTCATTCTGGTAGAATAAATCCTCAGCTTTTACAAATAAAAATCTGTCTCAAATAAATCAATTTGCCTGCAGAAAAAGCCACAAGGTCAAGTTGTCAACGAAACTGCAGAATATTCCATCAAATAAATGTTTCTTTAGACGTATTTGTAAGTCAATATTTGAGTCAGCATTTGGGATTTGCAAGTTTGCAAGTCTCCAAGACTTTTGGTGATTATTGGGCTTAACTTGTGGTGACAAATATAAGGCATTGTTCTGCTACTTCCCCGAAGGCCTGGCTCCTAGCCAATATCTATCTTTATCTATCTAAAGGGACTTATAACGAGAGTTCAAGTCATGGATGCTGTGCCGTATTGGTCAGTTCAAACTGCAGAAGAAAAGAAAGAAAGACAAATGTGAGAAAGTGAAAGAGTCAGAGATGAGATGCAAAGTGGATGGGACATGGTACCTTCACTTTCGATTGTGTCGACAGCGTCATTGACCAGTCGAATGACGGTCACTATGGAGGCTTTTGGAAGGAGAAAGGAGATATGTTTTGAAAGACAATCATTCAGGCCGATGGATTAGGACATCCACTCAAAACCCCATCAGTTGCCATCCCAGCCTGAAGACAAGACTTACTTTACGACCTTTAACCTCAAGAGTTCTCACACTTTTGCTCTTACAAATGCAAAATGAACAACATTTCAAACAAGCATGCAAATGGATACACATTTCAAATGAAAAACAAAGCCTGAGGGATCAAAGCACATAATAAGATGGAGTGGGGAGTGTAAAACAATACACCTGGAAAATCACATTAGCTTGAAATGTCAAAAAAATAATTGTGCCAAATGCATGCCTTTCATTAACGATGTTGACATTTTTGAATCCCAACTGATGAGGGAATTGTGGCGCTCCAGGAAGTGATGTCATGAAAACACGGCAATGCAATCAAAACAAGACACAAAGCCATGTGCAAAGCTTCACACAAAGGCTGCACTACATACAAGACGTTGTGAAAGATTAAAAAGCCTCATCCGAAAGAAGTGCGGCTGGCTGTCACAACAATAGAGTATGCTTTGGAAACGAGCCCACAAGTCAGTGGAAACCATTTCAGGATGTTTATTATACTCTTAAATTTGATGTCACAATAATCTGTGTGGGAAGCAATCTCCACAGCATCCTATAGATACACAAGTAGATATATAGGTCGTAGCATATAATATCAGCTGTAGGAGGTACTGTTTATGTTGGGACATTGCTGTTTTGTGTCTACATGCATTCATCAGTCCGACAATGAAAAATAACTGTAAAATCCTGTGAATAACACCGTTTTTTGGGGGGTTTGTTTTTAAGAAAAAAAAATCCCAAATCAAGAAAATTAAACATTTTCACATTGTTTAGACATTTGCCAGTACCTAGGGATTGTAAAACAAAAAAAACAAAACAATGGTGGGCAATGTTATTGTAGACGGGTACGTATTATTCACGGGATTTCACAGTAACAAATTTTGACCATTTTTACTGTATAACCGTTATGGCTTGTGGCAGCTCTAAGTAGCGATACACGAAATGGAAGAGGGAGCTGTCATTTGACGAATATACTACAGTAAAATAGACCCTCTTACTATTGCATTCTAGTCGCTATATGAATAGAAAATGAACAATTACACAACTGTTTCATCATTCAAAACAAAACTTCCTTGTTTGGCATGCTTGGTATCAACCGTTTTGTTTATGACAAAAAACAAAACCGGTTACTATGCTTGAGTCAATAAAGCTAAAAGGAGCATGCCTTGGGAAAACTCATTGGGCGGCTGTGCGCTTGATGAAGCAGGTGCTTTATGTGAGCTGCAGTTCCGCAAAATAATGCATGAGGCACAGTTGGCTGTGGAAGTAACACAAGGGAAGCCAGCTTCTGTTGGAGTAAATGTTTCCATTCCTCCTCTTCTCATTGATAATTCACCCGTATTGTCTTGTCCCCTCCATTCTTTCATCCTCATTCTCCTCATGCACACGCTCAAGACACCAGGTCTTTGTATTGTGTTCTATTGTATGCCAAACATTTCACCAATGTATGAAATCCATCTTTATGGAAAACATTTGTATTTGCATTTCAATGTGGAGACACAATCCCAGTTTTAGCAAACAAGTAAAGATATTTTAGAAGACCAGCTGCAACTCGAGGGATTTGTGAGATTCCGAGTGGATTACTGACAGCATGGTACACAAGGAAAGAGGGTGCCTCTTACCATTGTCATCACACGAGTCGGACTGAAAGGAGCTCAGCGACTGGACCTCGGAATTACTGCCCTTGTTGCTCCCTGAGAGACAAGTTACTTCCTCGGCCATATCAACCATTTTACCTGCAAAGAGAGCATAGAGGATCAGGACACACTACAAATCAAGTATGACATATATTTTAGGGCTGGGTATATTATCGATTCAATTTTCCTCAATTGATTAGATTTCGATTCACAAGAGTTCAGTTGGATTGAATTTCGATTTTTTTTCCTATTCAAATTGATTCACTTAGTTCAATCCGATATTGATTAATTATGGAACATCAATTCTTCTTAAATAACAAGCATTAAGTTCCAAATAAAATTTTGCAGAGGCAGTAACTGGTTACCGTATTTTCACGACTGTAAGGCGCACTTTAAAGTTTTAAATGCTCTAAAAAATCGACGGTGCGCCTAATAACGAGGTGCGCCTTGTGTGTGGACCAAAGTCCAAAATCTGACTGTGTGAGAGGACTTCCCACACACATTGCTGAAATACAAGAAAGGTGGAACTGACTGAGGACAGACGTGAGAGCATAGAAGAGTCAACTTGGTGGCAGTTCTCCAGCCCCTCCTCTCCCTCTGCCCCTGAGCCTCCCCCCACCCCCACGTGTTCACTTTGCCAATTGTGACTTGTGTTCAAACTTATGCCATGGCACGAAAGCATGCATGTTCAGTAAGCATGTGTCCTCTTTTTTTCTTTTTTGCTTGTTTCAGAGCTTAATAAGCCACTTACGCATTAATTGTTTGATTGACAGCTCTCTCCAAATCAGAGCGGACTGCTCGTGCAGGGAGTGAGGGAGATGGAACATACCAAATGCAAAGGGGTGTCCGGGCTAAACTACTACATACAGTAGTGTATTGTTTCGTTTTTTTCCTTTCTTTTTAAAATGCTTTATTGAACAACGTGCACTTACAGCAAAAGACTTTACAAAAGTCACTTTGAAGTAGTGCAAGTCTACACAGTGTAGCTAAACACATCACACCACATACTAAAGACACCAATTTTTTCTCAGCTACCTCCAAAAGTGAACGCTCTGCTGAGCAGTGAGTGAGGGAGATGGAACATACCAAATGCAAAAGATGTGGTCGGGCTAAACTACTACATACAGTAGTGTATTGTTTCCTGTTTTCCTTTCTTTTTTAAAACACTTTATTGAACAACGTTCACTTACAGCAACAGACATCGCAAAAGTCACCTTGAAGTAGTGCTTCAAAGCTGTTTAGCTACACAGTGTAGCTAAACATGTATGTTTAAACGTGCGTGAGCCCAATAGTGCGGTGTGCCTTATGTGTGTGTTAAACACAGAAATAGCACCAGTAACTGTGACTGCGTCTTATAATACGGTGCACCTTATGGTCGTGAAAATACGGTAAATGGATTAAATTAAATTAGTTACATTTATTTATTAATGAAAATAACACACGTTATAATCACTTAAGCGTTACAAACATTGACATCAGCATGGATGAGATGAAAATGTTTTCATAATTCTAATTCAATAATCGTAAATATAATTTAAAAATATTCTGAATTGTCATAAATTGCAATAAGTCAGGTCTTTCTTAAATGTAAGAAAATACTTTTTAAATTCACGTAAATTTCAAGAAAACAGTAAGATACAACAAAATGTGGCCTTTAAAATTATATTTTGTTGTTAATTTATGGGGAAAAAAATATATTAAAATAATCGATTCATGGTTTTATGAATCGATATGCTGGAAAACGAAAATCAATTCAATATTAATTATTAGATTTTTTAAACCCAGCCCTAATATATATATATATCCTGTACATATTTAAAAAAAATACTAATAATAATTTGAATCAGAAAATAGGTTTTGATTGAAAAGACGTGACAATAGAGATATGAATTACAGGCAGAACATTTGTCACCTATAGACTGATGTCAATTACACATTTGCCGCCACAGACTTCACCATACATGTTTTCTTCTCTTGAGATGCAGTTCGAGGCTTTCACGACAGCCTGTTTCAGGTTTTTTTTGGTGTTACACTTTTTAGTGTCTGTGCTAAAGGGTTAACACTGACTTGGCCATTCTAAAAGGTGCCATTTTTTGGCTTCCTACTGCTTGGTGAAGGAGCCCCCAATCACTTTGGTTGCCTTTTTCTTTAAATCGGAGCACAACATGTTTCTGTAAGTTCAATATGCCACTGTCATCATTTGCTACATCTATGAGGAGCAATGAAAACTCATTCCAGAAGACATACCGAAGCAATAAAGCACACTTTTCAGTCACAAGTTCCAATACTTTTGCTCAAATCAAAGATAGGTAGATTCAAACAAAATCTTCGAAGCCGTGCAATAGACCCAGCCTCACTGTTCAAATACTTTTGGATGGCAGAGTAATTAAATTGGGTTCATTTGTGATGTGTGGCTTCAGTCCTTCAAGATTTTACTCAGTTTTATTATCATAAAAAAAAAATATATATATATATATATTGAAGAAAAGCTTGCATTAGATACATATTCCACTAGTCTATTTTTCAAACTCAAGTAAATGGTCCAATCTCATCCAAACATGTTATTCGCAGCAAGTTGGGGACATTGGGCTTTTGGGTAAAATTTCAAGAAGAACATAAAATGCACTATAACCTTTTCCGGTGACCTTTATATGACCGTTTTTTAACACATCCAGTTCTAGAGCATTTTAGGTTCAATTTTAGTTAGTCTTAATTAGTTTTCAGAGTGGCTCTGTTAGTTTTGATTAGTTTTAGTTATTTCAAAAATGCTTAGTTTTAGTTATTTCAAAAATGCTTAGTTTTAGAGTTAGTTTTAATATTAGTTTTCATTAAAAAAAAATGGTGTGTATTACTTGTGTGCAATATTTAACTCATTCACTCCCAGTCATTTTCACTGAAGCAAACCCCTTCGCTCCTGGCTGATTTACTAAATTTTGACTGATTTTGAAAGGCCCACAGAATATTCTGTTCTATTGCCATAAAAACATGGAAACCACTAAAAGAAAGATTAGAGTCTCTTCTTTCATCAGGAAAAAAGTATATTTCTATCTGTTTCCTGTTTGCAGCAATTAGCATTAAAATATAGCTACATTTCATCATTATTCACAAATCTGTTTAAAACAGTGGGGAAAACAGCTTTTTGCAACATGGCCTTGGTTGATCTCTTATACTCTGCTGCCACCTGCTGGCCATTTTTTGTAATAACAGCCATTCCCACACCATGTTAATACTTGGGCGGGTCGCCCAAGTAAACTGGAAGAAGTTTTCAAGAAAATTTTATGTATTTTAAAACTAGAAGGCACACTTAAATTTGTCTTATGTGGTCCAGTTCACGCTCCTTCTTGGTTGTCTGCTGGCCTGTGTTGGGATTGCGGGAGGACGGGGGTGGTGGCGAAGGCAGAAGAGAGTTGTCGCTGTATGTATTCGAATGTGGAGATGGAACGAGAAAGTGACTAAAAAGAGATAAAATGAAACGCCAGACTGCAGTGTCACCTCCTGTCTCCTGTAGTTAATTTAGTTTGGACCCCACCCATTTGGCAATGTGTAGCAACCGGGCGCTATCCGCGGAGATGACTCGAACTCCGGCGGAACTCCGGCGGAACCCCGGCGGAACCCCGGCGGAACTCCGGCGGAACTCCGACGGAACTCCGACGGAAGTCCGACGGAACTCCGTAAATGGCATCAGTTTAAAGTCGAAACAGGCTTACAAGGGACAATTTAAATTGCAATCTATCAGTTACGGGGTTGTACATAGGAATAGAGCAGCCGTGAGATAATTCCACATCAATGGTTCGAAAGGTGAGGAAGCTAGAAAATGTCGGTGCTTGCCATCATTTTGGGAGGATTCAACCGCTGGAGAAGCATTGGAGCAATCCACCAAAATAAACTGGAAGGCCACACCGGCCGGTGTGTGAATGGATTGTGAACACCTGTTAAAGTGCATGGCAACGAATAAAGAGTACCGTGAGTTAAATAGTTGAATTATAAAGTACAACTGAACTCACTATTTTACTCCAGTTGCCATTTTAAAACACATGGTAGAATGCTTGTTACTGTATTTTAGCATACATGCTACCATTTGTTTTTAGCATGCATGCGGCAAGTATGGTACGGTGAGCTCATTTCGGTGCTGCTGTTAGCCTTACAGTTAGCCACCAGTACCTCTGCGTGTGTATGCGTGTGTGCGTGAAGTGTAAAATGACAATAACTGCATGTTCTCACCGTCATCGCTGTCCCACGGACTCTTTTGTATGGAGTCGCAGTCAGATCGACAAGGGGAAACCGGGGGCAGGTTTGGGGCTACGCTGCACACCACAACCCCCCTCCTGGTGGAGCCTGACAAAATCCTGGGCGACTCCGGGTGAAAGGTGCTCATCTCTGTATGCTCCACAGTGCGCCCATCCACCATCTTCTCCAGCGTGGACCGTGGATCACCCTGGAAACAAGGCGTGTACGCCATAGGCCTGACGGGCACCTGCGGCGGTCCCATCATCCCACCCGCTCCCACCACGGTGGGCCCCAGGCCGGTCTCTGAGTAAAGATTGATGGGGTCTCCCGCTGTGCAGTGCAGGGTCTTAAACTGAACGCCATTGGCTTTGTTGAGAAGGGCTGCTGTGGCTGGGTCCTGGATCAGCGACAGGTTGTTTCGCGAGTAGCTCTTTTGGAAGACCTTCTTGCGGAAAGCGATGAAGAGGATGACTAGGGTGGTGATGACAAACAGCACCACGGCGATGCCGATCAACTCCTCCTTCCCCACTACGGCATGTCCGGCTTGCATGTCGGGGACCACGACAGGCCGCAGGCTGCAACGCTGGCCCACAAAGCCCGCAGTGCAGTTACAGTAGAAGGAACCATGAGTGTTGACACAGATGCCGCCGTTCTCACACTCGCCCTCGGGATTGCTGCGGTCACATTCATTCACGTCTTTCTCGCAGCTGCGCCGTGGTGGAAAGAAGAAGGAGAAGAATGCATGAATAGCAATGGCTGCACAAAGGATCCGCTATCTGTGAGATGAAAAAATAATAAATTTTTCTTTAATGATCTTGTTTTGTTTACCCAATATAAAATGGAAATTCAATTATAAATGTGCTCGTTGACAATATTTGGAACCTGGGTTCGATCAAACCTCAGGGGTTCGAGACACACACCCAACTAATATGATCCGTGATGATCCCCCCAACTCCCGCTTGACCCATCTGTGCTGCAGGGAATTTGATGTGCTCAGTAGTTGACTTGTGACTCTTGTGATGGTAGTCGTGTGATTTCTTCATTATTGTAATTCCTTCATACTAATTATGTTGAGCAAAAAAATTTATAAAAATAAACTGGTCAGACAAATATGTGCAATATGAATTCACATGTAAAACAGAACTTTTGGTGTTCCACAGGGTTCAGTTCTGGGACCTCTGCTGTTTGCATCTGCTGCCCCTTGGTTCCATCTTAAGAAAACAGAGTTGGTTGTTTGAAAGTGCACAGTAAATTCTGTAGTGTATATTTGACTCTATTTAGAGTAAATTTGACTCTATTTAGAGTAAACTTGACTCTATTTAGAGTGGGACCAATTAGACTCAGTTTTACAGTAGGCTAAGATTTACACTAGGAAGAGAGTAAAATAAAGAATTGGAAAAAAATAAATAAATAAAAGTCACTCAAGGGTTGAGGAACAAACTCATGACCTTCAGTTTAGGAGACTGCCACACTATCACCTGAGCTATGCCCCTCCTACTGTTTTCTTAAATCCAAGAGACCAAATACATAGTTTTTGGTCTCTTGGAGATTCCAGCTGACATGAGCGATATACTAACACACAGCAGGAGCTGCCTGGCTCAGGGAGTAGATTGTCTCCCAAGATGAAGGACGTGAGTTCGTTCCTCCTCCTTGGAGTCTCTTTTATTTTTTCCAATTCTTTATTTTACTCTCTTCCAATTAGAACATCTGATTTGAATATCGACCAATCAGAGTTCTTGTCCCGCCTGCCTCATTTGCATGCAGTCCACTAGTGAACGTGTTGCCGTTTGAGTCGCATTAAAGATGTCTATGGTCTATTGTTGCATTTTGCATGTTGACATGTAAGGGCCGAATGTCCACTGGTATCACCAGTTGCGTTTTTTCTTACCTTAGTGGTTCACTTGTAAGGTTTAAAATTGATTACTAGTTAACTAAGAAGGCATAGAATGTCCACTAGTTACACTAGTTAGGATCTTCCCAACCTTACTAGCTGACTAGTGAGGTACAAAATGTGATCTAGTGAACTAGTAAATGCAAATATATCCACTTGTGGCACTAGTTGGGCTCGTTTTGACCTCACTTGTTAACTAGTGAATCACTTGGTGCTGACAAAAAACTAGTGAGAAACACTACTGTCTGATATCAAGGATATGGAATAAATGCTCAAAGGGCTTGCCATATGTGTTGCACATTCTGTTGTCTGCATTCTGGTGTCCGACTGTTTAGTGTACGCATCGTATGTCTCGCAGGGGAAGAGGGACTCATAGCTTCGTGTTGTTGTTAGCTCGTGTGCTAATTCGGCTCGCGGGTTAGTTTCTTGTTTCCGGCGTCGGCTGCGGCCAACAGTAGCTACTAGCCGGTTGTGTGAAGACAAATAAAAAGGTGAGATTACAAGCCACGTTTGCTGGCAGCATTCATGTGAGAAGTTACAGTATTATTCGCAACTTCAGCGTCTTTCCAGTCAACAGTTTATATAAACAGAACACAGACACACGTTTCCAATGTGTGCAAGAATACGTTTCATTTTTAGTTGCTTGATTTGAAGTATTATGAGGAACAAATTAATTTGAGCATTATTATGTATTTGAACTACAGTATCATGGCCTAAAATATTACTAGATAATAAATTCCTTGCAAGCAACTGCACTATATCACGGTATAAAATTAGATTATCTATGCAAGCAATTTATTCACAATTGCTCTATCATTGTCTTGTCTTTCTCTTTCTCTCACTCTATCAGTTGAAGTAATCTTTGCTAGTCTGAAAATAGTGGCCTCTTGCCAGAGGAGTTTCTGTTTGATAGCGCTCGTACAGACCTGCGCGGCTCATGCACGAGCATTATGGAGGCTGCATTTGCACTTTAGTCCAGAGGGGGCAGTCGTGTGTAAAAAAGTTTCAAACTTATTAAGGCAGCTTTAAAATATGGTGAACGAGTTTTAAATTTTAACTTTAAAGAAACTCAAATGAAGCTTTATTTTTGATTGGAAATCATTGAAGAGAACCTGCAGCTGCATACATTTAAAACTGAATTAATTTTAATTATTATTTTTTTACTCTATACTGTGCTTTTATCCTCCTGTCTTACAATTATTAACAATCTAACAATCATTATTTTTTTATGTTCATCGCATCTTCTTCTACAGTATAATCTCTCTTTTAATCATGTTTGTCTGAATTTGTAATCAAATGAATCAAGGTATACAACCTTAATCTCTTTTCACATTCAGAGCTTGATTGGAATGATACTCACGTCAGACCCATGAAGCCTCTTCTACAGCTGCAGAGGAATGCGTTGCCAATAGCCTTACACATTCCACCGTTCTTGCATGGATTGGGCACACATGCCGTTATCTCGATCTCACAGCGCCCTCCAGTGTACAAGGGGTTACAGCTGCATGAGAATCCTGGAAGACAGCAGAGGGGAAAAAAGAGGAAATACTCAATTAAGAATTGAGAGGTTGCACAACTTGACTAGATTGACTAGTTGCTGATAATGTTATTGAACTTTTACGTAAAAAAAAAAAAAAAAAGACTAACAAATAATTCCACACTCTCCTACCATTTTAATAGTCCGGGCCATAAAATTGTTCAAAATCCATTTCAAGCTTGACTAGTTCTCCCTCATTTACCAAAGCTGCCCATTTATAGAAGACAGTTTAAATCAATTTATGGAGGACCAAAACTGCCCAAATAAAAAATAAATAAATGACTAAATAAATAAATAAATGAATACAACTGATAATAAAAACTATTAAAAATAGAATAAAAAAATAAAAAATAATAATATAAATGGTAATAAAACAACTATATATATATATATATATATATATATATATATATATATATATATATATATATATATATATATATATATATATATATATATATATATATATATATATATACACATAGAGTGCTGCTCAAAAGTTTGTGAACCCTGTAGGCATGGTCAGATTTTTTGTATAAAATATTTAAAAAAAAACTTATTAAATGTTAATATTAAAATAACCTTATTAAATGTTTAGTCATACCCCAATCTAATATGCTGACATTGAAAATAATGCACTTGAACAAAAATAATGATAATATTGTCATTCATTATTGAGCAAAAGAATGAAGAACCTCAAATTTCATGGGTGCAAAAGTATGTGAACCTCTCACTTAATCGGACATTGCACCTCCTTTTGCAATGAGAACTTCATCCAAACACTTACTTTAGTGACTTATCAGTCTTTCACATCTACTTTGGAGGAATTTTTGCCACTCTTCCTTGCAAAACACAGCCAGTTGAGAGAGATTGGATGGGCCTCTAAGCATAAACTGCCCGCTTCAGGTCCCGTCTCAGTAATTTGAAATATTTTAAGTCAGGATTTTAACTGGGCACATCCAGAACATGAATCTTGTTGTTCTTCAGACATTTCTTGGTTTTATTGCTGGAATGCTTTGGATTATTGTCATGTTGCATGATCCATTGTCTACCAGGCTGTAACTTCACAAAGAACAGCTTTAGATCATGATCAAGCATTTCACAATATTCCCTGGATTATGTGGAGTTGTCCAGGTCCTGAGGATGAAAAGCCAGCCCAGAATTTAACATTTTCACCACTTTGCTGCACTCTAGGGTGACGGTTCTTTTGCTGGTATGCAGTGTTGACTTTTCACCAAACATGACTGTTTTAGTTGTGACCAAACAATTCAATTTTGGACTCGTCTGTCCACAGAAGGGATTTTCAAAAAGCTTCAGGTTTGTCCAGGTACTCACTGGCAAAGTTGAGATGGACAGCTTTGATCTTTTTTGTGAGCAGAGGCTTCTACCTTGCAAGCCTTCCATGAAAGCCTTGTCGATTGACTTTTCTTCTGATTGTTGAAGCATGCACATGTGTCCCAGATGCAGCAAAAGAGGTCTGCAAATCCCTTGATGTGATGTTCGAGTTGGCTTTTTACCTGAATTATCATTTTTCTTGTGGTTCTTGCTGATATTTTAGAACATCGTCCACTTCTAGGCTGGATTGTAGTAATTTTCAGTGTTTTCTAGTTGTAGATGATCTGCTTCACAGTAGAATGATGAAGCAAATATTTTTTTTAGATGACTTTATAGCTTTCCCCAGACAGATGTGCTGTCACTACCCACTTCCTGAGGTCCCCTAAGATTTCTCTTTCTCTCAGCATGACTGACCTGTATGGGTTCACCTGGGTTAGACTAAAGTGATGTGGTTTTGTTGCCGTTTTAGTCAGTGATGCACACTTTCTTTGCTAAACCTCTCATTTCATTGGTCCATTTCAGTGGTTAGTTTAGCTACCGATTTGTCGTATCTGATCCTACTTGACTGCTTGTTTTAAGTAATGCAGCTCAGGGTTCACTTACTTTTGCACCTACATGAATTGACCGAAAACTCTTTTCAATTAAGTTTTGACAACACAATTGCAAAAAAAAAAGAACAATGCATTGAATTGATAAACCCACAACTGTTATTTCATATCAAATGTAATGGTTCAGATTGAACAACAAAATCAGGTTGAAACAATTGCAAAGTCCAAATTGCTCAAGAGGTTCACAAAATGTTGAGCAGCGCTGTATGTGTGTTTGAAAAAATAAAATTCATTCATTCTATAAGTTTTTTTGTTCATATTACACTTAATTTTAATGATGATGATACGATGCTGAGAAATCAATTTTGACCGGGAGGCTCTGGAGCGCATTGCTGCCTGGTGGCCGGCGCCTGCCCGAGTGGGTCTATTCGTCTGGCGGTCTCGGCACAAGCTGGTCGGCAGTCGATCTGCAGCGCATACGCAGCTGATGTAATATAAACAAGCTGGAAATGGAAACAAATCGGCGGAGCGGATCCGCAATGCACACGCATGCAATGTAATCTAGGGGTGAGCCATGGGGCGGTGGCGGACGCACGCTGGAGCGTTCCAGGGCATGAAATTGGGAAACTGTCGGAAGGCGACAGGCCATACACCGTTGGAAAGGTCTTGTTGAGGCGAATCCGAGGATGCCCGTATGTCCCCGGTAGGACGTAGGGCTGGGGACCTACAGGACACCGAGGATTTTCAAAAAGTTATCCCGCTGGCGATGGTTCCCATCCCAGGTAAAAATCCGGCGTTTGTTGGTCCTTTATGTCCGAGCCGCCCAAAGACCTCCAGGACAACGAGGATTTTCAAACGGCCCACGACTAGTTCGGGACGGACAATCTAATTTTTAATGATGAAGATACGAGGCAGGACAAGTAAACCCATTTTGACCGGGACCGCATTGCCGCGGTGCCCCCAAAACTCCACTCGAGTGTTGTGGCCGGCGCAGGCCTGCGAGAACCCTGGGGCGGGTGGCAGGCGGTGCACTGAGCCTTCTGATGGCGGCGATGAACGGCGCGTACATACACTGTAAAAAAAGCCCCAAAATGCACGCTGTAAAATAAAAAGCACGCTGTAAAAAATGCACGAAACAGCGAGGGCGCGAAAAATGAATCTGCGACAAACGAGGGAACACCGTAGTTGCTAGAAGTCTTATAGTTCTGTCGTTTTTAAATCTGCTTCAAATCCGCAAAAAAATGGGCCATTAAGAGTGTCTAATTAATTTAACTCTTTTCAGAAAGTCTATTCTTGGAACTCTCAAAGTCACCTATTCACATTTATTTTTGGTAACATTATCCTGCCTCCGTTATTCGCTGAAAAATTCACAGATTCAAAGTTTTTTGAAAGCTCTAAGTTACCAGAAGATGGCACCAGAGCCCTTTCTAACAGAAAAGCACTTCCCTATAGTGACAGGAATGCACTCTGCTTATTACTAGTGGTGTTCCGTTTTTTTGGCCCCCGATACGATTCTGATTACCAGTTTTGCAGTATCGGCAAATGGCAATACCATACTGATACCTAGTTTTTTCCTCAACATGAAAAGGCTGCCCTGCCTGGTTCAGAGCATTCAAGGGCCAATAGGATATGTTGGCTCAGCATGCAGTGAACACATTACACATCAGTGAATGTCGTGCATGAGCAAGACACAAAATGCTGCATCCAAAGTCCTATATTAGCGTCGGAAATAATTAGGGATGTAACGATATCCAAACATTACGATACAATATTATCACGACATTAAAGTCACGATATGATAAATATCATGATATTGTGAGGAGGTTGGCGATATAAAAAAGGGTCACAATGTTGTAAAAAAAAAACCATATACTATACATACTAAAAAACAAACACAATGTTGTGCTTGTTCATATAACCAACCTACAACCTTTAATAGCATTTAACTCATTCACTCCCAGCCATTTTCACTAAAGCAACCTCCTTCGCTCCCGGCTGTTTTACTGGATTTTGATTGATATTGCAAGGCCCACATAATATTGTGTTCTATTGCTATAAAAACATGGAACCTATCAAAAGAAAGATTAGAGTCTCTTCTTTCATCAAGAAAAAAAGTATATTTATATCTGTTTCTGTTTTGCATCAATTAGCATTTTATATATGTATAAAAAAATCTTTATTTTAGATTTGCCTCTTTGTTCATTGCTACTGAGAAAATTACGTTTAAATTCGGGTGATCTGAGTTCGTAGTTTTTGTCTAGATCACAAACAAAGGTGCTATTCAATGGACATCAATTATATAATTCAATTTGACCTCATGACGGCTAAAAACCTGCATAGATATTAAATTGGTCTGTCATGGAGCGTATTATTGTATATTGTATATGAGAGGTAGGTCTTATGATGCAGTGAGTGAATGCCAATCAAATATTGAGGCCAGCCAAAATAAATCCTTGATTAATTGTATACTGTTTGCGCAACTTGTGATTTTGGTTTGTAACAGTAGCAGTTGCTGTCACTCACCACCAGAGTGCAGGCTGACACAGCTTCCCCCATTGCGACATGGCTGCTGCAGACAGGCATCAGGAAAGAGCATGCAACCCAACTTGAGCTCTGTCAGTCCCACCACCTCCGCGTAGTGTGACCGCTTGTTCTGCAGAGGCAGCTCATTGTTGTTGAGCATGACCGAGTCCAGGCAACCTTGGAAGCCCTCAAGCACTTTTGGGTCCTTTTGGGAGTCGATGAGGCTGCGTGAAGTGGGATGCTGCACCTGAGGCCATTGGGGGCAAGGGTTAGGACAGTAACGCAAGACAAGACATAACATATGCCCCATTAGGTCCATTGACATAAATCCTTCTCTTTCTACAACACATGAAACTAGACTGGTCCAGACAATCAAAGTGAGTTCCCACAACAACAACAAAATTCTCCTCATTGTATAGTTATCAATTAAGAAGATATTGTTACGACTGTGTTTTGGGTTGGGTTATGGGGTCATTGTGTTGTTATGGCTCTGTATTTGATGATGTCATATGATGATAATGATGATAGTTGCTATGCAGTTGCTACGTGCCTTATGAGGATGATGTTTTCAGTTGCTATGCAGTTATGTGCCTTCTGATGATATTGTCAGTCGCTATGCCGTTATTGTCATTCTGTTGATATTGTCAGTTGCAAGACAGTTTCTATATCCCTTATGATGATGTTGTTGTCAGTTGCTATACAGTTGCTATGCACCTCATGATGATGGTGATGGTGATGTCAGTTGCTGTGCAGTTGTTCTGTGCCTTCTGATGATGATGTCAGTTGCAATGCAGTTTCTGTCTCTTATGATGATGATGTTGTCAGTTGCTATGTAGCTGCTATGTCTGTTATGAGAATGTACTCAGTATTGTCAGTCGCTATGCCGTTATTGTCATTCTGTTGATATTGTCAGTTGCAAGACAGTTTCTATATCCCTTATGATGATGATGATAGTTGCTATGTATTTGTTATGTGCCTTCTGATGATGATATTGTTAGTTGCAATGCAGTTTCTATGTCCCTTATGATGATATTGCTGTCAGTTGCTATGCAGCTGCTATGCCCGTTATGAGAATGTACTCAGTTGCTTTGCAGTTGCTATGTCCCTTATGATGATGCTGAAGATGTCAGTTGCTATGCAGTTGTTATGTGCATTCTGATGATAATAGTGTCAGTTGCTATGCGGTTGCTATGTCCCTTATCATAGTGATGTCAGTCACATGATGATGATTTCATCAGTTGCTATTCAGTTGCTATGTCTATTATGATGATGATGATGATGATGATGCTTATTTTGTCTAGGCACTCTTATTTTAGGCCTTTATTCTGTCATATAGAATTGTGTCTGCTGGGTTATTAATTTGTAAGACAATCTGTTTTCAAACTATGTTTTGTCGGTATTTGAGTCCTAACTCCGCACCACACATAATAGATATAATCAAGGACAGTGTGGATGTTGTGTAGGTGTACAATAATAACACTAATTAAGAAATCAAAAACAATTCACTGACCAGTGCACCAAAGTAGATGGTTCTGTCGAGAGCAAGAGGTTGCACGTAGGCATGTCCATGGCGCCTTTCAACATAGCTGTCATCCAGAGAGAGACTGCTGAAGTTGCGGTTAAGCTCCATTGCCACCGTGTGCCAGCTGCCATCGTTGATGCGCTGGCCAGAGATCCCCAACATGTCAGGACTGTCACCACCTGCGCTGCCAGGTACGCAGCTCAGCTGGAACCACAGTTTTCCCTCGTCCAGCTGCTCACACAAGCAGAGAAACATATTGTCTGTGACGGTAACTATACCCTGTGGATGGATGAATGCACCTGAAATAATCCTGGACTCTGCAAAAGTTATTTTGCTTAAACAAAAAATACTTTTGAGAGTGAAAGAGTTTTTAAAATGGATCAGAGAGAGAGAAAGAGGGAGAGAGAGGGAGAGAGAGAGATGGAGATCACAACATACATACCTTAAGCATGGTGCAAGGCTCACTATGAGTGTACATGATGATTCCTCTAGTCTGCAATGTTCTGATCCTCAGACTGAGCTTCAACTCTGTTTGGAGCCGTTCTGACAGCTGGTATTTTATGTAGCTGTTACCTGAGAAACTCAAAGATGAATGTCCTACACCCACATGCGCACACACACACACGCACACATACACACACATGGGCGGAAATACACCAAAATGCAATATTACGTTATGAAAATAAATACAACATGTCAAAAGCAATGTTTTTGACACACACCTGCACACACTCCAAGTTTGCCCGGTGGACATTGACATGCATAGCGCCCTCTGATGGCGTCCACTGAAACGCACTGCATGTCTGCTGGACACGGCTGGTCGTCACATTGTTCAGATGATGTGGCACAATTGACATCTAACAACAGAATCAATCAATCAATCAATTTATACCCAGAGGGCAATAGGGAAACAGACAGAAAAGAGTCTTAAGGGAAAACCAAAATTTAGTCAACATTCAATTCATTCATCCATTGTGCATTTTTAGACTTTGCACATAATATCGTAAAGCCAAGGCAAAATCCCCCAAAACAAACAAAAAAACTGTGAAAAATTGATAATACTTTCTACTTTGTATATAATAATCAAGTATTATTTTTATTTTATATATGTTTAAAACAAATATTTTTCTTCTAAAAATGTTTTGCATATATTTAGATTAAATGTGATACTACACGCTCCAATACTATGCCTGGACAATTTAGAAAAATAATATTATTTTTTTCCCCGTCAGTAATGCAATTGCGATTTAACGTGTTTATTTTGTTAAGGTTCTTTTTCCTTTTTTTTAAACAAACAAAAGCAATAAATTATTCTGTACTACAATAAATAATATCAGATTTATTATACAAAATTTATTTAGTCATATAGGTTTGGTCTTATAGGTTAAAATCAAGGCAAATAAACCATGAATGAATATGTGGACAGTTGATTATCTACTTCAATTGGTGTTTTAAACTGACTAAACACTTTAACTTGCAGTCTTTTAAATGTTCCACACAATAACTACCAAACAAGTGTGTGGCATAACAACATTCAGTAAGTCATGAGGTAGATTGCAAACAATGCTAACAAATCTGTAGCTTTTTCACTTCAACTTTTCATGAAATGATAATATGTAAATGTGTAAACTGCACTTCTTAAGCACTGGACATATTTAGACACTATACTATATAAATAAATACATATACTATATACATATATACATACATACATACATACATACATACATACATACATACATACATACATACATACATACATACATACATAAATACATACATACATACAAAAAATAAAGACTAATGATCGACAAAAATTTAAGTTTTTGCAATTTGATAATTGCATTCTACTCAATATGAATTTAATTAACTCATTCAAACCCAAAATACGTTTTTTAATAATTTGTCCTGTACCCCCAAAAACGTATTTATACGTTTTTTAAATGTTTTTTATGCAAGAGCATACAGAAGGCTTTGATGCAGATTCTGACCTGAAGAGATTGCGTAAAGCAATGGTAGTTATTACAAAAAAGGCCAGAAGGTGGCAGCAGAGTATAAGCGATCAGCCAGGGCCATGTTGCAACAAGGTCTTTTCCCCAGTGTTTTCAAAAGGTTTGTGAATAATGATGAAACTTAGCTATGGTCAAGCAGCTAATTGCTGCAAAACGGAAACGGATAGAAATATATTGATGAAAGAAGACACTCTAATCTTTCTTTTGGTAAGTTCTATGTATTTATTATATGTATTTATAGCAATAGAACACAATATTCTATAGGCCTCAGTCGAAATTCAGTAAAACAGTCGGGAGGGGGGTTGCTTCAGTGAAAATGGCTGGGAATGAATGAGTTAATTGTTCTGTTCTATCTAATACAAAAGTGGACATGGCTTACCAGTGCATGTGCAGCGTGACGTCCGATGGAAGCGCGGTGAGACAAAGCTGACTCGCGGGGTGCTGTATGTTGCCAAATTGTGTGAATCCAAGATGATACTTTCTTCACACTGTGCCCCACGACAATCCAGCCCTGAGCAGTTTTTATCCAAGATGGCCGAGACTTTAAGGACTTCCTCGAGTCGCCGGCGCGAAGTGCTAAGTTTCTGAGTGAGGTAAGCTGCCTTGTAGTAGCCGCCCTCTGCTGTTTCCACAGCGACAAGCATGTCCAGCTGTTTGGTCCCACCAACTGGCTGCAGACTGAGCAGGTGCAGAGCGTCCCGTTGCTGAGAGGTGGCCGCTTGCTGCAACACCTTTAGCACACTCTTCAGGTGCGAGGCGACAAAGTCTTGTGGCGCTACGCTCTCAAAGCGAACAGTCACAGCCTCGCGCAACATCTCCGGGGTGGCCTGCTCAACATGCACGCTGACGGACACGGGGACAGCGAAGCGGCCATCACTAACACTGGCGTTAAGGGAGTATCTGCCAGCATCCAGACCTCCCAGGGCGATGATCTTTCCGTCACGAGGGCTAATCTTGAAGAGACTGCGATGGGCTGGTGGGGCGTGGCCAAAGGTCAATGCATCGTAGGGGTCAGCATCTGTGGCATGCAGCTTTCCAATGACACCACCGGGAAACTCGTCCTCCATGGTGACAATATGAACCTCGAGGGGCAGGGCGACAGGCCTGTGTAGGCTCTCCTCAATCACCCTGACTGTCAGCATGGAGGATGAGGACAAGCGAGGCCTCCCAGAGTCGGTCACCTGCAAAGAAAAAGAAAAAGGGGAAAAGATCAGATGTATGTACAGTACGCCTTTATTTGCAGACGTACCCTTGTACACGTATCACCTGTATGCTTTCTCGGGTCAGGAGGTATTTTTGCTAGCCGTGATCGGTATGGTTGGATATTTATTAGCAAACACTTATGGTGTACATGCCTTTTATTAAAAGGAGGGATAGGCTCCAAGCAACCCTATAAGATCAAACAGGATAACTGTTTAACTCATTCAAATCCAAAAATGTATGAATAAGTTTTTTCCCCAAAACGTATTTATATGTGATTTTTAAAACGTTTTTTTATGCTAGAGCAGACAGAATGCTTTGATGCAGCATCTGAGCTAAAGAGAATGCTTTAAGAATTGGTAGTTAGTTATTACATAAAACGGCCAGCAGGTGGCAGCAGAGTATAAGAGATCAACCACTTTTTTTGCCAGTGTTTTCAACAGGTTTGTGAATAATGAAACTTACCTATATTCTAATGCTAAATTCTGCAAAATAGAAACAGATACAAATGTGCTTTTTTTCCTGATGAAAGAAGAGACTATAAGCTTTCTTTTGGTAGGTTCCATGTTTTTATAGCAAAATAACAGAATATTCTATGGAACTTGCAAAATCAGTCAAAATCCAGTAAAACAGCCGAAGGGGGGGGGTGGGGGGTTGCTTCCGTGAAAATTGCTGGAAGTGAATGAGTTAAGAAAATGGATGCTATTAAATTTTGTATTAGACAAAACCTTGATTACCCGTTAAAACCGATTGACCATGGAATTTTTTTGTGCCTACAGCACAAGATGTGCCTGTGTTTGTAAATGAATGTAAAAAAAAAAGCTTGAAAGTGTTTGAAATGTTTTTTAAGTTTACCAGAAGAACCAGAAGGTCGGCCTACAATCACCTACCAAAACTCGTAACCACAGAGCGGCCGGCCTTCTTGGGACAGGGCTGCTCGATTACTCATAACATTATAGTCAATGAAGCACAGGGCTTTAGCTGTTGATCAAAAAAAAGCTGTAGATTGCTCAACTCTCCCAAACTCTAAACACATTTTTTTTTTTTGCTGTTAGATATGTCACAAGAGATTACACAAACAACTACGCCATGCTTAAATAAGAAACAAAGCGGTAATTTATAAATTCAGCCTGAATCATAGCCACGTGAATAAGTTTTGTAATAAATTAATCGGTTTATAAATCCGTCAAGAATTCAGCAAGTATGTAAGTGAGTAAATTATCCAACTTACCGGTGACTACAGCACAGCGAACCATAGCAGTCCCTTGTCCTACGATGGCCAACCAGTGGTTACGTTGCCTCTAGTGTTCTTATAAATATTTATGTTGGTCACAATGTGATTTTAGATAAGGTAATGACCTCATGTATTCGGAAAGGCAGAGTGCACCCATTCATTTCTGAACGCAGCCTAAGTCGTCATAAAGCAATCAGCAGCTCGTGCTTGAACCGTTTCCATCTGTAGTGCCTGACACACTTGACACTACCTATTCTGGGCACTCTAAATAACGGAACGGCACATTTTAACAACACTGAAGAGTCCGAGAGAAGCAGTGCATGCTCAGAGCGTATTTCTGAATGCACCCACTATTATGGATAAGGGATTTTGGGTACGAGTCCGAGCTCTACTGTTGTTGGTCTCGGTTTTTGTAAAATAGCCTACATTTCCCCAAAAAATGTGACTAAGAATATGGTAAATTCTCTTATAGAATGTATAGCAAACCTGTTTTAAATAATGAGTCATGACTTCCTGCAAGTACTTATATCAGCTTTGTGTTCAGTTAAACAAGCCCAGATATTACCCTGACTATCAGTACAATTTAGCGCTAAATCAGCAAAAAATAAATTTTGTGACTAATGTAATGACTTAATGTACAAATTTACTACATAAAGATGGGGGAAAAACAGACTTAAGGTACTGAAAAAGGATAAAGAAAGATTGTATGTACAGTACACTGAATAATGAAATACTGATGAAACGATACATCTCTGGGACTGACAGAATTTTGGGGGGGAAATTGTCGACTTTTGAATACTTTTAATACATTTTAATACAACACAAGTTACATTAAAACCTTAAAAACTCTTTATGTCTATCTGAATGTAAAATCATATCAAAGCATTTCAGGATGAAACTTTTTTTTTTTTATTATTAAGTGTGCCTGCTTTATTTCGTTGTGTTTTAATTTGTTTTTCAAGGTGTTATTCCTTTGTGCGTCTGCCCTGGAGTTGTAGTTCTTGCGCCCCGCTTACCCCCCAACCCCCCCGCCTGTCTTTCCCAGTGTTGATGAAGTGACTATGCTTGCCTCATCTCAACACCTGCAGATAATTTGGTGCTGTTAACACCTCCTCACTGCATTTAAAAAATACATTGGCTTCCTTTTTGCTTGTTTGTTGCCAGATGCGTTTAAACAAATACACTTGTTTAAAAATGTTGCTTATCACTGCATTTCTATAGCCAAACCATCAACAGTACACCTGTTTCCAACTATTTCAGGCCTTTTGACATACAGTACTACACTCAGCCATACTCACACCAGCCACAATCAAAGGAACAATAGAGTATAAGCATTTTTTTATAAGTATAAGCAAGAGTTTTTTGTTGTTGTTGTGCTTAATAAATGTACCAAATTTTTGAAGAATTTGCTTTCTTGAGTCCTTATACACAATGACAACGACATTAACAACATACCACTATGCAATACATCATTCCATAAAGCTTTTCCTCACTTCAGCATACACAGACAACTCTCACGAGAAACCATGGTATATATATATTTTTTAATCTCCTTGCAATTTGTACTGAAACTAAAAACTTGGACATTATAATAAGAAGAATACAAGGTCTTGTCATATTAGGATGATTTTGCTCTAATTATTTGGGATATTTTTAAAGCCCGTAGGTAGTACCTGTATATGTACAACATATGTGGTTGCCAGGTCCCTCCTGAACACCTGATTGGCCACAAGTGTTCCATCTTGCTCCAGCTCAAATTCTCCTCCCTCATTTCCGGATAAGATGTGGAAGTCAAACGGCGGGCCGTTGTGGGATGAGTCCATGTCGATAACGGACAGCTGGATGATACTGGTGCCAATTGGCTTGTTTTCCTAGGGGAGTAAACAAACTGTGAATCAGACCTGCCAGATTGCAAATGAATCTTTTTTAACATTTTGATTTTGAATACAAGAATGTTGCTCAATTCACTGTTAATTGATTTCTAGCGCAATAGCACAACAATCACTACAGCTTCATTTCAATAAATTACTATACTATGTCGAGGGAAACTGTTTACTGGTTGTTCACTGCAAAAAGTGAAACACCGAAATTCATAGTGTATACAGTATTTCAGGATTTTATTTCTCATAATTTTGAGGATTATTGTTTACAGCTAATAAAAACCCCGCATTTAAAACTAAATAAAAAATATTACAGAAGAATAGGAATTAATTTCAATTTCAATTATTACACTCCACAATTACAAAATCAGCATAGTCGTAAAAAAAGATTATTAATACACATTTTTGAGTTGTTTAAATTTATACATTTGCACCTTTGTTTTCTCTCAAATTTAAAATAACTAATTTAATAAATCTTGCTTCATCCAAAAGGAACTTGCATAATTATAGTGTTTCAAAGAATGTTATATGTCTTAATATTTTTAATTTGTTTTTTACGTATAAACATTTTCTTGTTTTGTACCCAAAAATCATCCAACTGCACAGTGCACATGCTGCACTCGAATTTGAAGTTTTTGCCAACATAAATAAATAAATATACATTATTGTAAATATATATTATTATACATTTTATTTGGTCCAAAAGGAACTGTTTCTATTTTTTTTAATGTGTAAACATTGTCTTGTTTTGTACCCAAAAAATTAATGATCTTCCTACAGCAAAAAAATATATATAAAAAAAAAAAAAATATATATATATATATATATTTAAAAAAAAAAAAAATATATATATATATATATATATATATATATATATATATATATATATTTTTTTTTTTAAATGCTTAAACATTTTCTTGGTTTGTACCCAAAAATAAATAATTGCTTGAATAATTGTGATTTCAATTATTGCCAAAATAATCATGAAAACAATCATTTTTCCATAACCAAGCAGACCTACAAAGAACCAATTTTTAATACAGAAATGTTGGCATTCCAAAAACTATGTTCATTATGCTGTCAACAGTTAGTTGGAGCTGCTTTTGCATGTATATACTGCATCCATGTGGTGAGGCACTGCTGAGGTGTTATTGAAGCCAATGTTGCTTGATGACATACTTCAGCTTTACTGCATTACTGCGTCGTGTCTCTCATCGTCCTCATGGCAATACTGTTTAGGTCAGGCTTGTCTGCTAGTCAATGAAGAACGGCAATGTCCTGGTCATTTTACCAGCTTTTGCTAGTTTTGTTAGTGTGGGCAGGTTGACGGAATCACAAATTTCATCAAGTTTTTGAATGGGTTTTGCACTATTGTCCTCTCAAAGCTTATGTTACAAGCTGTTATTAATGTGCTTGGATCCTGCACTCACTTTTTGAGCTATAGCGTGTAGTGGTTTGAATTCCTTGTGGTGGCTGTCAATAACTGTTTTCTGGACAACTGTCAAGTTAGCAGTCTTCCCATGATTGTAGAGCCTACTAAAACAGATTTTGAGACCATTTAAAAGCTCAGGAAACGTTTGCTGGTGTTTCAATTATTAGCTGATTGGAGTGTGACATAATATTATACTTGTCAATTATTCTCATTTTATAGGGTACTGAATGGGGAGTGGGGGTGGGGTGGGCGTTGGTGTTTTGTTTGGCTTTGAAATATTTACATGTGTTTAAATGTACAGTAGATATGAGGCTTACTTTTTGAATTGAACTACTGAAATATATAAACTTTTTAATGTTTTTATTTATTGAGATGAAACTGAATAACAATAGACTTTTCATAAGGAGAGGGACTATATAGGATCAAGACTGTTGAGTGGCTGCTGAGAAAGATAGATAGGAAGCAATATAATACGTAACATTACATTACTTTTAAACAAGCATTAATTTTTTATACTATTTTCATGCGTCTCATCAGGGGCCCTATTTTCGTAGTCAGGTTCATTTTCATTTTAATGCAAGTCTAGCGTATCATGTTTGGGACCGCCTTACGCCTCTTTCGCACCGTGCTGCCAAGTCCCCTGACGCATCTCCAATTTGGTGAGAAAAAGTAGACTAGATTTTAGACTTGCAAAAAGCAGGTGGTGGAACAGGACTTGCGCAGGCAGACACATTCAGCACGCCACGGACATGTCAGGTGGATGTATTGGTATTCATAAATATGACAACAGAAATCAATTCATTGAACTAATTATTATCATTATCAAGAGGGGAGCCGATTCAATTGGCCGGGAGCCAGCTGTGTTCCATCCCACAATGGTGCAAATGCCCTCGTCTTCTGTGCTCGTCTAGAAAAATACCAAAATAAAGAAAATTTCACCCAACCGCACAGTTAAACTGCGCTTTGCTCTCGGCTTGCCCTGGGCACGAAAATAGGGCCCCAGCAGTCTGGAGCATATCCTATCTTACATACAGAGGTGGGTAGTAACAAGTTACATTTACTCCATTACATTTACTTGAGTTACAGTTTGAAATTTTTTTTACTTCTAGGAGTAGTTTTACCACACAATACTTTTGAGTTTTACTCGAGTAGATGTGTAAAGAAGAAATGCTACTCTTACTCCGCTATATTGGGCTACACTAGAGTCGTTACCTGCCGCCCCATTTCATACATTAGATTTACCGTATTTTTACGGCCATAAGGCTCCCTTAAAAGTCTTAAATGTTCTCAATAATCGACGGCGCACTGAGTTCTAATATCTGTAAATGTTGTTATGCAACTTAGGTAAGTGCTCCGCTAGACTGACTGTGTGGGAGCATTTCTGCGGACACGTTGCTTATATACAGGAAATACGGCCCTGGTTGAGTACTGGCAGGCATGATGAGAACCCAAAAGAGTCAACTGAAAGATGATGTCTTGTAGAGATGTAACGCTATCCAAATGTCGCAATACGATATTATCACGATATGAACCACACAATACAATAATTATCACGACATTGTGGGGAGGATGGTGACATGAAAAAAGGTCACAATATTGTAAAAAAATTTGCTCATGCAAAAAAAAAGCATAATATCATGCTTTTGTACATAACAGCATTGCACATTAACAATCTACAATCGACACTTGCTAATGTACATTGAGTTCCTCCACTTATTGACTCGATTCACAAGCATATTACGTATCCCTTCATCTGACGATTAGTGTGGATTTTAAACATAGAAAGGCCAAAACATGCCGTATGAAAATTAAATGGCACTAAAAAACTAACCACCAGAGGGTGCTGGAACGCGCACAAATGGAATATAAACTTGCCTTTTTAACAGATGTACAGCTTTAAATATCGTGACATGGCGACGATGATATTGTGGCAGTTTTAATATCGCGATATCACAATATTGCCATTATTGTTACATCCCTAATGTCTTGGTGCTTTCACTTTAACCCCTTCAGACCATAGATGGTCCCAGTGGACATGACATTGCAACAAATGTGGCATATAAGCTTGGTAAGTTTACAACACGTTACAGCCATATTATCCTGGCGTCCACTATAATAAATAAAAACATGAGATAACACCCCCCAAAAAATTCCATGTTGTTCTTATGGGAAAAGAGTCAAAATCAGCAACAACAAAATAAATTTTGCCCAGCAGAAAAAATGCGGGTTTGAAGGGGAAACTGCCACCTATGGTGATTATACTATATAGCGCTGAGCGAGTTACGCCACAATTTGTGAATGGATTGTGAATGCTTGGGCGAATGTGTTTGCTTGCATTGTTGTTCGAGCTCAAAAAGTTCTTTATTGTTTTTATTTTTTATGATTTAAAGATGCGAGCATTTCCACATAATTTTATGTTGTTGTCTATCTAATGACATTGTTTTTAAAAATAAATCAGACTTCATGTTCAAGCAGTTACTCAGTACTTTTTGATGACTACTTTTTACTTGAGTATAGTAATTTCTGGACTACAAGGCGGACCTGACTATAAGCTGCGCTAGCTAAATTTGGGGAATACTTGAGTTTGTTACACATATAAGCCGCACCCGACTGTAAGCCGCAGGTTGTTTTAATGTTACCGCACTTGGTTCCCACTACTTTTTTTTTTTGAGGGTGCAAATTGTCTCGCTCTCGTTCTGTCTCTCCTACTGTATTTGGGCTCACTTGGTTTGTTTTGCTCTGCCTGTCACTCTTGCGCTTCCTTTATAATGCGCCCCCTTGTGATCTGATGGATAAGCCGCACCTTTGTATTAGCCGCAGGGTCGAATGCAAGGACATTACTTTGACTGTCTGATTAACATTTAATCACAGGATGATTGTGAACAGCACATTGAGGTATCTCAAGGTGCCTTTCTCGACATTTGAGATCTGAAACTGACACGCTTTGTGTGATAGCGCCTCAAAGGTTGTGTTTTATTCACGTCACAAGACGTACTCAACCATTTAAGTTATGGGGCGTTAGAAGCCTGAACCATGAGAGGAAATATTACATGACAGGCATATTTTAGGACATAAATTATAGCTCCGACTTCCCTGGTGAGCTATCATCATGCATCAGCAACCTTATTACATCATACTGACAGGCAGCACTACTGGCTTCTTTCCCAAAACACTTTAAATGCTATAATAACAATATTAAAAAACACATTACCACCAAATCTTGATGAAAATGTGTTTCTTACAGCAGGGCATTTACCTGAATGACAGTGGTGAGGTTGGCCGGTGAGAAAGTAGGCGAATTGTCATTAATGTCAGAGACGTCAATCTTGACCATAACAGTGGAGGACAGAGGTGGGATTCCACTATCCAGAGCTCGGATGGCCAATGAATAGCCGGGAACCTAGGTGGCACAAAATAATTACATTGATCATGCTTTACTGTTCGGAGTGCCAACTAAGCAACTAACTCATTTTGACAGTGGTCGCAGAAAAAGAAACACTATTGATTTGCCCACAATTGTAAATGTACAATAGTCTTTATAATTTATAAATGTTTAAAAATAAGTAGAATTACTATTATTATAAAAGTGCTGTGGATACACTCACTAGACACCTCATTAGATTCCATCTAAGAGAAAGTATCATAAATTCTACCCTGACGAAAAAAAATACTGCTGTTACTGAGGTAATAATTTAATTATGTAAATTTTTGGGGTTGTAGTTTGCTGTGGGATAGAGCTACATTGCTTCAAGTTGTGCAATGTTTCAAATGTATTGGTTACCTTAATTAGCCCAACAAGATGGGTGCACAGTATGGTGCAGTGCAGCTCTTCACTACTGCACACTACCTCCTAAATTATATATTAAAAAAAAAAGTTTAATCAATACCTCTTTGACAGTAAGAACCTCTAAAGGCAGAAACACCTATTGTACTTAGTCTCAGTAGACTATACATGTCCTTAATACAAGGTAGTGTAGCTGTTTAGCTAGAGTTCCTCCAAAAGTATTTGAACATTTTTGTTTTTAAATTATTTTTGTGGTGACTAAAAAGATTTGGGCTTAAAGTAGACTCCATCAGTTTAGGCACACAATATAGAGAGTAGCACTTTTTTTTATTTCCACCCGCCTATTTTTCAACGGAGCTAAAGTATTGGAATATTAGGTGACTGATAGGCATGTTTTGCTGTATTACATTTAAAACAATAAATAATGTCTACACTTATTCAGAATTGGGTTTTAAAACGACATATACACCTTTACCATCATGAAAATCAGAGAGCTGTCTGTGGATGGGAAAATAAAACGTTTTGAAGCTAAGCAAAGTCAATCAGAACCACGATCACATCATAGTGAGTAAAACCACTTTGTAAAGCTCTCGTCAGCAGGTAGAACATAATGATCAGGCTAGATTTGTCCAAAATCTACAGAGATGAGAGCAACAAATAAATACATCTGGAACAAGGCTTAATGGACAGATGAGACATGTTTAATGTTACCAAAATGATGGAATTGGAATGGCTAAAGCTTCAGGAAAGATCGGGATCTGCTCATGATCCCAAACATACAAGTTTATGTGTATAACTGTGGCGATAATGCCATGGCTAACTTGCATGGCATGCATGTCACAGTTAAGCTAATTTACATAATGTAGCCCTCACAACATGTCTGCCCTTGACTGGCTCGATTTTTCAAGACTACACAAAAACTGCATAATGTGCTTGGCGATATGACCACTGCATGCGCCATATGCATGGCTCCATAACACCACTTAAAAAGTGTAATATGACACCTTCTTGATGAAGTACTGCCACCACAAGGGAAAATAATTCAGACTAGCAGACCTCATTGTATTGCAATGGTTTACCTTCGCATTTCATCATCGTGGAAAACGAAAGCTGTATATGGCATTAGCCCATGCAGGGGTGCAACGTGAGCATCAGCTCATTTTCAGAATGTCAGAGACCTTTTATCAAGACATCAGGGAACATGGCGCTGCGAGAATACCCACGCCCACCCCACCTCCAGCCGCATGGAAGGGCAGAACACTGGGGAGGGAAGGAGAAGAGAGAGCACTGGGGGATGGGCAGCACCCCAGAGCCCCAGGCCCGGCAGGGAAAAGTCCCGGTTGTCACACCAGCGTGCTTAGTGAGAACTAAGCCTGTTACTGAGTTTGCCAGCTTGTCGACTGGCAAACTCTATCCTTATACCGTGAAGGTGACCCCACCAAGTGAATATACAAGAGTGTGTGTGTGATGCATTAAAATAGGGGGGCATGGTGGCGGGGCGGGGACACAGATGGGGGAACCACAGCACTGCTTAGCACTGCGTTCTGCCCCAACTGATGTCTCCCCACCCCGACTCACCCGCCCCTCCTAGTTGTCTTTTAATGTCTAACACAAAGGAAGTGGATAGGCTATATTATATTGCATTTCCAGATTAGTAATGATATTTGACAAACATAGCTTTTGTCACATTGTATAATGGATTATATTTACTGTATGTACCTTAATTCCAACCTGGTGTGACTTGTTTATTGCTTTGTTGTAATAATGAGGGATTGTTTAATAATACTGAATACATAAACACAAACACAAACACACAGAGTTTGTGTGTTCTCTAATGTGTTGCACAGTGCTCTACAGACAGCAGGCTATTCTCTTGTTCGCTTATTTTTCTCTACACTGCGACGGGGGTGGGGGTGTCAGAAGCAAACCCAAAAGTACTAATGAAGTAAATTAGAGAGAAATGCCAATGTAGCAGCAAAACAATATGAGGAATATGATAATAACCCAAATTTGAAAAAAGTCATTTGTTAACATCTCTAGCCTGCTTCAGAGGGAGAAACAGTGAGTGTATGAGGGAGTGGTGGAGGTGAGGCAAGTGATAGAAGTAAATCAGAGGTGAAACAGGTAAACACAAACATCTATTTTAATACTAACAACCACAGGGAAAAAAAACTATTGTTTTTGCTCTTTCTCTCTCAGACACACAAAAATATGAACCAGCTCGGTGTGTGATAACCCTAAAACACTTTCATCAGCCTCAAGCTTTGATCCCACCCCACCAACTTCAAACTACAATCAGATGGCTCATGGACCATGCTCATGAATACTTTTTGATTAGAATTTCAACATTACTGAAATTTGCAAGCACTGCAGATGAATAGATGACGAAGAGGCAGTCGAAGGCTGAGAATACAACGGCGTGGTAGAGATGGCACTAAGTATTCATGCAAACATTGACCGAGTTTGTGTTTATCTGGCTTTCCTGGTTAGGTGTGAATAATTGCCATCTGCTCTGGGAGTCATCCAATTTCTAGGTTTCTCATTGGCTGTCTACAAGAGCCTTTGGCAAGGAATATTAGGGCCCAATTATATCTGCATTGTGAGACTGATAATTGTTGGCAAATATTTAAGTGAATATTATGAGATTTTTGGGGATTTTGTATGTGAGCGTGTGTTTGTGCGCCCTCACTGTCTCCCGGTCCAGATGCTTGTTGACCTTGACGATCCCGCTGAGTGGGTCAATGAAGAACTGGTTGTCTCGGTCGCCACTCACAATGGAGTATAGTATGGCCCCGTTCCGCTGACTGTCCATATCCTCTGCTACCAGCTGCGAAGCAGACATACGCACACACGTCACAAAACAAATATCAGCCTCTTTTGATTCAAATGTCAGGTTTCAGGGATTTACACCCTTTGGTTTTACCTATTCTGAAATTTTCAGATCAATAAAGGATGACCTTTTCTTATCATAAAAGCCATTCAATTTTTCACTCAAAACTTTACTGATAAGATTCCAGTAAATGTGTACTCAGTTGCCTAATAATTTTCATTTTGTAATTTAAAAAATATATCATATTGAAGTTATACTGTAAGTAATTGAAAGTAGGAAATACTATTACTACTTCTAATACTACTACTAATAATAATAATATAATAATAAAATAAATAAATAAATCACTTTCTTCCTTATTTTATTTCCTCGTTTTACTTCCTTTTCTAGTATTTTAACATATTATTAAATATAAATATATACATTAAATATTTATGCATGTGTGTGCGTGCCTGTATGTGTGTGTGTGTGTGTATGCATATAATGTATGCATTGAATGTGTTCAATTTTGTTATTGTTTATTATGTGCAAGCCTTTATGCTGCATTTCCCATCTGTATGAAAAGTCCTTTTGAAGAATTGATTGATAACAATATCACAGAGGGAGAACAAATTAACAACGAACAATGAGCAACAACAACAAATGTAAAAGCCAACGCAACACTCCCTAATGACTATGTGAAATATATTAACAAAATGTGACTTACTGAATTTTGTTGCTTAGAATTTAGCAGCACTCTCCTACAATTTTCTATCATTATTTAATTATAGATTTGTACAGTGCTTACAAAAAATAGTTGCATGAAATGGCCTACAACAATAAAACGTTGTATGAGACAAACTAATGTTTTAAGAGATTCCACAAGTACTACTTGAATTAAGCATTGGCCTATCATACCATTATAATAACTCTTTGTATATTTTTGATTGAACACGTATACAGTACTACATGCAGACGACATATCATACTGTTAAATGTAATTTCCCAATGTTAAATTTCAGTTGTTGTCTAACGGCGAAAATCAAAATTTGGATGAGATCAAGACAGAACATGTCATGTCAAGAACATGGCTATCCTTCTAATAATAACCAAGTTCCCATAATAATACCATATTAAAAAATAAAATACAGTAATAACTTCAAATGTCATGATGTGGAAGAGATTCATAATGATGTCTTGGTTCAAAGGGGTTCTAAAAGACTCACCAATTGATTTGAACATACCTGTACAACAGACTCTCCAATGGTGGCATCCTCTGACACAACAGTGGTATAGAGATCACGGCTGAACATGGGGGCATTGTCATTCACGTCTGTTACATTTATGTTCACTGTAGTAATAGCACTCAATGGAGGTGTGCCCCCATCTTGAGCCTCCACTGTTAAGAAGTAGTCCCTGCATGTTTCATAATCAAGTGATTGGGCAACGATAATGGCACCTACAAGGGAGGTGAGCGGAGAAAAAGCAACACTGGTGAATATGATATATTGCAGCACATAGGTATTACAAATTAACTAGAAAATACAATTTCTGGAGAAACTAAGCGTCAGTGCTTTAATATTGAAAATATGGAATCATGCGGAATGGTATTGAATGAAATAAAATCATGGGGAATGATATTGAATGATATGGAATCATTTGGAATGCTATATAATGGTTTTGACTGATGTGGAATCATGTGGAATGATATTGAATGAAACGAAATCGGGGGAATGATAGGGAATTATATGGAATTGTTTTGAAAGATGTTGAATGATATGGAATACTTTGGAATGACACAGGATGGTTTTGTATGGAAGAGGATATGGTCCAGTGAAGAGGGAAAAAAAGGTTGGCAGGATTCTTTCTGCCTTTATTCTCAAGATTCTGACCTTAAAGTGAGAATTCTCACTTTAATCATTTAATTCTGACTCTAAAGTCAGAATTCTGAGATTAAATTCAAAGTGAGGATTCTCTAAAGTTAGAATTCTGATAATAAAGGCAGAATCCTGCCAACCTTTTTTTCCCTCTTCACTGGCCCTAATCCTCAATCATCAATGATCAAATGAGACAGAATCATTTGGAATGATATATAATGGTTTTGAATGATGTGGAATCATGTGGAATGATATTGAATGACATCCTAGGGAATTATCGTGAATAATATGGAATAATTTGGAAAGACATAAAATGGTTTTGAATGATGATCAAATGATACAGAATCATTTGGAATGATATAGAATGGTTTTGAATTATGTGGAATCATGTGGAACGATATTGAATTAAATGAAATCATGGGGAATGATAGTGGATGATAAGGAATTGTTTGAAATTACATTGAATATGGAATAATTTGGAATGGGAAGAAAGAGTTTGACTGATGAGTACTCATGTGAAATAATATTGGTGAAAATGTGCAATGTGGAATGATATAGAATGCATAAGATATACTTGGTGAGCACTGTCAAGTGTGTTGCAAGTAAGAGAATACCAACAACAATAGAAGTCATACTCACCAGAAAGAGAATTGATACTGAACTTTCCATGCTCATTTCCTGAACGTATACTGTAGGTAATCTCAGCATTGGTCCCTATATCCTTGCTAGCAGCATACACTGTGAGCATCTTGGTGCCCACCACCACGTCCTCTGGGATGGTCACCAACTGATCGCGACGCTCAAACACTGGCGGGTTGTCATTTATGTCCAGCACAGTGATTGTAACATTGACCAATGAAGAGAGGGGCAGAGGTGAACCCTGATCTGAAGCGCGGACCTTTATCTGATACGATGGTTGAATCTCTCTGTCGAGGATGCGTTCAAGCACCACGATGCCTGTTGACTTATCAATAGAGAATGAGCCTTCAGCAGAGTCTGCTAAGGAGTAGACAACTGTACGTCCTGGACCCGCTGCACAGACAAAACAAGTAATTCTAGTTAATTTCCTGTTAGACAAAACAAAAATGCACGGGTGTTTGATAACATAACTGAACTCAATGACTACCCAATTATCTTTTCAAATGTGTTGATGCAGTCTGCATTGAATGGATACTTCAAAAACTACATAATGAACTCTAATGCAATAAGAAAAAAAAAAAAATATATATATATATATATATATATTAGGGGTGTGAATTGCTTAGTACCTGGCAATTAGATTCGTATCACGATTCATAGGTCACGATTAGATTCAATACCGATTAATCCTGATGCAAATCTATAAATTGATTGTTGCGATTTTTTTTTAAACTCAACTTCTACATGTACACTGTAAGATTTGTATGAAAATTCTGGCTTATAACTGAGCCACTGCATTTAACAAACAGGTTTGTTTCATGTTTGAACAGCACTGAAATAAAATATTAAGGCTTAATGTTCTATTAATATAACATTCTTCCATGCTTAATGTGTAAATCCTAATACTAAGTAAGACGTTTTGTTGAATATTTCCATAAAAAAATTTATGTTTAAAAATTTATTCGGCCGCATATTGAATCGATTCGAGAAATTCTTGTGCTGTAATATCGCGATATATTGCCGAATCGATTTTTTCTAACACCCCTATATATATATATATATATATATATGATATATAAGCATACCAATGTCTTACATAGAGCATTAAAGCTGGACTTCAATTATGTCTTTATATGGCTAATGACCTTTACTGTGTCTTTTTTTATTTGATCCAGGAATTAGTGTAATATTTCAGAGGTGCAAGTATTAAAATGAAACCCATCACCTTCATCGGGGTCTATGGCTTGGATTCGAGTGAGAAGGGCTTTCGTGGCAGTGTCTTCATATACACTTGCTATATAGTGTGGCAGAGTGAAGACAGGTGGGTTGTCATTCACATCTGTCACTTCCACCCACACCTCAGCACGGCACCAGCGCCCACCGCCATCAGTTGCCTGGGCAACCAGCCAGTAGTTGGGTGTCACCTCTCGGTCCAAAGCGACAGATGACTTGATCTCACCTGATTAATGAAGTTATTAACAGCGTGTGAAAGAATTACAGATTGAAGAAAACAGGCATGGTGATTTGTATTTAGGTGTGCACAATGAAAGGCTAGTAACTTAACCTGTACATATTGAACTATACAGTACCACAGATTGTCACACTTTGTAATTTTCTCATAATTTATCTTTCAATTTCCTTCATAAGCATTCAACGTAGCATTCATCTATTAGCATTCAACTATTAGCATTCAGCTTTCAGCATTCCCACACAATTTCTCCACAAATTGCGCTTAGTCTAGTTTCATATACAATACAGACAGTAAATATGCACAATGCAAATGCATGTTCTAAGTGTTAAAAAAAAAAATCCACAGAATGGACTTTACAGAGTATTTGTAGATGGCGTAGCTGCGATTTGCCATTTTTGTGCTGCTGCAAGCCTAATTTCACCTGTTTGGGAATTGTTTGTGCATTTCTGCGCCTTGGTGGGTTGACCTAGCTTACTGAGGGTTTTGTCTTTCATATGCGCCCGGCGCAACGCTGTTTAAACTTTATGCCTGCTGGAATCACATCTAACTATTAGCGCTTAAAGGCCAAGTCCACACGGAAACTGAACCAGATTTGTTTAGCAAAAAATTATTGTGTACACTAAATCGTTTCAAGAAATGTATGTGTCTATGTCTACATGAAAACTATGAAACGCTGTAGTGCCGTATATATGCTAGGCCTGTGTGGCACTGTACCGATGCCACATGAAGTCACCAAAAAAAAACACTGTCCCATGCAAACAAACTCACAACAATGGCGGTGAAAGTGCAGCAAGGAAGAAAAAATATATTTGAGTGGAGATTTTGCTGTTTTTCTGCAGCAAGAAAGTAACACGGTATTCCAACATTGTGTTCACGCATGGTCACGTGACAACTGGGGTAACCATGTCATTATGTAAAAAAAAACCACACATTGGTGTTGTACATACGTTAACATGAGAGCAACGTTTTGTGACCGAGACCCAGTTAAAAAATAAATAAAATTAATCATATTATTATTATTTTTTTAAACTTACTGTTTTTGCGGGTACACTGAAACTCATTTTCGTGTGGACAGTGCCTATACGCAATTTTGGTGAATAGGTACACAGTAAATTCTTAGTGAATTTTATTCTAAAAATAATCAATTTGGTCCCACTCTAAACAGAGTAACATTTACATTTGGAAGAGAGTAAAATATTCAAAGTAAATTTTACTCAAAGTAGTTTTAGTGTATACGAGAGAATTTGCCTGTCCCATGAAAAACCTATTAAAGATTTTTCACTCAGAAATTCTAAGTAATTTTGCAAGGAAAGATTTTTACAAAATTTTACTATATTACAAGTTACAACCTTCAACTTGAGAGACTGCCACTCTACAACCTGAGCTAGGCCACTGTTTGCTAGTATCATTTTTGGTCTCTCAGAGGTACGAAGATTCCAGCTGACACGGGCGATATACTAACACACAGTAGGAGTGGCATAGCTCAGGTGGTAGAGTGGCAGTATCCCAAGCTGAAGGTCTTGAGTTTGTTCCTCAACCCTTTTTTTTTTTATAAACTAGTAAAATGTAGTCAAAATCTCTCCTTGCAAATTTTACTTAGAATTTCTGAGTGAAAATCTTTCATAGTTTTTTTTTTCATGGGATAGGCAAATTCTCTATTCTCTATTTTGAGTAAAATTTACTCTGAATACTTTGCTCTCTTATGTGTACATTTTACTCTGTTTAGAATGGCACCAAATAGACTCTCTTTAGAGTGAAATTAACTCTACAGAATTTACTGTATAGATTCTGTGCTCCTCAGACATTCATTAATTTGTAGAAATAAATTAATTGACTGCATTATTATTATTATTATTATTATTATTATTATTATGCATGTGTCTGTGAACATACCAAGGGTCGAGCCTGCCCCATACAACCCCCCCCCCCCCCCCCCCCACCCATTTAGAACACGCCTCGTGCTACACTAGCATTGTGCACGAAAACATAGCCCTATTTCTAAATTGCATTCATACCGGTGTCTGGGTCGATACTGAAGTCATGAGATCCAAGGCCATGCAAGGAGTACTGGATCCAAGCACTGATGCCCACATCTTTATCAGTCGCACTGGCCCTTAGCAGCACACTATTCACAGGGATATTCTCTGGAACGGATGCAGTATAGAGTGCCTGTGGACATACATTCACAAACACATTCAGACACACAGCCATCGGATTAAATAATTCATGAAGCTTTGACACCAGCTTGCTACATTCAGTCTAAAATAATTTATAGGCCTCTGATACATCCAAATCCAGTGCATCCAAAAAAACGAAGACAGTGGCCAAGAGCAAGCTTAATAGTCACCTGGTCACAGATGGGGTTGTTATCATTGGCGTCCATCACTGTGACCTCCACGGTTGCTTGGGAAACAAATAGTCCATCGCTTGCAGTGACATTAATAATGTAGAGGTTGCGTTCCTCCCTGTCCAGCAGTCCTTTCACATACATTTTCCATTCACCCTGAACTAGACCCAGCGCAAAAACACCACGATAGTTCCCACCTGTAAAACAGAGAAACACAGGGCAATCAATCTGGTGTCTATGTAATCTATATAATTTGTTCTTTGATAATTACAACTGATTAGACTATACAAGCACATTTTCTCAACATTACTTCATGTCAGTTTATTATTTATTACTGGGTCGCATCCCATCTCCTTCCGCAGCTGACCTTGTGGAAGTATCCTTGAACACGAAACTGAACTCAATCAAGAATATATATCCCATTAATCACTGTGCAACTGGGTGAATAAAGAAGCAGTGTAAAAGCGCTTTGAGTACCTTGAAGGAAGAAAAGTGAATCCCACAGACTGTTTTCCTACTCAACTGTCAAGTGTAAGAGAACACAAATCCGGATGCCTGTCTAGTAGACACTCATTGCAATGTAATTAAGAGAATGAATTTCTTCCATCAAAAGTTATTCATTAGATCTTTTATCTCCTGTCTCTTGGGGGTGCCACTTTGTCTCATGATAAGTTCCAACTTCATTACTACCTTATTTGCCAATGAAAGAAATAATCCTTTGATCTTAATGCCTTCTATTTAATCAAGTACCGAACTAATCCCATCATTTTCATTGTTTCTTTTGCCCTCAATATGTATTCTATTGTATCTCTGTGTCTCTGTGTGTCTACTTTTATTTTTTCTCTCTAAAATTATACATACAAATTAAACACTGATTCATTTGGAAAATAATATGACATGGAGTTCATTAAGTTTCCAGTAAGGGTGTTAGAAAAAATCCATTCGGCAATATATCGCGATATTACAGCGCGCAATTCTCGATTGATTCAATATGCGGCCGAATTGATTTTTAAACATAATTTTTTTATGGGAATATTCAACAAAACTTCTTACTTAGGGTTAAGATTCACACATTAGGCATGGAAGAATGTTATATTAATGGAACATTAAGCCTTAATATTTTATTTTAGTGCTGTTCAAACATGAAACAGACTGCAACCTGTTTGTTAAATGCAGAGGCTCAGTTATAAGCCTGAATTTTAAGATAAATAAATACATTTTCATACAAATCTTACACTGTACATGTACAGGTTTACTGATTATTATTTTCTAAATTTGAGTTTAAAAAAATCGCAACAATCAATTTATAGATTTGTATCGGGATTATTCAGTATTGAATCGAATCGTGACCTATGAATCGTGATACGAATCGAATCGCCAGGTACAAGGCAATTCACACCCCTAGTTTCCAGGGAAAGCCCTCAATGAATGTTTGGTTAACCCCACAATTATACGATGTATTCAACAACTACAGAAACAAATGTTCACTGCAAGTGCTTATTACGTTGTATGACCTTTGGATAATTTTATACTGTTAAAAGTCCTCAGTCATTAAACATATTTGCAATAAATCCTTCCCTGAAATCTTTCCAAATAAAACAATGCCATGGTATTTCTTTACCATAATCATTAGTTTACCCAAACTCTTATCCTGGTACACATTCCCGGAAGCCAGAACTCAAGCGTCAAAATCATTGTAACATAATTTTTTTTTCTAATATAAAAATTATATATTAAAACAAACAAACAATTAAACTGTTCTTACCAGTAATGTGATAGCTGACTTGTCGGTTATTGGTAGAACTGTCGTCATCTTTCGTGTTCAGCACAGCAACCACTTCTCCTGGTGAGTCGCTCTCGTTAACTGTACCAACATAGCTTTGCTCCAGGAAAATGGGTGGGTTGTCATTGATGTCTGATACTGCCACTGTAACAGTGGTAGTGCTGGAAAGAGATAACGCCTCCCCGAGATCTGAAGCAATCACTGTGAATGTGTATGATGGATTGGACTCATGGTTCAGGTTCTTGCGGGTGGAAATCCAGCCTGCGTTGGAGTCAATACTGAACATTTTAATTAATTCCGTGGAATCACCTGCTGAAGGGATGAAGGTCCCAAGACTGTAAGTTACTTGTCCATTGGCAGCTGAGTCTGGGTCATGTGCTTGGACTTGAATAACTCTTGTTCCAACTGGCATTCCTTCCAAAACAGTAGCTTCATAGGAGTTGGCCTCAAAATATGGTTTATTATCATTTAGGTCTAGTACTTTAACATTAACGTCAACAGAAGTTACAGAATCCAGCTTGGCCTGTTGCACGGTGGCAATAACTTTGAAATGGTATTCTTTGATATGCTCATGGTCCAAGAGCGTATCAATCTTGATAACACCAGTATCTTTTTCAATCACAAACACTTCATCTTTGTTGTTTTCTCCATTCTCTCCATTAACCAGGGAAAATGTAGCTATAAGGGTGTCATATCCAGACGGACTGTTCAGGCGGACCATACCAATAGCATAGCCTATTAGTGTGTCCTCTGGTATGCTAAATAAATACGGATGTTGGCTAAATGAAGGAATGATGGAATCTGGGGAAAGAACATGAATGTAGACTGACACTAGAGAGTGGCGAACTGGATTTCCACCATCCACAGCTTTTACAAAAAAAGATAACACAGAGTTCCTCAAATGGCTGAAGCTTCCTTTTGTCACCATCCAGCCATTTTCAGGATCAATCTCCAAAATGTCTGCCACAGGGATGTGTGCCTCACTGTAGAGCGAATATGTAACCCTGGCATTGGTACCATCATCAGGATCACTGGCCTGAATCTGTGTCACTAAAAACCCGTTAGCGACATCAGATTTGACAGAAGCTCTGTATTCAGTAGCACTGAAATGCGGTGCATTATCATTGTCATCCAAAAGTGTAACTTGTACTGTACAGTAACAAACACGTCCACCTGAGTCTTGGGAGAGCACAGTCAATACTATATCTTCATTAGTGGGGTCCTCACGATCAAGCTTTTCCGCTGTGGTGATTTGGCCACTTGCATCAATGCTGAACTGATTCTTGTCAACATCATTGACAAATGAATAGGTAACATGACCAAAAACACCCGGGTCCGCATCTGTTGCCTTTACCTTTAATTTAGAAGAAAAAAAAACAACAATATATATGCAAGGGTCTTTTCCCAATTACAATAAAATAAGATAAACTCTTAAAGAATGTAATAACTGCATTTATTCTTACCTGTATAACTTTGGTTCCTGCTGCAGCATTTTCTCTCAGCTCTGCTTCATATACATTCAGTCCAAACATCGGGCTATACAAGTTGGCTCCCAACACTTTAACATGAACTTGTGCAGTGCTGGTGAAGACCCCATCTGACACCGACACATTAAGGCTGTAAACAGGTTCCATCCTTTCTTTATTGTGGCTGGACAAGGTGATAATTCCAGTCTTTTTTTCCATCGCAAAGTTCATTCTTTCATTTCCAGACAAAATACTGTACTCCAGCTTGTTAAAATCCGAGTTGTCAGCATCCGAGGCTTGGACACAAGTTACAAATTGACCCTTTGGTGCCAGCTCATTTACATGGGCTTCATAAAGAAGTTGGTTGAAAACTGGAGGATTGTCATTTGTGTCATTCACCACAACTGTGACAGTCATGTCACTGCTTAAAGGTGGAAAGCCATTATCAGTAGCTCTGACGATGAAGTCATACTTCTGGACTTGTTCATAGTCCAGCATACGGGCAGTCAGAATTAGTCCACTGCTACTGTCGATGTGAAAATAGTCTGTGTTGTTGTGTGAATCGGATAAGATCTGGTAAAGAACAATATTATTCTTCTCAGAGTCTTTGTCAGTGGCGATGACCTGAAGAGCTGGAGTCCCAATCACGGCTGTTTCCGATAAAACTACAGAGTAGGACATTTTCTGGAAGATGGGGACATTGTCATTAACATCCTGAACGGCCACATTCACATCAACCTCAGAACGGGCACCAGTTAAATAGTCAGTTGCTCTAATGGTCAGATGATAATAGGATGCTGTTTCATAGTCCAAGGAATGGATGACACTTATGACTCCGGTGTCAAAACCAATGTCAAACTGAAGCGATGGATCTCCATCAACGATTGTGTAAAAAATACTCTGACCTTCAGGACTAGTTGCATTAATACCAAGGATAGGTGTGTGCACTGCCACATCCTCATTAACAGACACCAAATAAAAAGATTTGTCAAAAACAGGCATGGCTTTGTTGACAACTGTAATAGGAAATTCAATTGTAGAAGAGAGAGGTGGATAACCCCCATCTCTGGCGTATATCACCATCAGGTATTCCATATTGGACAAGTCAGACTCAAAGGCCCTCTTGAGCTTAAGATTGCCTGTTTGACGATTGATTTCAAAATGACCATGGTCATCCTTGAGGTAATACGACACCTCTCCGTTAATTCCTTTATCCCCATCAACGGCCATGACTTTGAAAATGTGGGATCCTGGCTCAGCTTCTACTTGAACAGCTGCATAATAAGGAAGTCCAACAAATACAGGGGCGTTGTCATTGATGTCTTCCACCTGGACTTTCACCATAACTCTGGCTACATGCAAACGGTCATGCTCTCTTCTTGCCTCAACAACCAGTTCATAAAATTCTTGCTCTTCACGGTCAAAGGGTAAACCTGTGGTTTGGATCACCCCTGAAGTTGGACGGATTTTAAAGCGTTTACCAGGGTTCAACAATGTGTATTTCAGTGGTTCATTGAGACGGTTTCCAACAGCATTGACAACAGCCACCTTGGTGATGTTAGATACATTCTCTTGAATCGAGGAAGTGTAAAGATTACTAGTGAAGCTGAGACCAGAATCAAGAGCTTCGCGTACAAGAATGGTTGCTATAGCTGTGGTGGAAAATTTCCCATCTGAGACTTTGACACTGAAGCGGAAACGTTCTTTGGAGAAGCTGTTGTTTTTAACTATAATAATCCCATTGGAAGGTTTGATGGAAAAATGCTCCAGTGCTCCATCTGTGAAAGAGTAGGTGAGTCCTGTAGCTTGTTTGTCTGGGTCAATGGCTGACACCTGCAGTGCTTCCACTCCAACATAGGTGGGTAGAAGCACAACTGATTCATAGTTACTCTGGGTGAAACGAGGTGGTGAATCATTTATGTCTATAACTTGTACTGTGACCTCAGTTGGGCTGTCTGCTGTCAACTGAGGTCTGCCATTATCCCTGACTTGAACATGGAAGTGGAAGATAGAAGATGTCTCATGGTCTAGATTTGCAATGGTCCTGATGGAGCCTGTACCCGAGTCCACTGTGAAAATCATTTTTGCTGTGTCCTCAACAATCTGATATATGAGCAGAGCATTTTGGTTGTGATCAGCATCTGTGGCCCTGATAACTAGCGGGGAATCTTCTGTGTTTAAAACTAGACTGTTGACTGGTGCAGCTTCGCTGATGCTGCCGTGATAGTGAAGTTGTTTGAACATTGGTGGGTTATCATTTTCATCCAAAACTTGTATCAAAAGAGTTGCATTGGAGGCCAAGCCAGCCATGTTGGTAGCCTGTACTGTGAGCGTAAAAGATGCTCTAGCCTCATAGTCCAGAGACTTTTGAGTTGTAATTACTCCACTATACTGGTTTATCTGAAAAATTCGATCAGAGTTGCCCTGTTTTATATCATAAGTGAGCGTAGACTGACTGACTGCACTAACTGTAGTGACAGAAGTCCCAATCACTGCATTTTCTGTGATGTCAGCTTGGTATTCAGGCTGTTGGAACTTTGGACCGGCATTGTTTGAGAGAGTGACGACAATACGCACTATCGTGGTTGTGGACAGGGAGGGGGAGCCATTGTCTGTGACTCTGATGGTGAGTATATAGTGACCTATACTGGACAAGTCAAGGTCATGTGCAACTGTGATGATTCCCAAAGCTGGCTCAATATGAAATGAATTTCCAATGTTCCCTGTTTAAAAAAGGAGAAAAAATAAAGCAAAACACGTGTTCATTTAAGAATAATAATTTCTAAGTATATTAAAAAAATATTTAGGTGCGCCAACCTGATTCAATAGAGTAGTGAAGCTCTCCATTCTTTCCTTTGTCTTTGTCCAAGGCAGTCACCTGTACAACAGCTGATCCCACAGCTGCTGACTCATAGACCGAACCCTCATACAGTGCGCTAGTAAATATCGGTACATGGTCATTTATATCTTCCACCTCTACTAGCACACGAGCTAGGTTCTTCCGGTAAGGGAATTCTTGGTCTTTAACCTGTGGGAGGACACATTGTCAAATGTCAGTCACAATAATGGAGCCAGATGTTGGAGAAGTGATATAGAAGGGCCTAAACAGCAAGACTACTATATGAGCATTATGTGTCTGTAGACGGTTTTGGTGCCTATCCCAGCTGACGTAGGGCAAAAGGCGGACTACGCTCCATACACAACTACAAATAAGTACTGTTAACCAAACATGATGTGATAGTACATTCTAAGTTCACACCTCCATGAATATTTTTATAAATGTTCCAAGTACAAACAATTCCAACATAGCCACTGAGAAGTGGCAGCTAATTCTCGCAATATTTGTATTTCATTAACAGGTCCTCTCTCTCATCATCCTGAGTGCCAACTCTCCCCTCTCTGTGCCTGTGTGTGTGTGTGTATGCTAATTGCAGGTTTGGACACAAGCGTGTTGGAGCCAGCGAGCAGATGGATGTCATTCTACCAATTAGCAACTGCCTGTTTTACACCGGTCTTGGTCTCCGCCACACTTCCAGATCGTCAACACTCTTCATTGAGTTTGTTGTATCCCTTCACTTAGAAGATTCATGTTTATATCCTGAAATACTTACCCTGCCCTGTTCTGTATTATGTTCCAAGTGGAGGATTTGCAGGTACAATATATATCTGTTTGTAATCTGATTACTGTTTTTAGGTAGACCTACATGCATGTAATGATCATTAAATCTCTGTCATTAGGTTATATATAAACATTTAACAGAAAATAACACATTCAACAGGTGCACACAACTAGTCCATGGGTCAATCAATCTCCACCTGAAGATCTCTTACCATAACAGTAAGTATGTGCTGTGCACAAGCCTCATGGTCCAAACTCTGGGTTGTGTAGATAGTGCCCATGGTGGGGTGGATGCGGAATAGACGCATGCTGTTTGGGTCTATTGCACTCTGCAAGGAGTAACTTAGGCGATGATACTCATCTCTGTCCAATGCTAGGACCTGAACCACTTCAGTGTCAGGAGGTGTGTCCTCAGAAATGGTGACATCATAGAATGGCTGGGAGAAGATGGGAGCGTTGTCATTGTTGTCAGTAACAGTGATGTGAACCTGGACCATGGAGAGAAAAGACAACACCGTTGAGTGGTTGTATTGTTACATGCTCTTGAAAGTTGAAGCATAGATGCTTTGAAGTTATTTTCATACTTTATATGTGGAAATTGACATCCATATACATACACACACATACATTTCTCTCTTATTTTAAAATAAAAATTATAATGTGTTTCCTCAGCTGACAATGATCAAGAATCCCTAGCAGTCACTATGATCAAGACATGCAAATGCAATTTACTTTATACTGAAAACTGTCAAGTAACTGTTTAGGCCTGTTGTGATAGTAGCGTGTTATGGCAAATGAAAGCCTGTGAGTCACCGATGACGGTTGACAAGGCACAACATGAGTCAGACAAAACACAGAGAGCTGGTAGAAAGACAGAAAAAAATATCCATCCATCATTCTACCTTAGGGATTCAAGATGATCAAACATTTGACTAAAAACAAAAATTAGACTAAAAAGAAAAAAGAACCATTAGGCTTTCCACAATCAGGGTTTTTCGGCAAAAAAACATAACCGATTTGATCAGAAGATAGAGCAATGTATCTTTTTTTTTTTTTAAATGTATTTAAACTGTTATATTTACTCTAGAGTCAACCATTGCCATTCACAGAGACTGGCCCATAGCAAAAACTCATTGAAATGCATGGGGAAAAAACAATAAAGAACCCCCCCAAAAAATCTTCAAAAATCTGCTGATACACATTAAGTATAACATGTAATGTCTTATTTGACGGAGTCGATCAGTGATGAAATTGATCGATCGGGCAAATTAAAACAATACAGCCGATCACCGATTTTGTTTAAAATGCAAACTATCGTCAGATCTATTTATCTATCTATCTTTCTTGCATGTTTTAGGCCCCGTCCACACGCAAGCCCGTTTCAATGTATCCGTACAAGTTTCTTGCCAGTTGGGCAGTTCGTCCACACGGCGGCGCCATTTCGGAGCGTGAAACTGAAACTTTTGTAACCGGGCTCCAGAGTGGAAAGATTTCAAAACGCTCCCTGTATGTTCCAATGTGGACACTATATGCGGGATACTCCTCCAGTGATGAGGTAGTGATCGCAGCTCGATGACGACGCATTGTCGTAGTTTGATGATGTATCTCCAATTCTCGTGTGACTGGGCGCGAACCGCCAGTCTGTCAACAACAATGGTGGATAGCCGTGTCATAGTCTTTTAGCGCAACCTCCTATGCTTTTACAGCAAAATATTTTGCATGATGTTGTTGTACTTGAATCACCCACCATTGTCACTTCTCCTGTGTTCGTCCCACTGATCTGTATATATTACTGGATAGTCGATAGTCCATACACGCCCGTGCAAGCCATTGAAGCAACAGGGCGGCTGTCTTACTCCTCCCATCTTGCGAGCAGACTACTGTATAAACTATACGTAAACGTACAGATTAGACGTATACAGCTCGTAGGCTCTTCGTATAGGGCCGGTCACTATTTTTACCCCCAACAAGTGGACGGTATGTGCTGCTTTGAAGACCCCCTTTTTCTTTTATTGCTTAGTTCCTTAGACCCCAATATTAGATTGGACAGTCACCTTTTGTTGAATTCAGCTATAATTCTATAAAAATAAATATACAAGTTTCCTCTTGTAAACATCATTGAGCATATCATTTATACATTTATTTAAGGCAAGTTGTAAAATGTCTGAAGTCCTCTTGTTTATGTTTAACAAATTTAAAACATCATAAATCATGCTGTTTCTACTAAGTACTGTGTCAAATGTTCTCCAATTTCGATACTGTAAATGTATAGGATCGTATGCCGAGAAACGTTTCTTGGGAGGAGTAATGTGGCGGCTTCGCGGCTTCAAAAGTCTTGGCCTGCTATCGGTTATCCAGTAATATATTCAGATCAGTGGTTCGGCTTCTTCGCTGATTCTTCTTCTACGCTTTCCGTTAACTCACTCTGGCTGCGCTACAGCGCCATTTCAGACTTGCCATTTACATTACAGCTGTTAAACGTCAGCGTCTTCTTTTGGACACACACGTCTTGAAACTTTTTGTGTGTACGAGATTTTTTTGAGGAACAAAGCTGGCTTTGCTTCCGTGTGAACAGGGCCTAGAGGTTTTTCTCCTCAAGCACAGCTGAATCAAATAATCAGGATCATTATCACGTCTCTGCAGAGTTTGTTTGAGGTGGGAAACCTCTAACACCTATGGGCCCTATAGGTTTATTGTACCTTCTGCCATCTAGTGAAGGAGCATTCATTGTTTTGCCTATCACTGTACATCTATGGCATGGACAGATGAACAAAGATGTATTTGTAATGAATAAATAATCATTTTCGCACAAATGTAGTCACAATGGATAGATACTTTTTTGCAGCATGATCTTTCACGGCACCCTTGTTGAGAATCGCTAGGTTTCACACAAAAGTTTTTGTTAAGTTGCTTACACACCACGCTTGGTTTCGTGGAGGCCACTGCAGGATAAAGTACAGGACGGCGCAGGGACAACGGCACCATGGCACAAGCTAACTAACCTGGCAATAGCCAGACTGATAATTGTGATTCACTCAAGGGAGTTCTCCACAATATCAATCTGGGACCACTCCAATGTGATCTTCTCGGGAAAAGCGGGGCATTCAGTAGAATACTTGAAGCTGATTGGGCAATGCACAACTTGTGCACGTCTATCAAACTTTTCTTTTGACCAATCATGGCAACAGATGAAAACGTCATTATTGTCATCGTAGGTTGGAAAAAAAAAGGACAAACATATATATCAGTTAAAAATGCACTAAGCGGCTCTCCCTGTTCTTCATTCCACAAGGAAACTGTGAGTAATTCTGCGAGAACAGAATTAATCGCAGCGTCCATGCATTTGTCCATGTTAGGTTGATTAGTTTCCCATGGCTTCTGCGCTTCTTGTTTTCGTCACAGCCACAAATAATGCCCAACACAGTACCGCTTTGTGATTGGTCTGTACAAAAAGTATACTGATCGGTGAAATCAGCAGGCTTGGTACAAAGATGGATTCTCGGGGGTTTGTGAATCCCGCGAGAATTCATCTTGCAGTGCAAGGTTACAAGCTTACAGGTCCCATACTGCATTCGGTGCTGTTTGTAAGCGACCGAACAAGGAAGAGACTGGTAACTTTTTCTGCTGGTTTGGATGTAAAGTAGGTCGCAGCCCAACAATATGTATTTGTCAGTGTTTTAATGGAAAGCCCTGGCTTTGCTTATAATAGGGAAGCAAAATAAATACTAGACTCATTCAGCACTAAAAAGTTAATATTTTGTCCAGAATTAATGTGATAACTTCATTATTTTTCATGTACAATTAATACCTTTACCTCCCACAAACGTATCTAAACGTTCTATTTTAAATATTGCCATGGTCCCAAAAACATATGTATATGTTTTATACAGAAAGCTTTGATGCAGCCTTCTGACCTGAAGAGGTCACTTAAAGCAATGGTAGTTATTACAAAAAAAACAACAACAAAAAACTGCCAGCAGGTGGCAGCAGAGTATAAGAGATCAACCAGGGCCTAGTTGCAACAAGCTGTTTTCACCAGTGTTTTTGACAGGTTTGTGAATAATGATGATGGAACTTAGCTATATTATAACGCTAATTGCTGCAAAACGGAAACAGATACAAATATACTTTTTTTTTCTGAGGAAAGAAGATAATCAAATCTTTCTATTGGTAGGTTCCATGTCTTTGTTGCAATAGAACACAATATTCTGTGGGCCTTGCAAAATCAGTCAAAATCCAGTAAAACAGCTGGGAGCGAAGGGGGTTGCTTCCGTGAAAATGGTTGGGAGTGAATGAGTTAAAAACAAATGTTTCCACTTGCTGTCGACTGAAGATGGCATCACCTCTGGTGAGGCAGTAGGTAACGACCAATCATGGCTCAGTTTACTAACCAAACTGAGAAAACTGGTGAAATATGAACGGTCCTGACCTACTTCCTTAGCACAGTCGACAGCAAGTGGAAAATTTTGTTTTTAAAGGTATTAATTGTACATGAAAAATAAACAAGTTATCAAATTAATTTTAAGTATTCCTTTAAAGTATTTTTTTTACAGTTAGCAAAGTTATGGGGTTTGCTACAATAACATGTATGTTCCACTTTCAGCCTTCTACATACAAATGAGTGTAAATATCCTTTCATTGTTTTATTTTTTTACCATGTCATCTGTCTTGTGCCCCAGAATTGAGGATACCGGGACAGCACATTATTTATACCTCCATTTTCTCATTTTTTTTCTTTCTCTGCAGTTTTCACTGTAAAACTCTCTTACCAAAACTCTTTACACTGTCACTCTAATAAAATCCCGCCACCATCGCTCTGATGGGATATGCCGAGATGTCATCGCAGCACGCTGCCACCTGAATTGAAAATTTTTCATGAACCGGTTGGTGGACGACACAGTGTGCTGTGCTCAGTGCAGTATGAGTAAGTCATTGGGTCATCCATTGCATTTTTATTAAATACAGGAACCACTAGGCCAAACTGCTAGCCAAATGTTTTGGTTTGTTTCATTAGGTGGGAATGATGAGATCAGAACATTTCAGATATAGCAAGATGAAAAGATAAGGACTCCCTCTTCAAAGTCACTTAGGAAATAAACAGAAACTTCAGCACAATACTTGACCTCGTGTCAAAGGGGCCCACACAATCTGGCCCGCTTCGAAACCAGCAAGCTCCAGCTAAGCTTCTCTCAGTTTCTGTGCTGCCTGACTGCTCATCCAAAATAAACTAACCGAAGTGAAATTGCAGCAGGAGCAGTGGTATGACTTGCAAGGCGAGGAAAGCATCAACATGTATTTTGCACACATTCAGAAACTGGATCCTGAGATTTGTAAAGAAAACATAACGAGAAGTGGAAGGAAACAGACTGGAGAGCTGCCAGGCAGTTAGTCTAAATATAAACCTTGCTGCGGCAGTCAGCCTTCTGTAGCTGAACTGCCAAGGCTCTCCCTGGCGGCATGTTGCTGTGCTGAATGTCCATATAAGAGACTTGATTCCATCTTACTGGTGTGTGTATTTGTGTGGAAGAGAGGAGTGCATAGGGAGAAAGGTCCTTCCAAGCCATTCCCTGATCTGAGCACATGAAAGGCGAATTATAGATGACTGATTGACACCAATTTTTATTTTTAATGTTATGTAACAGTGGAACGTGCGTTTATGAAAAACGTTTAATCTGGCAGCAGTTTAAAGTCAGAGTAAATTAAAGTTATCCAATTCTCTTTTGAGCCACAATTAAAATTGAAAGCTTAAATTAAAATGTAAATGTTAAAACCAACAAAAAGGAGTTAGTTATTTAGTTATTTATTCAGTATCAATAACACACAACATACGGGCAATCGTTATTAACCCTTAAAATGATTGTTGTTCTACTTTTTATTGTCAAAAAATCAAATTAATACATTTGGGAGATTATATTGGTCCCTCACTACTTCACGGTTCATTTTTTGCGGATTCACTCTATCGCAGATTTTTATTTGGGTCCATAACTCATACATTGCGGGGTGTTTACCTCCGGTTGTACTTCAATATTTTGCCGTAGTTTTTGTTGTTGTTGTTGTAATTATCCCCCCTATTTTTAATAGTGAGTACCCGTAGTACTCGGTAGTAGGTGGTGTCTGGTCGGTGCTGGATTTCACTTTCACCCCCCCCCCCCCCCCCCCCCCCACACACACACACACAGAGCAATGATGATGACATGTTGAATCGGTAAGATTACCGAATGAACAATACTGAGCTCTCTAGAATATTGTAACGTGGACTATATCATGATTATTTATCATTATTATTAATAATTTTTTGACATTTTTCTTCTTTTAATTCTTCTGAGCAAGTAAGTGTCCAATCACTGATGAGCTATTTTTAGAACAGATTCCAGTTACTCATACACAATGTATGTGTCTCATCCCCCTGCGCCTCGGCACGTGCACTTGTAAGAAGTAGAAAAACAAGTTAATTGAAGGCAATATACTTCAAAGGGGCTGCTTGGTTATGTAACTCTGCAAAAAGAGCTCATTAAGGTGACAGACAGTATTAGCGATTTTTAACAATTTCTACTTTGCGGTAACACACCTATGGCGGTGGGCATTGAATGTATCACTCGCAAAAAGTGAGGGAACACTGTATTTACTGTACTTATTGTTGTTATAAAATAGCAAAAAGTTGCGTTTTTACTAGGTATAGGCGAGTATCAATACCAGAGATCGGTATCAGTGCCAAAACCAGCATTATTATATGTTATCAGTAATTGTGGAGACTGTCAATACCAGCCACGAATACTTCAGCCAAACAAAATCTGACCGAGTAAGTCCTTATCAGCAGAAATTGGCGCTATGCTACGGCAATTTAACACATCGACAAATTTTCATCAGAAAGAAAAGTGTTTGTTCACAATTTTTTGTCATTGTGTTAAATATAATTTATATATCAGAAGTATTTAGAGGTATTAGTACTCGATGTTGGTGAGGACTCAAAGTGTGAATATTTGTACTGGTATCGGTCAAGACAAAAAACATTGGTATCAAACATTTTTACATTACTGGCTAACAATTACACTCTCCTAAGTGGCCAAAATAAATACATTTAGCTTTTAGCAAGCAAACATTACAACTACTTGGTTCCTCCAAGAAATAATCTTCAGTCACAAAAGAAGTGAGTGAAATTAAAATTTGTCAGACAAGTTTACCACCTCTTGCCAAGTATGACATCGTCGATGCATGCTACATGCATACATTTGCTAACATAAGTGTATAAATAATCCAAAAATGAACTTTTCTTTAGGAAAGTAAGAAGATAACCACACAAACCATATAGACTGTGTTGATGTAAACAGTCTTTTACAATCTCAATGTATCAATTGTATCAATGAGGCCACGTTCATATGGCGTGAGTGACTGTTATCCCTAAAATATACTTAAACTATTCATACATCTACCGCAGTTGCAACTCTGCCTCAAGTCAAAGTCAAGAGCAGTTGTGTGTTGTACGTGTCTTACCTGTGTGTATGCAATGTTGACGCCATCTGTAGCCTGCACTGTTAGGTTGTAGAAGGAGCGTTGCTCAGCGTCCAAAGGCCTGGCGATGATGATGGTGCCCATGGCCTTCTCGACATCAAATACGCTGTCTGTGTTCCCACCTGCTCCACACAGACAGAGTTGAAGGGGTCAAACAATGTTAATCAGGTTGATTTAGTCCAAATACTCAACGGCTGACACGATGAACATGTGAACACACACACCTGCACAAGCTGATTAACACAGTCCATGGTTGTTTATTTTTCTGGTTGTCATTTGTAGTGGTTTAGAACTACACTTTTAGCTACATTTGCCAACATGAAAATGGCAAACTTAAGTGCTCAGTTTTGACCAGGTTAGTCAAACTGATCATCATTTTCTTTGTAAAAGTAGAAATGATGATACCACTCCATTATTGGATCACTTACATCTGGTAGATTGTGGCCACTGTGTGTATAGTGTTCACAGGATGAAGATGATAGCTAGCACATATAGCTAGCTAGCATCATAATGCCAACTTTGAATGTTTGCCTACGTTTTAGACTGGATGCTCTACTGAATTATTTATAAGAACACATTGGAAATCACTTTAGATAAATATTTCCGCTAGGAACAAACAACAACACTATTGAGAACAAAGGATTTCAGAGTCAAATGGCAATTTCTTGTGATTTTCTATGTTCTCATTCAATAACCAGGGGTGTGCTGTTTATTCAACAGTAGAAAATGGGAATGCTGACACTAAGACAGAAAAAGACGGTAAAACATCCTGTGATCACAGGATGGTTCAAATTACAGAGTCTGCTCTCCAAACCAAGCATCCTCTTTTAGGCCATTTGGAAGAAAGAGGTTTGGCAAGAATCCCACTGAGGCCAGAGAGAACCTCCCATCTGCCAACACCAAATTATATACAAAGAAAAGCCGGCCTCTGCCAGCCAGCCAAATTGGTTTACACTGCCTGCGGGGTTTATGATCACTGTCTCTCCGCAGAACACGGCAGTACCTTGCTCCACCATGCAATCTTCAGTTAAATGCAAGCATTAAGGTGGAGCATCATCATGGTGGAACATCTCTTAATAATATTTATCATTTTAGTATTTGCTATTAAATATAAAGATATCTGTTACAAATCAATAAAGGGAAGCTTTTCATTACTGCGCGTGCATTCTTTACATCTATGGTACAGTACTTGTTTTGCAGCCGTTTTCCCTTCTGCAGTATTTCACTTATATGCAAATTAGATTGAGATTAGAAAGTTTTCTTGTGAGATATTTGAAAGAGGCTGTAACATGAATTACAAGTTTTGCAACAACAACAATTACAAATCCAGATGCTCTCAAACTTCTACTTACTACTACTACAACCAACATGTAGGGTATGTTTGCTTGCACTATCAGCACCTTGATGACAGTAGAAAAAAACCCAACTTGTCCTGGTTCCCCTTTAAAGTATAAACCTTCAGCCTGCAGCACTATTCAATAACCAGTAGACAGTTTCCTCCAGGCAGCTGTTATTTGGCCATTAAATGGCTGATAGATGCAGAGCTACACTAACTTCTAATTAGATTTGTTTTGAAGAGGCATACTATTACTAATACTAAGCACAAGGATAATCGTTGGGGTTAACAGCCAAACTATATACAAATTCACACAAGAGCGATGTGACCACCCATTCTAATCAGTGGCCCCACATATTCAAATGCAAAGCATAATTGTATGCTATCCCAATATCATGGACATCTCCTAGTTGTTTATATAACATCAACTTAATCAATGCTTTTCAAAGTGGAGTTTATCATTTAAAATGGTGTATCTGAGGGACTGCAGCAATTACTATCCATGCAGATCTATACAGCTGAATGAAAAACTAGTAGTACCGTCAGATGGCAGAGCAATGAAAACAGCTTCTCGTTTACTTAGGCACCAAACCAACTAATTAAAGATATAATCCTGTTAATATTGTATTGTCATATTATGGGAACTGACCTTTTAATTGCTTGTATGAAGGTATTTGTAAGGGCCTTACCTCCTATGAAATGTAAAATGACACGACCCAATAATTTATTTTGTGAGTTGCCTGTTTCATGTTTGATTTTGGCAATGTGACTGTTGCTTATGCTCAGAGGTGGACACTCTGAGCAGAAATGCACTTAAAGGGACCATCAGTGATCCATAGTGCCATCTACAAACTATGATTAAATTAACTGGAAAAAAATGCACCTAACTTGTGTTTTTTCAGATTATGCAGCGTATTTTGAACGTCAGAGGCTTGTGTATGGAGGTAAATTTGGTGCAAAACTAACTTGTGCAAAAAATTTGTACCTGTAGAAAAAAGTCTAAATTTGTATCTGTAAAAGTCGTGATTTGTATCTGTAAAAAAAATGTGTGCCTGTAAAAAAATTTTTTGTGTCTGTAAAAGAAATTTGTACCTGTAAAAAAAAAATGTGTATGTGTAAAACAAATTTGTATCTGTAAAAACTAATTTGTACCTGTAAAAGTCATGATTTGTATCTGTACAAAAAAAAATTTGTACCTGTACAAAAAGTATAAATTTGTATCTGTAAAAGTTGCGATTTGTACCTGTAGAAATGACAACTTGTAGTCAAAGAAGTCGCCACTAGGAGTCACAAGTGGGTTTTCTGCTGCTGTTCAGTGACGTGAGTTTTGCCCCATTTGTCGCGCTACAAATGGAGCAAAACTAATTTGTACTTGTAGAGCGCCGTGATTTGTACTTGTAAAGAAGGGGGCGGGCTCTGGTGTAATGAAGGGTTGTTTTGACCAATCAAGTGAGAAGGATTTGAGCGGATTGGAGCGCAACCTCATTGGTTTAGCGAACGACGGTGGCGGGACTCGCGGAAGGATACAAGCAGGACACATCGTCGCCAACCAACATACATATTAAGAATACTTCAGTCGACTGAAGTATTCTTCCTCAACATACATATTAAGAATTCTGAAGTATTCTTCCTCAACATACATATTAAGAAGTATTCTTAATATGTATGTTGAGGAAGAATACTTCAGTCGACTGAAGTATTCTTAATATGTATGTTGGTTGGCGACGATGTGTCCTGCTTGTATCCTTCCGCGAGTCCCGCCACCGTCGTTCGCTAAACCAATGAGGTTGCGCTCCAATCCGCTCAAATCCTTCTCACTTGATTGGTCAAAACAAACCTTCATTACACCAGAGCCCGCCCCCTTCTTTACAAGTACAAATCACGGCGCTCTACAAGTACAAATTAGTTTTGCTCCATTTGTAGCGCGACAAATGGGGCAAAACTCACGTCACTGAACAGCAGCAGAAAACCCACTTGTGACTCCTAGTGGCGACTTCTTTGACTACAAGTTGTCATTTCTACAGGTACAAAACGCAACTTTTACAGATACAAATTTATACTTTTTGTACAGGTACAAATTTTTTTTTGTACAGATACAAATCATGACTTTTACAGGTACAAATTTGTTTTTACAGATACAAATTTGTTTTACACATACACATTTTTTTTTTACAGGTACAAATTTCTTTTACAGACACAATTTTTTTTTTTACAGGCACACATTTTTTTTTACAGATACAAATCACGACTTTTACAGATACAAATTTAGACTTTTTTCTACAGGTACAAATTTTTTGCACAAGTTAGTTTTGCACCAAATTTACCTCCATACTTGTGATATAGCATGACTCCTTTTTGTGACTGGCTCTAAGCAAGCCCTTAAATCATTCAGAAATGTAAACATTACATTGCTAAACAGAAGATATGCCTTGGTAATTTTTGTTTCTGGCATTTCAAAAATGTTAACACAAGAATTACGATCCACTCTCCCCATCACTTCAAATTTGGTTGGTTTCCACCTGCCGATCAGTATTTTAACATAAAAAATCAGCACCACAATTCGTCTCAGGTTTGCTAGATTACAATTAACCGAGCTGCAGTTTTGTCCGTTTGGCAGATGCAATCCTGGTGCTCCCGATTTGTAGATCAGCTTCCACATCTGCTTGCCTGCGCAATCCTTACAAACCTTTGGTAAATCAGGTCGCCTTGTCTGCATCAACAAATGCATGATTGCTGCTTAGATTTTTATTTTTGACAAATTAAAAGTTAATTACACTTCAGTACCATAATTTAAAGTGAGCCTGGGAGAAAAAACCCAATTACTTGTTACTACTACTTTAAGTAGCACTTACATTCACAGATGGCTATCCACTGCATGTACCGTGGGAATGTGTAATCTACAGCACTTCATAATTATTATGCCTGTTTCATCTTCTGGGTGGAGTATCAGCTTTAACTGGATAATGAGGTGTTTGATATGAGGGTGTGGTTGGTGCATGCTTATATTTGGTTGCCATTACATCACATTTTAAATGTGGCTGCTGTGAGAAGATCAATCATCACTGCATCTTCCAGGGCACAGTCTTATTTTCCCATTAAATATATTGTATGTTAATCTATGTTGTTTTATTTGTACACAATTTACAATTATCAAGTGAATATGCCTGGGAACCTCACATTCTCAGTACCATCTCCTAAATAAACAAACCAGCTTCTATACCAGTCAATCACAGTCGACTGATAGCCGTTTGTGTGTATATATTTTGTTAGTGTACACTAGAGCCTGCGCACCCTCAGTCTCTTGTCCACAAAAAAAGTATTTAAAAAGAAAAAGAAAAAAGTAGGTCACCTTTAACCATGGAAGTTGACAAGGGTTCCATATCTGTAACATTATGTCAAGAACGTTACTGCCAGACCATTATTGCAGTATATTATGTAACAGTAGAAAAATAATTGCATATACAGTAAACTCGAACGTTCAAAATAATCAAATAGATTATCTACATAATACTCAAAAAATTATAAAAACTACTACTAACTTAACTTTTTTAAGTTGGTGTTACTTTGTAAGCTTTTGTACTGATCATTTTTGATTAAATTGAACTATAATTGTTTTTGGGTATGGATAACTCAAAAACATAAATTAGCTGCAACTTAATAAAATGTAGTTATTTCATGATAAAATCTGTTTTCTATTGTTTCAAAAAAGGTCATTATAACAAATAAAACAAATGTATACTGTACATACTAAAACTAAAACTTAATGTATGTACGGTAATTCAATATTTTATGTTTTGTTTAATGTTTCGTGTATGTTTCATAATTTATTTTACTTGTTAATTTGTAATTTTATTTTAGCCTTATATTACTCTGTCTGCAGTTGACCTTGTAAATAATAATCTGTTCTCGGTTTCCTTACGTGGTTAAATAAAGTTTAAATAAATTAATAATAATTTATGTATGACTATAAAAATAGCAACCACCATTGCCCCCCCCCCCCCCAAATAAATAAAAATAAATAAATAAATAAATTAAAATAAAAAATCCATCTGATTAATGCTCATAGCAGGCAGCATGGTAGCTGACTGGTTAGAACATCTGTCTCCCAGTGTAGCGGTTGTAAGATCCAGCCTTCCTGGCTGGAGGTTGCATGTTCTTCACATTTCTGCATGGGTTTTCTCCGGGTACTCCAGTTTCCTCCCATATTCCGTAAAAAATGCATGGTAGGTTAATTGAACACTCAAAATTGTCCCTAGGTTGTTTGTCTGTGTGTACCCTGCATTTGGCTGGCAGCCAGTTCAGGGTGTACTCCGCCTACTTCCCGAAAACAGCTGGGATAGGCTCGCTTTATACGTATGTCGCGGAACCCCAGCTTCAGAGCTAGTCTTCACTCTTCATTGATCAATTATGAGAGACCTTGCCTTGGCCGTGCTCCTTCGCTCCCCGCGGCGGGGAAATTCTGTGACCCTGTCTGCTCAGCTGCTTCTTCCAAGTCCCCACTTGAACACATAGCAACTATTTTTGCTTGCCCATGATTTTTCTTTTATAAATGTTTACTATCACTCATCATGTGTGTGCGTGTGTGTGTGTGTTTGTGTGTGTGTAAACGTGCATGTGTGTGTGACCAGACTTTCTTGCAGTTATATTAAATGCTATTTGTTCTGAAGTCACCAATAGCCAGACAACCTGTAATTAGGACAGCCTGAATTCTCATTGCAGTCACTAACCCTGCCTCTCTGGGTCTGCTCTGTGGCAGCCTTTTGCCCCCACTCTCCCATTCTGTGAAATGGCTAGCAGGTGGCAGCAGAGTATAAGCGATCAACCAGTGCCATGTTGCAACAAGCTCTTTTTCCCAGTGTTTTCAACAAGTTTGTGAATAATGATGAAACTTAGCTATATTCTATTGGTAATAATGCAAAAAGAAAACTGATACAAATATACTTTTTTTCTGATGAAAGAAGAGACTCTAATCTTTCTTTTGGTTGGTTCCATGTTTTTCTAGCAGTAGAACAGACTATTCTGTGGACCTTGCAAAATTAAAATCCAGTAAAACAACTGGGAACAAAGGGGGTTGCTTCAGTGAAAATGGCTGGGAGTGAATGAGTTAATAAGCGGAGGAAAATAAATTACAGGATTCTCTAAAATCTTAACAAAAAAATTATATAAACCAGGCTTCTTCATAGCTGGTCCTTGAGAGCCAGTGTCCTGCAGGTTTTAGGTTTCTGTCCTCCAACACAGCTAGAAACATTATCAGGCTTCTGCAGAGCTTGCTGATGAGCTGATTATATGAATCAGGTGCATTTGGAAGACGGAAACATCTAAAACCTGCAGGACTCTGGTTTACAAGGACCAGGAGTGAGGAAGCCTGATATAAACAATAGAGGGTAATATCGAACTTTGGACGTTTTTATACTGCACTTGGGCATATGTTGACATATGGTATGTTGTACAGCTCTACTCCAGTCCTATATGAACCTCTCAATATGAACTCCCCCCCACCCCACCCCACTACACACAAAAAAGGTTAACTAAATATGCGGTAGAATACTGTACCTTCAATTTCTGTTTATAATCAGATACTTATCACAGCTAACTGATACAACTTCCTTCTCATTCATCCCTCGTTACACAGCCAGACGCTGAGCTTCAACTGCTTCGATAGGTAAATGTAGAGTGTGTTTGTGCCACTGCGCTAAACTGGATGGTCATGAATGTTTAGCCCGCCCATTGGGCACTCAGCATCTCTGGGAATCTATGGGGCTGGCCCAAAGTCTCGGCTTCCGCATGATGATTGGTTGATCTGTCTGGGGCAAAATCCCTCTTTGATTGACAGTGAAATAAGCGAATCAGCGAAGTATAAACCTCTACCACAGCATTTTTCAAGTTTTTCATTTCGTTGTTCAGCTACTTTGTCTTTATCAAAAACGACTAGTGTTGTGTTTGGCAAATTTCTTCTGTCACACTGAGGACGGTAGAATTTAACTGGGCACTTCCGTCTTCTGTTGCTTGCCGTCGTTGACGATGCCCACATTTCGGGAACCTGATTCTGCATATTCGGCGAATGCTTTATGATGCGAAGTCTCGCAAAAATACACAGAATGGGAGAGACCATCTGTATTCTCCCTGATTGGCAGAGGTAAACATGCTTCAGTCGGTGCTTGGTCCGTGTTTTTATTCAAGGAATCGCATCATAAAGCATTTACTGAATATGCGGAAGCCCTCTGTGAAAAGTGGGCATCGCCAATGACAACAAGCAATGGAAGACAGAAGTGCCCAGCTCTTAATTTTCATATGAATAAATAAACACATTCATGATGTAGGTAGGGAAAAAAGATCAGACATGATCAAGCACAAGTCTATAATGAAATATTTGCAACCACCAAACGACAAATTGATAGAACCAACACAAATGAGATAACATGAATGGCTAATGATTAAAGTAAAAACAGCCAAAAGATATTAGAAAGAAAGGAAAGGAGACTAAGTGGAAAGTTGACAGCATAAAAGAGGAAGTGGAAGTAAGATACCTTCTGAGGAACAGTTCCGGATGCAAGCGTTCTGCAGAATAATAAACATCTCAAGGAAAGACCGGGGACCTTTCAGTCATGAAGCATTGAGGAAAAAGAGGAGAAAACAAGTAAAACACAAAGACTAAAGGAATAGGACGAAAGGACTGCATGATGAAGTGGCAGCTACACTAGACCAAACAGACCAGCAGAAGCACTGTTTCCAGCATGCCAAGATTGTACATGTATGCAGATACAAATTACTTTTAAATGACAGCACAATATGGACTCTTAACTATACTGAATCAGGCCTTATTTGAGATGAAAATGTTAAAATCAAAATACAACACCTGATCAAATTGGAGAATAAATAAATAATAACACTGTGTGTGTGTGTGAGAGAGAGAAAGATGTATAGAGTCGGGGTCAATTTCTGTAATTTCACATTACATATTATTTAGAAATTGCATTGAAATTGTGGATGAGGTTTGGGTGTCTTTTCATTTTCTTATGATCTAGAAAGGTAACTTTCAATGATGTATGATCTGAAATGTTAATATTCTTAAAGAGGAAGTCAAGTCAAAAAATTTCAACACAATATGTTCCATGCACCCCCACGAGTCTAAATATAGAAATGTGGAATATGAATTAAGCAGCAAAATCCATCCCATCTCAGGAGGCGGCAATTTTGCCACTTGCAGTCGACTGAAAATTACATCACTGTTGCTTGGGTGACCAATCACAGCTCACCTATTTTCGGAGTGTGGTCATGTAGCATTTGCAAGCTGAGTCGTTGGTCGTTACCTGAGCCCTGAGCAACTGCAATGTAATTTTCACTCGACAAGTGGTAAAATGGCTGCCTCCCGAGATGGAGGAATTTTTCTGCTTAATTCATCTTCCACAAATGCCATATAAACTCATTCACTCCCAGCCATTTTCACCGAAACAACCCCCTTTGCTCCCGGCTGTTTTACTGGATTTTGACTGATTTTGCAAAGCCCACAGAATATTGTGTTCCATTGCTGTAAGAACATGGAACCTACCAAAAAAGAAATATTAGATTCTCTTCTTTCATCAGGAAAAGAGGCTGCATCAAAGCCTTCTGTATGCTCCTGCATAAAAAAACCCCGTATAAATACGTTTTTGGGACGACGGCAATATTTAAAATAGAACGTTTTTATATGTTTTTGGGAACAAATTAGTTAATCAGAATGCCGCGTTTAGACTGGTGGGGGCATGTAGAACATATTATTAAAGAACATTTTTAACTTGACTTCCCATTTACTGTCAACCTATTATTACCATTAAAAACACATCGAAATTCGGCTATGTAATGCTGTAATACTGAAAAAGTATTTTACTAATCAAGAAAAAGGTTTGAAATCCATGTGAAAAATATCATATCTGAGATAGTGAGACATGATCAGTGAAATGGAAAGACAGAAAAAATGGTCATGGACAGCAAAAAGCAACCGGTCAGCCACAAGTATGAAAGTAACTCAAATAGGATACATGCTGACTTGCTCAGCGACTAAAGAAGTGAGACTTGTATATTGAAGAAATGCAGCACTATTTCCTTCCTAGGCACTGTCACACATCTTGAGTCTTATGGAATAACACAAAAAGAGTACTGGTAATTGGATCACGTCACTCGTACCACACCAGTTGGTACTATAACACATGCAGTCAAATTGGGCTTAACGCAATTCACATGACATAATCTCATTTAAGCCTCTCAAGTGGAGAAAAGTCAACTTTGACGCTTCAAAGGCATATTTTTGTACAATGATGGACTACATATACAAATGTTGAAACTGTAATGCTGATTTATTACTGACTTTTGTGCAAAAATATATTTCATTAGACCAAACCACATATTTCAGACTATTATAGAAAGTTCTTTATAGACCGGCTGGTTTAATTCATTATTTCTTCTCCTACACAGCAAACAGCATACATCTGGAATTGCTGTTACCCTGGTGACTGGGATGAGCAGGGCGTAACGGATCAAACAGTGAGGCAACGGTACCTGAGCTGCGCTGATAATGCAATGATCTATTCTTGCCAAACAAGCCATGCAATTAGCCTTTTACTGGTTGGCAGAAAAGCAGTTTTTTTTTTTTTACCTGTGATGTCAAACCATAAGGGGGCCGAACTCCGCTGCATGGAGACCACGCCAACTATTTCAGTGACTTTGTCATTTTCCATAACAGTGAAATTGTAGAAAGGCTCATCAAAGAGAGGTGGCAGAGAAGTGGGAGGAGGACGACGGATCCACTCGATGTGGAGGCGAGCCGAAGAGGACTTCTGAGGACGACCATTGTCTGTTGCTTTAATCTAAAAAAAGAAGTCATCAACCGCAATTGTAAAGGAAGCACAAGGAATGCTCATAATATTGTCAGTGACACACAATTCCAATTAATTGGATATACATAATTCATTTTTTCCTCCTCAATTGACCTATTAATAGAAATCCTCTTCAAATATCTTAAATGCATGACATAAAATCACAATATAGGAGGATTCTGCAAAATGCTGAATTTGACCAACTGTCTGATAAAGCTCAGTGGCGCAGTTGGTAAAGCGCACTGTCCAGTAACCAGGAGGCCACAAGTTTGAAAATATTTCCATGGCTATTATGCTAAGTGATATACATGTATACTATCTGACTATCATATCATTCAAAATAAATATATATATATATATATATATATAGAGAGAGAGAGAGAGAGAGAGAGAGAGAGAGAGAGAGAGAGAGAGAGAGAGATGTATAGAGTTGTTTTTATTTTTTTCAATTATATATATATATTTTTTAATTTTTTAATTCGATTTTTATATACGTTTTTATTTTCACTTTTATTTATTAATATATATATATATATATATATATCATTTGGGCAGTTTATACTGTCTTGATGTGCTTTGTGAAAATAATAGTGCCCATCCACCCATCCATTTCCTCAACCGCTTATTCCTCACAAGGGTGGCAGTGGTGCTGGAGCCTATCCCAGCCGGCTTCAGGCAGTAGGCGGGGTACACCCTGAACTGGTCGTAATGGTGCCCATATAGAGGTCTAATAAATGAAGTTACTTTTTTTTTTAGTAAACACTCATTAAAATAAAATACATCTAGTTAAAATATCTCAACAACTGCCTTTATAAAACATTGTTTTAATTGTAAAGAGACACCCTGTACTATAATAATTTTTTGTCAGGAATCGGACAAAGATCAATTGTACATACTGTCAGGATATCGTAGCTCCCAGCACTGAAGGCCTTGCGAGATGACACCATTGCCGTCTTGGGATCAATAAAGAATTTACCATCTTCATTGCCATCCACAATGCTGTATGAAAGGTCACTGTTGGGTCCATCATCGCGGTCATAGGCAAAGACCCGGTAAATAGGCTCCCCCTTTTTTCTCCGCTCCCTCTCTGGTAGTTTGACCTGGTAGACCTTCTCTGGAAATGTTGGCTTGTTGTCGTTTTCATCTAGGACCTGGACCATCACCCACACTGTACTCTGCCTTGGACTCGACCCACCATCTGACACCAATACCTGAAAGGACAGGACAGAATTACGAGCATGAATGCATATATAAATGCATGAGGCTAAAATATTTGCAAATGCCACAAATGCAACCTTCAATAAATTCTTACATTTACTTGGATGAACTCGGAAAAAGACTGACATTTTTACCTCCTTAAAATCTGTCAAACTTCATATGCATATGCAAATTAACACATTTACACAACCATATGAGTACAACTAGGGCTGTATAGTTTGGATCCATCCTGTATGTAGAAAGCACTGATGCGTACTTATTACCTTGAAAACGCTTGAGACGTTAGATCTACTGTACATTTCTCATCTATACACTTAGTCAATGCACCCAAATTAACAATAATAAAACTCAAAATCCAGACAGATTCTTTAAAAATGAAGTCACTGGGGATGAGGAGGACTAAACCATCTTTTTTTTCAGGGAGAGTTAGTTTACCTCAACATAAGGAAGTCATCAATACAAATTGCTATTTTGTGGTAGCACTGCAGATCATAATGTGACAGTTTAAACATGGCTTTTATTACTGAGAATTCATTAACTAACAACAATTTCAACTTGTCGCTTGTTTGACCTTTTTTAGGTCAGCGTACCTCCCATAGATACTTGGCAGAAGCAAATACAATATAAGCAAACGGAGTATACATGTAACAGAAGGATCCAGCTGTTGTGGCAAATACAATATTTGGAAATTTTGGACAGGGAAAACAAAATGTTGACATTGTGGTGAGCTTTCAGATCTTGCAATTTGCTTTCAGATCTTGCAATTTGCTTTCAGATTCTTGCAAAGTGTTTCAGCATATTACATGAAGACTGAGAAAATAAATCATTAAATGCTACCACATTTACCCCACGGGTGTATCCAAGGTCTGATTACCGTCTTCGTAACACAATGGCTTTGAAGTTGAGTTGATTCTTATTTGCACTGATACAGATAACATAACATAACATAACATAACATAACATAACATAACATAACATAACATAACATAACATAACATAACATAACATAACATAACATAACATAACATAACATAACGCAACATAACACAACGTAACATAATGGTTCCAGGTCTTGCAAAGAGTTACTGGATTTCTTGAAGAACTCCAGATGGCTGTCTGAAACAGGGAGCTGTAATGTGCATATAATTTTTTGTGTCTGTCAGGAGAATTGAGACAGGATGGCCATGCTTCCCTTAGTTATAATCCTTGAGAAGTGTCTGCACAGTTTTTTCTCCAATTCGGAGAGTGCTCAGTCCACATGTGTGTGGGGATCAGCAATGTCTTGCTACAAATGCAGATAAGGGCATGGCCACAACTTCGCCCTCACGGCACTGGTTGAAGGGAATCATCTGGCTTAGACACGCCTTTGTCAGCTCCAGACAGGCTTTTGGTGAAAGGGCTTTGAACATTTGTAGTGCTCATTGTGTATTTGGTCGAGATGCAGTATCTCACTCAAGGGAGTACACCCCTCAGATGTCTGCAGTTATTTAACAACATCTTTTCATGGCACAACACTGAAGGAATGACACAACAAAAAGTAGTCAGTGTACAGCTCCTATAACAGTGCAAATTTATTGTTCCCTTAAAATAAGTCAAATTACAGCCATTAATGGCTAACCCCCTCGGTAACACAAGTGACTATACCCCAAAGCGAAAATGCTCAGTGTCAATATTTTATGTGGTCAATATTATAATTTTTTTGGGGGGCCAAAGTTCCTCCATCTTTATTCAACATGTGCTGCCAAATACCAATAATGCATTTGTCATTATTTACGATATCTTGGATTGGGTCAAGATTTATGGAGCACATGAAACTCCGAAATTGCAGACTCATGCGGTGAGGTATTGGCCCTATACACTGACTAAACACGATTCTTTCCTAGTTCCGAGGGGTACTGTGCCCACTTTAAGCCACAATACCTCTTTTTGTAAAAAGGCCTTGATGGTAGGCACAGTGCATGAAGTCACTTCCCTGTGCGTAGTTAGGTAGTTGATTAAATAGCACCAGTTCTCCCACTCCTGACTCCATAATGGCGTTATGAGCAAAATTTCCCCTGTTGCGAATTTAATCAAGACACTTTTTTCGCTTCGGTGACTACTTACGGATGCTGAGGGATTTGGCGATATCACATTGGTCCTTATGTGCACATTCAAGTTGGTGAGCCATCTTTGCATAAAGTTTAGACTTAGAGCAATATAATCAATTGTGCCATTTGTGTCTTTTTGTCCTTTTTGGGTAGTCACTAACAACTATGTGGTTATTAGGATTATGCTTAGTTTAAACAATATATAAATATTATTTTATTTATTTATTTTATTTTATTCTCTAAAATAATAAAACATACTCATAAAAATATAATAATAATAATCATCATCATCATCATCATCATAATAAAATGATTTTGCTTCCTTGAAAATAAACCACGAGACCTTGGAAAGCTCGTACTATTGAATATGTGTTACAAAATTACAGTTTACTCTTTCAAAAATGGTTGTGTAGCCTTAGCTAGCATAGATGGTAGACCTTCGTTGAAAAGAGTCATTGAAATGGCTGGCCTAGGTGTCCTCATCAACACTGGTAATCACACACACTTGGAAGGACTGTGTGTGTGTGATGATGATTCTTTGCAGGTGGCAAGCATGTCCAGGATAGTTGCTCGGTTCATTTAAAATGAATTCCCTTATGGGTAACTGAGTTTTTATCCGTAGGCCACAAGACACGCACGCACACACACACCTAAAACAAGAACTACACACTTCTTTCACTCAACTCTGAGTCATGATGAGAAAGCCACTGACTGCATGGCACAATTTATCACTAATCAAGGTGGACCCGAGTTGATACAGGTTCTCATTATTGTTAAAAGAGACCAGCATAGACTGACTGTCCTCAAACAAGTTCAATTACCAAGCTAATGAAAACCACATTGAGGGAAGCCATAGCGAGTCGAGGGGAAAGAGCCGAGTTTGTGTCGTAGATGAGATGGGAGAGGCCATTTGTTTTCATCAAAATCTTGGCAGCTTCTGAAATGGAGTATGAGTTGCATGGCTAAATATCAGCAAGGCGATGTCAACCATATGTCGTTCATTTATAAAGAACAGGTTGTCATTATGAGTCCTGAGGTAACACAGCAGGGGTGAATATAATTTCATTTGAGAGGTTTTAATTATTATGCAAGATGAAATTGGATAGCTGTATCTCAATGTGTAAAGTGGTTTGCTGTGTGGAATATTTACCATTAGCACTAATTTTAGACGGTAAGTGACGCAACATATGTGCATTTTTTTTAAATTACACAGTACTTGTAAAGAAATGTGATGCGTTTTCACAAAATCAGGCTTATGTCTACGAAATTGAAAATAGAGATATTCATATATTCTAATTCTACACTTAAAGGGACATTCAGTGATCCCTAGCACCATTTAGTGGTGAACTCATAATTAATTCATTTAAAAAAATGACTTTTTATGTCCATAGTATGCAAAAAAACATGTTGTATTGCATAAACTTATTTTTTTTATACATAGTCGTAGGTAGTGGTGCAACGGATCACAAAAGTCACGGTTCGGATCGGATCACAGATTTGAGTCACAGATCGGATAATTTTTCAGGTAAAAAAGAAGAAGAAGATAATTAGTAATTTGTCTTCATTTATTTTGTAAAATAACTTTAAGTGCAAAATGAGGCAGAAATATTCCTATTTTTACATGGCCCATATGTTAAATAACATGGTATTAATGGTTTAAAGTTGTGTTCCTATAATCTAAACAGCTAAGTTTGACATTTAGAGTTGAATGGGTTTTTTTTTAATGGGCAAAAGTGTTTTATAAAATAAATGAAGACATTTATCTTTTTTTTTTTTTTCACATGTGCAATTTAAGGCAAATTCCCTTCCTTTAAACATGGAGAGTGAATTACAAAGTAGCCTTGGTCCAGAATATTGAAAAATAATTAAAAGTAAGTCAGGTACCAGCTGTCAAACTCATTTACCAGCCAGACACTCATTGGTAATGTTAACAGCTAGCCGCTAGCCACTTACTTCGGAGACTTCTGCTATATTGTACAATGACGGTAGTGATGGGAAAATGAAGCTTCATGAAGCACTTGTAATATTTTTTGACGCCACAAGATGCCACTCTTGGTTGAAAGATGCAGTGGAAATTTAATCAATTTCCTTTGCACTAGCTTTTATATTTAAACCAAGAGCACAATCTAGGGGAGTCAAAAAAATATCACAAGTGCTTCATGAAGCTTCGTTTTCCCATCACTAAATGACGGCGTCATTAATTAGCGGTTTCTTAACGTCCTAAATTAGCGATTGAACATGAGTTCGAGATATGTTGACGTTGGACTACAATGTCAATCAACTACGATAAAGAAATCCTAAACATCTAAAAGGGAGGTCAAGCTAGCCAACACGCCACGACGTGGGCCAACTTCAAAGTAAAAATCTACCAAGGCTATTTGTATTGCCGTCAATGTATTACTGTATTTGGTAAATTTATTTTAAAGTTAGGCTAGCGTGTTACGTTGAGTATGTTTCAGCTTCTTTGACATGTCAGAATGATATCGACTGTGATCCTTTGTTGGGGTTTCCCCCCCCCCCACCCACCAATCCGCGGATCGTGTGAGATCTGAATCGTGGGGCCTGATCCGAACCGACCACGGACCAATGGCGATTCGTTGCACCACTTGTCGTAGGTCTAGTAATCACTAATTATATTACATGGCTGTAGTCTCACATTACTAGAGCTGCCATGTTTCACCGCCATATTCCTGTAACTGATGGCCTGTTAGCTGCTCCGGCTAATTCCGGATTGCTCAATCTTTTGGCGTCGCTATTCTTTGCCCACTATATGGCGCTAGGGATCACTGAATGTCCCTTTAATTCCCTTTCAAATATTGTATAATATGTGGTGGTACCTCAAAAATGTATAAAGTTTGAGCAAATTCAATGTTGGCAGGTTGAAATCCCTCGTTTGAGAAAAACACATTTGAAGTTTTTTGGCACATACAACTTTTAAAAGTCCACAGCAACCGGTACCTTAGGCAAACGGTATTGGTACCAAACTTTCCAGTGGTCTTTCAACACTTCCTGAAAGTCAATTCTTTTTTTTTCTTTTTTTTTTTTCGAGAGAGAGCTCAGTATTGTTCATTCGGTAATCTTACTGATTCAACATGTCATCATCATTGCTCTCTCTCTCTTTTTTGTGTGTGTGTGCATGAGAATGTGCGTGTGTATGTGTGCGTGTGTGCATATGTGCGTGAGTGTGAGTTTGTGCTCATTAATTCACCTGAAACTTAATAAAAATTTCCATACCCTTCACCTAAACCGAATACTTCAGAATCCCGAGGAGTAATCAAAGAAAAGGGAGAAAAGTGAAATCCAGCGCCGACCAGACACCATCTACTACACACAGGGTTACAAACCAGAATCTTTCACCAACCCCAGAAGCATATAAATTCCAACAAATTTGAGAGACCCCAAGAGACCAAAGGAAAGACTAAAGAAAGGAAGGAAGGATAGATGAAGCAGAGTGAGATCCACAGACATCAGCCTCCACTGATTCAGCGACCAGAGGAAGAAGCAGGTTGTGTTTGAATTTCGGTAGATGCTGGTGTGGTGAATCTGGCATGCATGAAAAACCTCCACCAAAGAGGGGAGCCTTCGACCCCGGCCAGGACAGGGTAAGCACAACCTCCCCGGAGAGCAAACCCAGTAACCCGGAGCGCCCCCTGCCCCAACACGGCCTGCGCCCCCAGCCCAACGCAACAGAACAGGGCACAGCAGGCCCGCCAGGCACCCCACCGGCCCCCAGCCCCCGCTCCCTCCGTGACCCCCCCGCCCCTCACCCACACCTGCCACCCACCACAGCCCAGCCCCCGCCGCCCCCTGGCTCACAAACCCCAAAACACCCCCCACCCCCCACCCCCAGCACCCCCCACCCAGTCACCCGTACCCCCTCCAACAAGCCCCCCACCCCCGCGAGCCCCCCAAACCCCGACCCCCAAATCCCGGGGACAGCCCATACCCAGGAAACGGTGCCGGAGAGGGGCCAGACAGCGGAGTAGTGGGGGCACGAAGTTTCAACTTTTAAGCACATAACGTCAGTACAATTGGAGCTTCAGAACTGCCATTTTACATATCTCTTGTGTTCTATTATGTGCTTAAGTCCTCACCTCTAAAACATGTTCCGTTTGTTGTTCACGGTCCAATTTCCTCGAGGTTGTTGTGATCAGACCTGAGACAGAAAACAGCAGAGAAAATATAAAGAATTGTTTTTGAAATCACATACAAAAAACATGACAGTGAGCCAATTATCTAAGTTATAGTTAGTTGGCTTCTATTGTAATTATATTGAAAGACATGAGAAAACAAGATACTGTTTGAAAAGGAGGAAAGGTAACTGTTAAGTGGGTTGTGAAAAAAATCACACTGAGCTCAGGTCACTTTACTATGTGTGACCCCCTCAAGTGTCTTCCAGCACTCCTAAAAAATGAAATCATAAGATACTGTGCTCCTAGTAAAAATGTTTGTCTGGCAAGCACTGACTGTGACATGTGACAAAAATCTCCACTATTCTACTACACATTACTGGGTGAAGGGGTAGGCAGCAAGACGGAAGGCTGTTCTAACGAAGAGAAACACCAAAGCCTGTCTAAAAACTTCAGGTTTCCCAAAAGCATGTGGGAAAATGCTGGTTTGATGAAATTAGCGTGAACTATTGGGGGGGGGGGGGGTGGGGGTTCATCGACTCATTTTGCAGCCATGACAGCTAAAAAAATAATATAAAATAGATAAATGCTGCTGGGTGAACACTAGACCTTCCCTTAATCTACTTTCAATTCTCCTCTTAGGTCAGCATCAAAGCCATACAGAGTATGCTGCATAACACCACAGACAATATTAAACAAATTGGAACTGAGAAACAAATGCTCATTATTACAATAACACAACATCAAAATACTCCCCCTTCCCCCACAAAGAAATAGAACCATACAACTGGATTTATAATTAAGGCTGGAGTGCATTAGGGCGCATTAGAGGTTCACTCCCCTCATACACATTTCCACCATCTGCTGTAAAATGGTCCACGAAACGAGAAAACTAATTAAGATCAATACCATCCATTGCACAACAACAGTTTTACAGGTTGAATATTAGCCGGACTATGTAGCTACTTTACTTTAAAATCAAAGTAGTTTGTTAGGAAGACAAGTACACGTACAGTATAACACTGCACAGAGCCAGGTTAGACCCAATGTTGGTAATTTGCAGCTGAGCACAGTGGGAGTGGTCAGAGCCGACTTCGGTGATGGCCAATGAAAGTAGCTCCTTTCATCATCTTTAAATGTGGCGCACTAGTCGTGCACAAGAGTCTTGATGTGGCAGAAGCACATCTCTGTCATAAAGTGCAGCACTTGGAGACAGCTCCATACCCGGATCGTTATTCAAGTACAAGGTGAGTCTCTCCCTTTTCTGCTTCTCATAGGTTTTGGCTAATCTACAGTCTGACTGATCTGAAGAGGCGTATTGAGACATTAGAATCTGGGGTGTTCACACTTAGCCACGTTTCAGAAAAACATAGTAAACTGCATTCTCTGAAGGTCCTGTCGTTCATCAGAGCAGTTTACAGATCTCAATCAGCCCTTAATAATGAAATAAGTTTAATGTACCTATCTCACTTCTCAGCGAGCCACTAAGCCTTTAGTTTAGCTCCATTTCCCCATCTACAAAAGACTTCCTCACCTCAGTTGGTGTGGAATCGCTCTGTTGCCGAACTTAACCGAGTCAGAGTACACAGAGCAGTACTCAAATAAAACAAGTATTGGCTAGATGAATTCCATTGGCAGTAGAGTAAGACGTCCTGATGAAACAAATAACTCAAATTCATAAAAACACATTCTAAAACTAAACACTAATGAAGTTAGTGAAAAGTACTGTCTGTACCGTTGTGCAAAGTATGATTTAACTCTCTCTACAACACCTTTGTAAGACATTATCGAACACACAAAGCCTGTCCCTCTGTCTTCTAGAAAAAAGGAGTACACGATGTAGCAAGCTTATTCTGCAACATTAGCTCAAATACTTAGTTACGCAATTACTACACAATATGAAAGGAAAAGTGATTCTAACTTGGCAAAAAATGTGAGATTTTTATTTTATTTAGAAGATTAAGGTTAATGTTTTGTCATCAATGTAAAATAGTAAAATACCCACTGTGATAATCAGGTTAGTTGTATGATTCACCATGGACTAGTTCTGAAGAGTTTTTTTGAGTATAAATATGGTTAGCTTAAAGACAAGGAAAAAAACTAATCTAGCTAAACATGTTGCAGAGTCACTATCAGTAATCAGTGCCTTAGTGGCGGCAAATAAGATACTGACAAATATCGTTCTCACAAAATGATGACGAGGAAAGATGGCAAAGTAATGCTAATTGCTAAAATAACCCAAGATCAGGGTTGGGAGGGTTACTTTTAAAATGTAATCCGTTACAGTTACAAATTACCTGCTAAAATTTTTAGTAATGTAGTAACGTAATCCAAGTACCATAATAGTAAAATAATGTAACTGGATTACTTTTGGATTACAATATTGAGTATGCTCATGAAAACAAAATACAAATAAATATCACCACAATATATATTCTATACAATGTGCCCCTGCTATTTGCAGGTGATAGGGACCCGGGCAGCCTACAAATAGTAAAAATCCTTGTGTAATTAAAAAGCATGTAGGCTATTGATTGATTGATCCATTCATTCATTCATTGATTAATTGATTAATTTGATTGATTGAAAGCCATATGCTGCTTTCGAACTGTCACTGAAAGCAACCACCTCACATTTTGATAGATAGATAGATAGATAGATAGATAGATAGATAGATAGATAGATAGATAGATAGATAGATAGATAGATAGATAGATAGATAGATAGATAGATAGATAGATAGATAGATAGATAGATAGATAGATAGATAGATCCAATGAAGATGATGATGCGTGACATCAACTGCAAAATGAACTTTTATCCCAGTCACAAGTTTAGCCGTGTATATGTTGTGCATGATGTTTAAATAGTGAATTGGTGGGAGGAAGATTTGTTTGGAAGGTGTAACTCACATTATGGTTGTACGCTAGCGGGCTAGCTAGCAAGAAGCTACAGCGCAAAGCATGGCGCTGGACTCTTAGCTCAAACTTTCGCTCCGAGTAAGTTCCAGTGAATACCGGTCGCTATTTATTCCTCCCGTCCGTGAAGCTTTTTCAAACTGCCAGCGTGTGGAGGACACGACTTGTCAGTTCGTTCGTTCCCACCTCCCCGACATGTAGCAATGGTCCCACTCGGGACGTGCACGCTTGCTCTCGCTCTGTCTCTCTCGCTCTGTTTCTCTCTCTCTGTCCCTCTCTCTGTCCCTCTCTCTCGCTCTCTCTCTGTCTCTATCTCTCTGTCCCCCTCTCTCTCTCTCTCTCTCTCATCCTCTTTCACACTCTCTCTCATCATAGAAATTGTAATCCCTTGAAGTAATCCCCATTTTTAATAATTGTACATGTAATCTAATTACTGTTTTTTTCCTGTAACTGTAACGGAATACACGTACCGCCGTTACTCCCCAATGCCTGCCCAAGATTGATATGTAATCGTGAGACAGTAAGTTCTTTGGTGATTCAGTGCACTTTTTGCAGAAGTTTGGCTGGAATCGTGTAAAAGCGTATCCAATTTTGCAGATGAAAATTATAGGCAAATTACTAAAAGTCAGGACTCTGGAGAAAAAATCTACTCTCCAAACAGAACCGGAAACTGGAAATAAATTAAGTTCCACAACAGCATATGTCAGCCAAGTGTGGCCTATAACAATGATAACCAGTGTGCCACTGGTTAGTTATCGAACGTTATTTAGAAAAAAATAAAATAAAATAAAATAAATAAATAAGTAAATATATATATATATATATATATTTTTTTTTATGTATGCCAACCACATATCATAAGAGGCAAAACAATCAAATGCTCTTCCAGTAGCTGACCGAAGGTACAAAATTAACTTTTATATCTTTTAGTGAATCATTATCCTAAATGTGTGCCATGAGAATATTTTCCAAAATATGAAACATGTGCCATGGCTCATTAAAAGTTGGGACACACAAGCCTATAAGCCAGGGCTGGGCACACTCTGTCCTCGAGGGCCGGAGTCCTGCCGGGTTGTAGGGATGTTTCCCTGCTCCAACGCAGCTGATTCCAATCAACAGGATCGTTATCAGGTTTATGCAGAGCTTGTTGATGAGCTGATCATATGTCAGCTGTGTAAGAGAAGGAAAACATCCAAAAGCTGCAGGCCCTCAAGGACCGAGTGTGCCCACCCCTGCTACAAACTCAAAAGGTGAGCCCCCCCCTCCCAAAAAAAAACAAAAAACAAAATTCTTGACAATAATATGTTCTATGAGGCCCCACTAGTCTAAATACGGTATTCTGGTTAAAATTGCGTTAGTGGGATATGAGGTAAGCAGCAAAATCTAGCCGTTTTTGTCCATCTCAGGGGGCGGCCATTTTTGCCACTTGCTGTAACTGAAGATGATATCAATGTTGCTCAGGGCTCAGACAACGACCAATCGATCGGCTGTTACCTGAGACCTGAGCAACGACAGCAAGTGGCAAAAATAGCCACCCCTGAGATGGAGAAAAACGGCTAGATTTTGCTCCATAGCTCATTTTCCACAAATGTAATATTAGTCGTAATGTCATGTTTAGACTAGTGATAATATAAGATATTATTGTCAAGAAAGGTTTAAGGTTGACTTCCCCTTTAAAATTATTAATGGTAATATTGCATGTATATATATGCTAATAATAAATATTTATAATATCAGTAACATACTTTTTCTGTTTTCACAATACAGCAATGTTTCTTTGCAATATATTTCATTCTGTTGGAAAGCTTGACTGTATTTAAATGTGTAAAATCTTCTATGGCTGTGCCAAATGGTTCATTCCGCTGCGGTACTCGTGTTTTGAGCCTGTGGTTCACTTCCACACGCATTATGGAAACTTCAATCGGGTGTTCCACAAGAGCGATCTGTTGAATTATTTGGAGTAAGCCCTCATAACATCTTGAAACTCAAGGCCACGCTCTATGAAGTGGGGGGTATCAGAGACGGGCCGCAAAGTGGGTGTCACAAGAAGACAACAAATCAAGAAAGCTTTAAAGCTTTTCCTGACCCTTTCAACACTTGTGAACTGAAGGATGGTTTTAATCAAGTTTTGCAGGACAATACAGCACATGGCCTCTGAAAAACTGGAACAGGACTGTGCAGTATCTTTGTGTTTATACATTATGGCCACAAAAGGACTGCCATCACCATTGGAGGCTTCCATGAAATTTCCAACTCCAAACTCCACAGGGTCACTATTGCTGGGCTTCACTTTTCACGTAAGATTCTCTTAGTCAATAAATTACTGTATCATAGGCGACTACACAAAAACACAATACATATATAAAGCAGTCCAAACAAGAGGTGATCACCCTCACTCTATTGTAAACAACATACAGACCTTAGAACTGGGGTGTCAAACATATGGCCTGTGGGTTAAAACCGACCTACAAGATGAATTTGAAAGTGAAAAAAAGAAATTAGATTGTGGCTCTGTCTTGTGTCTTTCCATAGCGACAATACTTACAATAAAGTTTTTGTGTTGGACACCGGGATCTCTATGAGTAGACATCTTACCAAAGTTTAATGCAGCGTGCTCATCCTATTCATGTTTTTTACTACATATTTTACAGAGTTGGGGTTTTTAGAAGCTGCTATAACTGATGGGCGAGAGGAAGAGCGTAAGAGTCAAATGCCAGGTGCCAATTACAGTTAATATTTATAATCAAAGTTCTCTTGAATACTAAAACGCCCAGTACTGCCAAAGTTAAGCCAAATGGATGCCTGGTTTGTGCATAAGTTTGAGTTGTCCATGATGATTCCAGGTCATATTTGCTTGTCCCCACTTTTTTTTTAATAATAGTCTTTTGTAGGCAAATACTGTGTGAAGGTGCACAGCTGAGGACAACAGCATTGTATTTGTTCCTACTTATACAGTTTAGCAGGCTAGCATTAGGTGCAAAACTGAGAAAAAGACACATATTGTTGAATGTAGTTTTCCTTTTATTATTTGGATGTTATATGCTGATGTATTTCAAATAATTGTCATTTAAAATCTCATGTATGTATTTATTTTTTGGTAAATTTGAAAATTCATATGAAATGAATAAGAACATACAGTATGAAGAATAATGAGCATGAGTTCAATTCTTAATTAAAGTACTGTGCCACTAAATTCATAACATTAAACAATTGGCCATGCAAACATGTTTCTGCTGTTTGTGATAAGAAATGGAAATGGAATGTTATTGGGTTACAGTTTGCAAATGAAAGTGTCACTTGCTAAATGTCACTGTTTTTTTTTAGGCTAATAGGTAAAAGCTGTCAAACAAGTGGCTGCCTCGTCTGAATTATCTTGATTTCAATACATACAAAGCTTTGTTACGAACTAACCTTGCTACGATTGTTAGGAACTGAAAGGAGAAGATTTGCAACCAATAAGCACCAAATCTTTATAGCTATTTTGATGTTGCATACACTGTTGGGGTTTCGATTCGATTCCATTCCGATTTTTGATTCTGTGATTCGATTCAGAATCAATTTTTGATTCAGAACAATTTTTGAATTAAAATGATTTGATTGACAATGATTTCTGCTTCAATTTATAGATCTGCAAAGTAAGAATCGTCATGATCTATTCTAATGCTAATTAGCGCGCTACTCGCGGCACTTTTATCACTCAAAAGAAGGGCTATTCATACAAAACGCTTCAGGAATGTATACAAAGGAATATGCTAACATTATTCACCGGCATATGCTCTTCCTACGCTGCAAAAAACAACTTTTATTGGAATAACTTGATTGTGACTTTTTCCTTCTACGCTCTCATGTGTGAGTGTATCAGAACGCATGGAACCACACTGCCCCTAAGTGGCCATATTGTGTACAACATGAACAGAGCTCCGAATAAAGACACACACAAACAAGGGCAAAACAGTAGAAAATAATTTGAATAAAATGGATTTTGGGACATTTAAAATCGATTCTGAATCGTACTAAATGAGAATCGTGATTCTTATGAGAATCTATTATTTGGCACACCTCTAATACACCGTTTGTGTATATCTACATGTAGTATGCCTTTGGACACCATGGGCAGTTGATTCAGCAGGATTGTGGTGCAGGGAAGAGGCAGAACTGTGACATTAAGTCAAATTTTCAGTTGGAAGCTAATACTTTCTGCTTAAAAGGGCAAAACACATGAGCTGCTACTAATCCAATACAGCACGGATATCTTTTATGCAAAACCTTCAGTTCCACGTTAGTTCAGAAGGCTTGTTGAAAGTTATTAAAACTGAAAATATTCTGACACCGACAATATTTTGTTTCAGCACTTATTTCATTAGTTGTTCTACTATCCATGCACTGGGATTACATCATATGTATGACAGTCAGTTATATGACTGTTGCGTGTTTGCGTGCACGCGTGTGCGTGTGTGTGTTTCATGTCTGCTATTATGAACCTTTGTTTGTTAGGAACCTTTGAACAGAAGTCCAAGGCTGAATTTACTCAAAAAGGTAGATTTGAATCAGATGGCTAATGGCAGTATAAAGGGGGGGTCATACAATCACATTCAAATGTGGATGACAACAAGATCAGTAACCGCCAGTAAGGCTGCAATGTAAGTAGTCAGATTGAAACCTTATCACAGGGAGCCAGACATTATCAGAATACGGCAATCAATGACGTATACACATACGTACATCTCCCAAGCGACACTCTTCTGGTAAAGTGTAAAAACTACAGCGAAAGCTTCAGAAAGGCTCATATGATTCGTCTGCGTCCTTTTCTAATGTTTGATCAGTTCCAAGTTGTCCAACATTAAATGAAGTGTACTTTTTCACCTGCAGAGATTATACTGTATAAAGGTTGAATGAACAAGATGTAAAACAGATCAGGTTTGAATTTTTGGTGGTGGGTGAAAAAGGAGATACTACATACATTAAAACCAAGTGGTGACAGCTCCATCTCAGCTGCCACTCACTTCCAACTGCCACTGGGGAAATTGCTGACGATGTGGTCGTTCATTTGTCCCACGTCTGTGCAGGCCAAGTGGGTTCGGTTCCCCCTCGATGATGGCATGAATGCGAGTGTGAATGATTGTCTGTCTGTATTTGTAAACTGTGATTGAGTGGAGACAAATGTATTATTACTTATTCATGTCCCTCAAGGTGAACTTCAACTCCCACTCCGTTGTTATACTTTCGACTCTATTTTAATGAAGTATGCTGTGTAACTCTACGCGGAGGTCTGATTTTTGCACAATGTCAGGTAGGAAAGGCTCCAGCTCCATGCAACCTGAACAAGGTAAGTGGTGTAGAAAAAGGCTGGATGGATGGAAATCTTCATGAAACCAAGAAAAAACTGTTATAGCATTGCTGAGTGTAACCCAATAAGAAACCTAAATTGAAAAACAGACCAAGGCATTAGGGCTTGGTATTGATTATAATTTCCTCAATCGATTTAATTTCGATTCACAAGAGTTCAGTTTGATTCGATTTCGATTATTATTATTTTTGATTTGATTCACTTCACTTCAATCCGATATTGATTAATTATGGAACATCAAGTCTTAAATACCAAGGACATGATAAGGACATGATAAAAACTCCACAAACATTAAATTACAAATAACATTTTGCGGAGGAAGTAATTGGTTAAATGATTTAGTGTTATGATCATTTCAGTGTTACACAATCATTTCATAGCAGCTGTGAAAAACACTTATGTCCATTAAAAAAATATATATTCTCGATGTTTACGTCTTTTGGGATGTTTGCATTCAGTTTCATCCCAACAACATTAAAATGTAAAAAAAATTCAAAAATTTACATAATCTTGAATTTTGTCTTAAAGTACTATTCAGGTCTTTCATAAATGTAAGAGAATACTTTTAAATTCTTGTGAACAGTAAATGTCAAGAAAACATTCAAATACACAAAAAAACTCAGCCTTTAAAATTTCTTATGAGTTTATGGAAAAAAGAAATATTAAAATAATTGATTCATGGTTTTATGAATTGATATCTGGCTCGAAAAGGAAAATTGATTCAATATCGATTATTCGATTTTTTAAACCCAGCCCTACAAGTCATCCCTGGTTACACTACATCTTTAGGCCTGATTTTGTGTGAAGCAAAAGCTTTAAATTGCTTTACGCCACTATGCAAAAGAACAGAAAGCTTGTTGACTTTTGTTATGATGTCATGAAACGCCACTGGTAATCATAAGAAAGAGTAGCCTTTCTCCGCTTATCAGACAAGTGAGTGCATAAGAAATGAGGAAGAGAATGATGGTTGTCAAACGTTTCATATTTAACTTTAAATAGAATGCTAATGCATTTGTTTTGTCTTTGGATAGATATGTACAGCGCAACTGAATATAAAATGTAGGACACAGGCATGACTCCATATAGCTTATTAGTTACTTATCATTGCCTCACATGGCAAAAATACATCAGCATATTCATGAGGTGCGCTTTGTGAATGCCAGTGCTGTACATCACATGTACAGATTCAATTGCGATTGTCCACTGAATCTTCAAAGGAAAATGACGAATAGAAAGTCATTTCTTCAAATGCTCTTGTTCCACAATTCATCAGACAAACACGCACACTACAGCAGTAGTGGGCCATGCATTTGGTACCTGGGCCTTCAGTAGGGATGTAGCTGCCTTAATCCAGCTCTTAATCCCAACCATATCACACTATAATATAATACAAAAACCTATATAAATGAGAGAGAGAGAGAGAGAGAGAGAGAGAGAGAGAGAGAGAGAGAGAGAGAGAGAGAGAGAGAGAGTGAGAGAGAGAGAGAGAGAGAGAGAGGGACAAAGCGCACATGCAGCTGTGCCACACATATCATCTATATCAGTCCAGAATCAATACTTATCTATAATAATCGGACAAAAATATTTAAAAATAAAAATCCATCATTCTCACTATGCTGATTATTGAATGATGCAGATTTGTTATGATTAGGGATAGACCGACAATTGGCCCGGCCGATTATCGGCGCCGATATTGGGCATTTTGACGGATATCGGTATTGGCCTTTTAAAAAAAAAATCTGACGGCCGTTAAAAGATAAATCTACAACCATTTTAATCTCAGGGAGCGATTTATTTAAATTTTCAGTTAATTTTATAAGAGATGCTGCTGACTCTGGGAACCTCCTGAACAATTTGTTTTTGTTTGACATTAAAACAAGAAATGTGAAAAAAGAAATGTGAAAGTTTAAGATTTCAGGTATTTTTAAATTTTGGAAAAAAAGATTTGCTATAGAAAACTATAAAGAGCTATGGTATTGTTCCATTTAACTTTTTAAGACGTACTGGTAACTTTGGGAGCTCCCTGAACATTTTGTTAAAACATTTAAAAGGATGTCTATTGTCTAAGATTTAAAAAAAACTTTTACATTTTGAAAATTCAGAAAAATTGTTCAATAAAAATGCTAAAAGAAAGATTAGCATTTGTATAACATCGGTTATCGGCCTCCTTGACTACTAATAATCGGCATTGGTATCGGCCTTGAAAAAAACATATTGGTTTATCGCTAGTTAAGATAGTACTTGAACTAAGATTTTCTAACCTACTATTTCTGATGTAACTGTAGGTCCACTAGCTGGCCCTCTGAGGCAAATTTGAAATATGGCTGCTTAAAGGCACAGCCCCAGTGCTAACATAGTTTAAATTACATCGGCCAGCCAGGCCCCAGGCAAATTACATTGACACGGAAGCGCAAAGAGGCAGAAACCTAATTGGACCAGAAAATAAATAAAAAATCTAACATAGGCTACACACCATACAGCTAAGCAAAATACAATTGAATAGATCCAAATAGACTGGAATACATTAATTTTATACAATACATTTTTAGTTTGTGAAACTTTATATATATATATATATATATATATATATATATATATATACGACATGGGCGTCGGATGAGATGGTTGATATATATATATATATATATATATATACATATATATATATATATACACACCACTGATTGTCACATTGTTGCTTTTGAAAGGTGCTTTTTGGGGGCCTTATAGATAGATAGATAGATAGATAGATAGATAGATAGATAGATAGATAGATAGATAGATAGATAGATAGATAGATAGATAGATAGATAGATAGATAGATAGATAGATAGATAGATAGATAGATAGATAGATAGATAGATAGATCAAACCAAAATAAATACAACTTTCCTGATGATCTGATGGTTGCAGAAACGTATACAGGTCCTGCAAATGTAACAATGATCTATTCAAGATCGAATAAAGTGATTTGGTGGTATAGGAAATTTTAATTTTTAACAAACTGGGGGCTACTGTTAGATAATCGGATGACAGGAATGATGAGTGTGAAAAAGACAAGAAGGAGGAGTGGAATGTAAAGGAGTCATGTGTGTGTGTGTCTGATAAAGAGAGAGCGTGATTTGATTACCATATAGATATGTGGACTCAAGTCTGTGCAGTAAATGTATGGCTGAAGCCTGCCTCAAGAGCTACAATTTTCTTGAGCAGAAATAGGAAGCGGGCAGGCAGCAGCGCATGAGAAAGGTCATGGACAATAAAACAATGGCACAACTGAATCAAATCACATTCTCCTCTGCCCATCCAATATCAGACATTTCAAGAAGATATGGAATTTGATTAGCCAAATGAAATCAATTCCGATGATTGTGATGTGTCATCTTTGGCAGACACAAGAAAGCACCCCGTGGGAAATCAATACAACTGTCAAACGGTTTCTTGCTCAACCATGTTGTGGACTTCATTTTGCAACTGGCTTACAAATGAATAATGAAAACTATCATTTCAAACCGTACAGTACACGGTTGAGTTGAAATGTAGGCCTATTTAGATGTGGAACAAAAACCAGGTATGGTACAAAATGGTGCTACAAAAATTATTTACTAATATCTAAGTTGGAATGGATGCCTTAGGTCACGACTTCTTTAGTCAGTATGAACTCAGCTCCCTGACCCAATAATAAGTCCCTGTTAGTACATAGCAGTAACAAATTAACTGTGCATTTTGCAGAATAAAATGTGGATTGAAAATATTTCTGAACATACAAAGAGAACGAAGGGAAATGTTTCATCCAGCTCCACTCTCAAATTTTCTTCTGGAGTCCTGCAAGGGCTTTGACAACCTGTGCTGTACCACTGAGTAAAACCCATCCATCTATATATTTCCTGTACTGCTTATCCTGTTCAGGGTCACAGGGATCTGGAGCATATCCCATCCGACTTTGGCGAAAGGCAGACTACGCCCTGGACTGGTCGCTACTAACTCACAAGGCACATCTACAGACAGACAGCCATTCCATTACACATTCACACCTTCATGAGTGTGAATTTAACTTCGATGGACTGCACAGAAGACAGGCAGGTGTACTGAGACGCATCAGTGACTAACCCCAGTTAACAAATAGCTGAAAATTATTCTTGTATGATCAAAGATTAAATTTGTTCGATGTAGGCGGCTAATACGGAGGACCAAAACTGCCAAAATTTAAAAATAAATAAATAATGAAAATAAAAACGCATATAAAAAAGTAAACATTTGTAAAAAATAAACACAAAAATCAAAAACGAGATTCAATAAATGAAAATAAATATAAAAATATATATTACATGTTATTATATTATTTATATTTATTTGAATTTTTTCAATCTCTTTTTTATTTTAAAAACACGGTTGAAAATTTAAAATAAATATAAAAATATATAGTATATACTATTATATTATTTATCTATATATTTTTTGAATCTCGTTTATTATATTGTATTTATTTTTACTTTTATTTAATATATATATATATTAAATAATAATAATAATAATAATAAAAACAAATATATATATATATATATTTATATATATATAGTTTTTTTTGTATGTAATTTTTTTATTATTATTATATTTTTATATCCATTTGTATTTTCACTTTTATTTATTTATTTACAATTTTGGCTGTTTTGGTCTAACCTTGCCAGCCAGATTGATAATTGGGATTCACTCAAGGGAGTTCTTCGCATTATCAATCTGGTACTTCACTCGGCAGAACTATTCGGGAAAGGCGGGACTTGCTGTACAATACTTCGAGCTGATTGGACAATGGGCATTTTTGCACATTTGTTTTGACCCATCAAGGCAACGGATGAAAATCTCATCTTCCATCTCGTGCTGCATTCATTCGTCTGTTAGGTTTGTTTGTTTCCCCCCGCCATCGGCGCTTATTGGTTTCGTCTTTCCTTAACAACGCCTGATTGGTCCCACCTAAAATAGGTTGGCTGCAAACGTATCAGCGGGAGCTGTACAAGATGCATTCTCCAGAGTTTGTGAACTCGCAAATACCCCGAGAATTCATCTTGCTGGCAGGGTTAGTCAACATCTAAACAGTGGTGTAGTGATTGGTGTGTATGCAGATAGGAGTCATGTCCTTGTTACAGCCTGTCAGCAGCTGTAATGACAACATAAAACTCTGAGAGAAAGAAGGTTTGAGAGATTTGCAAGATCTGTGGATGGAATAAACCAACAGAGAAGAAGACAAACAAGCAGAAGACAGATAGGACATAAACAATGATACAGGCTGATGGGATGAACTGTAAATCCCTCATTCATGTCTCATGACGAATGATCAAATATTTAAGACCTGCCATCAACAAGCGAGACAGACAAATGTGCGGAAAAAGGAATGTACACTCTTGCAGAAAATAAGAACACATTTATTGGCCGAGTAGGCAAAAACACACAAGGAATTTGTTTTCACTGTTACAACACTAAAAATAACAATGTCTGACAAACACTAAAAATAACAATGACCAAAAGAGGCAGATAGAACGGGAAGCCTGCCGGTTGGCTAGTTAGAGCCAGAGTTATGGGCAGTGTGATGGCATGTTGGAGCAGTCGCATTTTCTGGCGCTCCTGACTTGATAACATCTACTTGTTTATTTACTCACTAACACTACTCATTTTTGTGTCAGCACATAGGAACATAATGATGATGTAGATTACGTTTACATGCAGTCAATAACTTTCAAAACCCGAATTATTAGCAATATTCGGGTTTTGAAAGGCCATGTAAACTCGCGCAAAAACCCAATATGCTCTTATTTGGGTATTTGGTCATATAAACACAGACGGAAGACCTAGATTCAACCGAGTTTTGGTTTGTGTCGTGCGCAGGCTATATTTGGAATAAATCTTGGTATTTTGAGTTTATGGAGTACTGCTCAAATTGTCATGGAAAAATCAAAATGCACTCGCGAGTATGGAGCACCTCCGGGGGTATTCACGATCTGACTGGAAATTAGCAGTGCATCGTCTCAACTACCGCAACGTGAGCATTCGGCATTGCTCGACTTTGCTCGGCTTCACTCGGCTACCCGTTTTCAAGGTACGTTCGGCTTAGCTTGCTTTGCTTGGGTGTTCGAACTCCGAAAATGAGTTCAAACTCTGAGGCATTTTTTACTCAAATTTTTGGGTTAAAGTCCGATTTGTACGAGTTCCGAGACGTTTAAACTTCGAGGTTCCACTGTATGTTCTTTCTTGGTTAAAGAACAATTATAAATACAGAAGACAAAAAACACATTTGCATGTAATAATGAACAATCAACTTATTTTCTTTTTTTTTACTTAAACAGTGCTTAACAGCAAACTATTTCGCTCTCTGAAAAAGTGAGATTTTAGACAAATCTCTCTTCATAGAATTTGGTGAATGGAACTAAAGTGACGTCAGACCCACAATTGCGATTTTGTCGGCTAAATAAATAGCACATTTGAGTAAGCCTCGTTTGTTAATAAGTGATCAATAGGAACGGCAAAGTAGTCAGGCTGTCAGCATCAAAGTGTGCACAGTCAATTCATCCATTTTCCAAACCGCTAATCCTCACGAGGGTCGCGGGTGCGCTGGAGCCTACCCCAGCTGTCTACGGGCTGTAGTATTTACGCCTTTGAAAAGTAATCAGACGGCTGGAGCACTACAATGCATTAATCTACATATACTACTTGGTATGGTAAGGCTTATTTTGAAATTGGGTTTCTCTCAGTGTTAGTCTCGTGTTCGGACATGCAGACTGCCGTTAGCTTGACTACGACAATCTCAGCAGGTATCCGAGGAAGCAATGACGAGGACTCGTTTTCAGCCCGAGTATTATAATAGTTTTTTTCCGATTATGCCAATTTTGTAATTGTGGATTGTAATAATTGAAATCTTAATTTAATTTTTATTAATTGCACAGCCCTATTTGCACGTGCGTCGTTTGAGGCGCATTACGCAAGCAGAGGTAAACAAAGGGAGGTGGGCCATTTCTCTGTTGGTGCCATTTTTGGCAAGTGATTTATGACACCTGGAAAAAACACAGGGGTTGTGTCCGAATGTCCACCCTCATCCCCTTAGCCCTCATTCACTACATAGCCCCGCACTTTTCAGAGTGCATTATGTGTAATTTTGAGTGCCCTACATTTTCGCTCCCTTGACATTTGGACACCCCTACAAAATGGTGTGACCCCTCAGTAGGGCACCTTATAGGGAGTAGGTTGCACATTCGGACACAGGACTGTCTGTCCTGACCTGGATCGACAGACAGAAATCTGCTTCAGTTGGTCCTCAGTCAAGTGCATTTTTTAAATTATTTTTTTAATTATTTTTTTAAATTATTTTTTAAATTATTTTTTAAATTATTTTTTAAATTATTTTTTAAATTATTTTTTAAATTATTTTTTAAATTATTTTTTAAATTATTTTTTAAATTATTTTTAAATTATTTTTAAATTATTTTTTAAATTATTTTTTAAATTATTTTTTTAATTATTTTTTAAATTATTTTTTTAATTATTTTTTAAATTATTTTTTTAATTATTTTTTAAATTATGTATGTGTGTGAGTATGTGAATGTGTATGTGTATGTGCATGTGCGTGTGAGTGTGTATTAATTAGTTCACCTAAAACCTATTAAAAATCCCATACCGTTCAACGAAACCGAATACTTCAGAATCCAGCTAGAGTCGTTAGGTTGTCAGGAGACCCGAGGAAGGATCAAAGAAAAGAAAGGAAAGTGAAATCCAGCACCGACCAGACATTACCTACTACCCACTGGGTTACCAACCAGAGTCTTTCACCAACCCCAGGAAACATCTAATTTCCAACAAATAAGGGAGACCTCAAGAGACCAAAGGAGAGACTGAGGAAAGGAAGGAAGGACAGATGAAGCAGAGTGAGATCCACAGACACCAGCCTCCACCGATTCAACGACCAGAGGAAGAAGCAGATTGTGTCTGAGTTTCGATAGATGCTGGTGTGGTGGATCTGGCATGCATGAAAATCTCCACCAAAGAGGGGAGCCGTCGACCCCTGCCAGGACAGAGCAAGCGCAACACCTCAGGGCCCCCCAGGCCACGGCAGCGCCAAGGGACAGCCCCCGTCCCCCGCAGGGGCCACCGGCCGGAGAGCAAACCCAGGAGCCAGGAGCGCCCCCCACCCCAACACGGCCCGCGCTCCCAACCCAACGCAGCAGGACGGGGCACTGCAGGCCCGCCAGGCACCCCACCGGTCCACAGCCCCCGCTTTTTTTTTTCCCTCAACATGAAAAAGCTTTCCTGCCATTGGTTCAGAGCATTCAAGGGCCAATAGGATATCTTGGCTCGGCATGCAGTGAACATGTCACACATCAGTGAATGTTGTGCATGAGAAAGACACAAGACGCTACATCCAAAGTCTTATATTAGCGACAGTATTAATGGTATCGGCATGTTACTTGTTAGTACTCACCAATACCGATACCACTGTTTTAATTCAGTATCGGGGCCTTTGCCGATACCAGTATCGGTATCGGAACAAAACTAGTCTCTTCTTTTATCAGGAAAAAAAGTACGTATATTTACCTCTTTCTGTTTTGCAGCAATTAGCATTGGAATAGAGCTAAGTTTCATTATTATTCACAAATCTGTTTAAAACAGTGGGGGAAAGAGGTTTTTTGCAACATGGCCCTGGTTGATCTTTTATACTCGGCTGCCACCTGCTGGCCATTTCAGTAATAACTACCAATGCTTGAAGCGTTCTCTTCAGTTCAGAGGCTGCATTAAAGCCTTCTGTATGCTCTAGCAAAAAAAAAATATATATATATCAAAAAAAACATATAAATATGTTTTTGGGACCATGGTAATATTTAAAATAGAACGTTTTTATATGTTTTAGGGAGCAAATGAGTTGATTAATCAGGAGAGCCACTTCAATTGGCTTGGGAGTGAGCTGCGCAGTTTTCTATCTGCACTAGTATAACAAAATACCAAAAGAAAGAAAACTCTGCTTTGCAGCTAACTTGCGCTGGGCATGAAAATACGGCCCTATAGTCTCTCATTTGAATTCTGATGATTGATATCATTGAACTCTTCACATCACTGCCTGTGTTGATGCAGGACAAAATATGAATGAATAAATAAACGGAGGAAACAGAAAATGGTAAATGGGAAGCAAGCTACAATCAGCTTCATCATGTTTGAGATACAGGAAGACAGCTCATTTCTTTCTGCTTCAGCAATCAACTGCTCCCCTGATCTCTCTATTTGCAAATTCATCTTTTTTTTCTTCTTCTTTTTAGTTCAGCCCTTTTCCTTTTTGCTGCAAGAGACACTTGATTTACATCTTAGTTTTGGTACAACACCACTAAAAAATGTGTTTTGTCAGATGATTCTTTACAGTGACATAATGTAATTATAGCCTCGGGTGAGCAAACTCTACATGTGCCAATCTGAAGAAATGAATCACATTCTTTTTCTAATACAAAGATGAACATTATGTGGGTGGAAACTGTTTCAATGTGTCAGTCATTACTGGCCTTGGAAAATGATAAGAGTTGTCTGTCAAATCAAGCCGTGGCTAATGGAATATCCCACACATTTCTCTTCGGCAAATGGTACATTTACAAAGCAGTTCAGGCAAAGCAAAGCAAAACAATTACTGACCAGTTCGAGAGTTGATGGTGAAGAAATTCTGCGGGTTCCCGCTGATGATGCGGTAGCTGAGCCGGTCAGTGGATGAGTGCGGTGTGGCATCGGGATCCTGGGCTTGGATCTGGACCACAGAAACATCCCGAGGAGAGTTCTCTGGTATTGACGGTCGGTACAGCGGCTCAGACGTCAGCGGGGCATTGTCGTTTACATCCTCCACTTGGATGAATACTTCAATTGTGGCAAACTGAGGGACCACACCATGGTCACTGGCGTACACTGTTAGCCAATAGGAGTCCTTGGTTTCGCGATCTAGCATGTCTGTGGTATAGATCACTCCTGTTGGAGAAAGAGAAAATGTAAATGTACAACGCAATATTTTAGGATAGAGTAAGACTGTGACATTTGACCTGAGATATACATTTTTGTAACTCTTACTAACCCTATAAATCCAAATGTATCATATTAATAAATACATGACATTTTGAGCCCTCTATTTCATGAGTATAATATTTTGTCCCCATTAAAACCCCGACGTACATTATCTGACACATGCATTGCACGGATAATCCATTAGAGGGCAGTATCGCTTTTCCAGTGACCTTGCAAGGTCACCCCAATTGAGAAAGGAGAGACACCTATACTTATTGTTATAGTCACTCCCAGCCATTTTCACTGAAGCAACCCCCTTTGCTCCTGGATTTTGACCGATTTTGCAAGGACCACAGAATATTGTGTTTTGCTACTATAAAAACATGGAACCAACCAAAAGAAAGATTAGACTCTCTTCTTTCATCAGGTAAAAAAGTATATATGTATCTGTTTCCGTTTTGCAGAAATTAGCATTAGAATATAGCTAAGTTTCATCATTATTCAAAAACCTGTTGAAAACACTAGCAAAAAGAACCTGTTGTTACCTGACTGGCGGATCTCTTATACTCTGCTGCTACCTGCTGAGCGTTTTTTGTAATAACTACCATTGCTTTAAGCAACCTTTTCATGTCAGAAGCTGCATCAAAGCCTTCTGTATGCTCTAGCATAAAAAAAAAACATAAAAAAAAATAAGTTTAAATAAGTTTTTGGGAGTGGAGGACAAAGTATAAAAAATGTATTTGAATTAGTTAATAGTGGGAAATGTTCTTTCAGATTTTTGGAAATACTGATGTTTGATATGTCTGTTTGTTATAATTTTATAAAACATATGTACAAATTTAATGCATTGTGACCAGATGTATCAAATATGACACAAATCAAAAATCATATGTGGAAGTTTTCAAAAAATGTTTTTTTGTTGTTTGTTCAAAAGGACCGATAAATACTCTGTTTACAAAGAATCAGAATTTCCTCTCATATGGTTCATGGTTCAGGCTTTATAGGGCTAAACCCAGACAGTATGATGTTCACAACTTTCAGTGGCGGAAATACAACAAGCTCTAAATTTACAAGTAGTTAATCAGTATAAATAGTTGAATTCCAGTCGTGATGCAGTGCCCACATTTTGCAGGAAGCTTTTGTTTTTCGGTAGGGTGCTTCATGTTGTACGAATTTTTGGGAGAATGTCACAATATAACATAATAATATTGTTTTTTTTTATTCTGTATTTCTGATGCTTTCAATTACACAGGTGTTATGAAACCATTGTTTCAATGCATTTATGGCCCATGCTGAAATCTAAAATACGGTTCCAACTATATAAAACTGCGTTTGTGTTGTGCACATAAAACATTTTGTGGCAGCAAATGGGGCAAACAAACAAGCTATATATCTAGACTATCTAAGACTGTGGGACAGTATTTGCAGTTAAAGCTCTTTTGTTTTATGTATTTCCTACATTAATATTATGCAAGAAAATCACAATTATTGCATCCCTAATAAAACACATGCCACATAATGTCATGGTAATAGCGTCACGTGAGAAATAATAGTATAAGAGAATGATACACATAAACTTGCATGTAAAGCTGCTTAAAGCAACTAGAGTATGAGCACCACCCTCTCAGTGCGGATTCTGGCAATTTTCGTCGAGCAGACCTCAGTCTGTCAGAGTCACTCATCTTCAAGACACTATTTATGATGGCGTCCTTGGAGGATGTGCACCCATCCTTATACTTCATTCACTTCTCAGTTCTCACCCATAACTATGCTGGCTTCGTGGAATCAAGTCATGGAAGTTGTCCTGAGTCACCCTTTAGATTTGATGCCTAGAACTAGACATTCCGCATTTGCCATAATACGTAAACATCATAATAATCTAGGATGTATCCCATCTCTTGTCCAGTCATTAGGGATTCCATAAGCCTGATGGGGGCAAACGGTATTGAAAATGGATGAATATTTCATATGTATTTTGGCCTAAATTTTTTGTTATGACTTGTCATAATGTTACTACTAGTGGTCTGGATAATATGTATATTTTTTACACTACCAATACCAGGTATCAGTATCAGGCCTGTGATACTAAAGGCAAAAATAATTAAGCAGTAGTTGGCACTGTAATGAGGTAGTTTGACACATCGGCGAATCATCATATGCATCATTTTGTTATTGTGTTAAATGAAATGTTATAGATCAAGAATACATGCGGTATCGGTACTTGGTATCAGTGAGTAAAGAGTGAATACTGTAGTACTGTTATCGGTATGAGAAAAAGTGGTGTCAAATCCATCCCTACAACTAGTGCTATTGCTATTCCTTTCTCTTTCTCACCTCTCTCTCTCTTTCTGTCTCTCTCTCTCCACATGGTTTCTATTTATTTTATTTTATTTTTTAATTAAAAATAAATCAATCAATTTAACTCAAAAGGTCAAGGTGCAATCCAGCCAAAACACACATGCTGAAAAAAATGTCACATCTTGCATCTTTAGCAACATTGCTAATTAAATGTTTCATTCACTTCATCCAATCAGCGAATGACTACTTACTCAAACTTGTGACTTCATTGTGTATTGTCGAGTCATGCCTAACTCACATTTTATTTTTAAAAAGCACTTTGATCACCATCTAGCCTATTCTGTGTTTTTTATTTATGTATATAATATATTAGTGCCTCCTATGTCATGTGGATGATTGCATTGTTTTTGACTCTCTCTGCCTTCCCTTTTGCTTGCTCACTGCAGCTGAGACAACCATGCTAACACAAGTCTGTAACAATCAAACTAAATAATTTTTGGGGGGGATTAATTATGTTGTCATTTATACATTGATAAAACAAGGATTCAATCTTAATTTGTGAGTAAGAACTCCAACATGGCCAACTGTTTGGCTTCCCGGTTTTCTGGAATGTAGTACAACCCCATGGTACGTTATGATTATCAAAGCTCCTGCAATCGCTAACCCCAGCGCGTGTGCATTCAGCGGCTTGCGTGTGTAAAAGCTTGTATACAACACCTGTCTTCATTGCCTTTAAGGTGTCATATCTGTCAGATACAAGTGTTCTGTAAAGAACATGAACTGTAGAGGGGAACCTCAATTTATGAACTTAGAGGCATGTGTGTTCAAGTCAGAAAAGGCGCGCTGCTGCACACTTTTTTGGCTGCGCAAAGTCTACCATCGACTCAAGTGTAACGCGTCTTCATTAAATGTATGAACTCTTTACGCAGGAAACGTAGCGTCAATAAACAACCTGTTGAGCTGCATTGAGGCTGGAGTCATTATACAACTTTACGTGTTTAACAAGCTTCATAAACTATAGCTCTTACTCAAAAAATAAACTTAAGTTACCTGTCCAACAGTAACTTAGCGACCAAAGCATTTCTGCCGTCAAATTGCTTAAATATACGAAATCCGGTCTTGGTTGAGGATTGTCAGGCATGAGAACCTGAAAGACTCAACTGAAAAATTACGAGAGTCTTTCAGTTTCTCATGCCTGCCAGTCTTCAACCAGGGCTGGTTTTCCTGTATATAAGATACAGTTGGACGTCTTGGTGCTCACTGCTTTCGCTTTATGGAACTGCTAGAGCGAGTTACGCTACAATTTGTGAATGCTTGGGCTAAACGTGTCTGCTTGCACTAATCAAGCTTTCACAAAACCCGGTATCATATCTGAGGAGCCGTACGGAAACGAGACCGACTCTAACAATACTACAATAACGAGAGGGAACTTGCCGTGTTCGATGGAGAATCAGCTGTTTGTTTCAGATACAGAAGATGGTCCTCATCTTTGAGGGATTTGTGGATGAGGATTGATCAAAAGTAACTTGAGTACATTGTTAAATACTTCAAGTACAACTGAACTCACTGTTTACATTGTTAAATACTTCAATAAAGTACAACCAAACTCAGTTTTGCTCCGCTGCCTTTTTGAAAATATATGCAAGCATGCATACTCGCGTATGTTTTCATGTGAAAGCATGCTAAATATGTTTGGAGCTATCGTATGTTTAACCGTGCCTGCGCCCAATAGTGCGGTTTGAGTTATGTGTGTGTTAAATACAGAAATAGCACCCGTAACTGAGACTGCGTCTTTTAATATGGTGCGCCTTATGGTCGTGAAAATACGGTAATCTGTTCCAACCCAAACGCTACGTTATACTTACCTCTTTTTTTTTTGTTAATCAGTGTGTGGTTAAAAATAATAATAATATTGCAATATAGAAATACGTGAAAACACACAATTATAAAGACATAGAATCATTGTTTTTTTTAAACAAACAAACATGAGAATTATTATTGTTCATGAACTGAGGGAAAAAGGGGAGGAGGACTGCAGCTCCTCCATTGAAAAAGAGTCTTCTTCCATAATAACATGAGCAAATTGTGATTGTTGAGTGTTTTTTTAAAGTCAGAATTATTATGTATGTTTCTTTTCTAATTCATTGATTGATTTTGGCAGCCTCATCCAGATAAACATTAAAGATTAATTTGCCACACATTTCCTTTGGTCCTTTTTATCATCTTTTTGATTGCCTCACTTATGCTATCACCAGTAAGCACTTTAGGGCAACGCTCTGAAGTAGACACAATAGCTTCTGGCATCTGTGATTGGGTAAATGTATTGTATATAGGTGGAACTTCCGCACAACATGCACGGACGACTATTTTGACGTGACATGAACCGTTTGTTGCTTAATTGAAGTGATACTGCAATTCAATAAATAACATTCAAATTGTACATAGTGTTTTCTAACATGGGAAATAAAATGATAATTGTACTTCTTTTGGGCTAACACAGCTGTGATAGGATGATCAAGCAAATCTCACTCCTACACATGCAACAGATTCCACTTTCCCTGGCAGAGGAATAAAACTAGTTTCCAGTTTACAGCAATGTGCTTTGCGTTGCCGGTGATGGTTATACAACACGAAAAAAAGACTCATACAAAAATAGTACATAAATAGAGGCAATTTTTCTACGAAAATTCTGAGAGTAACTCGAATTGCTTGTAAACAGGGACATTTGTAACTCGAGGTTTCATTGTATTTATTTTTCACTTTTGACTCAGCACACTGGTAATCTATTCGGCTATCAATCACTACATACTACAATGAATCCTGCTAGACACTTACATGTGTTCTGCAAGCCACACACACACAAACAAGAGCACGCACACACCCCCGCACACACGCATACACACACACACGCAAACACACACCGCATGTAAGTGTAAAGCTCCTCGGCCCTCCATTTGCTCTCATGCTTTAATGGAGAAGCTCATAATAAATGTAGAGTACATTTTTCAGCTAGACTTCCCCTTAGTGAAGAAAAAAAGAAAAAGAAAAATGATACAAGGGAGCATTACAGAAACTATTCATGTCTACTATCCTATACAGTTTGACTGTGTGGAGAGAAATATATTTACTAATACATTTAGACAAGTAACATCTGTTTTGCATTATAAAGACTGAAGTCCATTGAATTTCTCAGCACTCCACTCCATATCTTCTTCAATGTTCAGTTTGTAAATCTGTCTCAATATTTCCACTGCAGGGGTAACTGCGGGATTTCCTACGAGTTTTTTTTCTTCTTTGTTCACAGACACAATATCAGTTTCAATGACTATACGTACACATTCTTACAGTCCCAGTTTCTTTATTGTGTTACATCGGCTTTGATGCTTATGTTGAAAAACTCTCCTATTATATGGTAATTCTAGAGGAAAAACATACACTGGTAATGTGGAGCTAAATGATGACCTGATTGCGCTTTGACAAACATTCAACAGCAAAAAAGCAGAAAATTGTACACGGTGCAAATTGAAACGATCACAATTAAAATCTGATTCTCGTATGTTCCCCATTCATTCTCCTCTGCCTCCTTGTGGCCTCTTGGCTTCACTTCACTGCAAATAATAGTTACAAACAAAATTTCTATGGCCCATTCCAAGCTAAATAATAGATTCAAACTATTACAAGTTTGAATGAGAACATCTTTATATCAGCTGCAATCACAATTAGCTCAAAGTTCAATTATTGGCTGTAATTAACAACAATAATAATAATAATAATAATAATAATATGCATACAAGCACCACAAAATGGAACTTCATTTATATAGTGCTTTTCCACCTTAGAAGGCCCTCAAAAGCACTTTACATTCAACTAATGATGACGCAGCATCAGGACCAACTGGGGGTTCAGTATCTTGCTCAAGGATACTTCAACATGGTCACAATAGCATGGGGTCGAACCCACAACCTCTGTTGGGAGGCGAGCACTCTACCATTGAGCCAAGCCACCCCCAAAAATGGCATAGGCTGTTTGTTCAAATATTAACTCTTATGGTTTTGGTTGGTCTTGGTTAGCTTTATTTGCTTCTGTCATGTTTTAGCTTTAGTTTGGGTTTTTGTGTGAGTTTTTTATCATGTTACTTTAGGCCCCGTCCAGACGGAAGCAAAGCCGTTCCTCAAACAAATCTCGTACACACAGAAGCATTTACAGACTTGCATGTGTCCAAAAGAAGACACTGAGGACGTTTAACGGCTGTAATGTATATGCCAAGTCTGGAGCGGCGCTGTAGCGCAGCCACAGGGAGTTAATGGAAAGCGTAAAAGAAGAATCAGCGAAGAAGACAAACACTTTTTTTTCTAACTTTATTGCAATCTACAGAACATACATGGCTTTACATGTATCAAAAGAACATGGAAAAGAGGAACACAGGAGAAGTGACAATGGCGGGTGATTCAAGTACAACACCTCTTGTTGAACGTGGGAATAAAGAAGCAAAATATTTTGCTGCAAAAGCATAAGCAAGCTAAGGAGGTTGCGCAGAACGACTACAACACGGTTACCCGGCATTTTTGTCGACAGACTGACGGTTTGCGCGCAATCACACAATAATTGGCTGTGACAATGCGTTGTTATCGAGCTGCGACCATTACGTCATCACTGGATGAGTATCCTGCATATAGTGTCCAGACGGACGCGTAAGGAACGCGTTTTGAAATCTTTCCACTCTGGAGACCGGTTTCAAAAGTGATCGGATTCAAGCTCCGAAACCACGCCATTGTGTGGACGAACAGCCTAAATGGTAAGATACTTGTGAGGATACATTGTAACTGGCTTTCGTGTGGACGGGGCCTTAGTTTCAGTCATGATTTGTGTTTCGTTATGTTGTCCGTGTGTGCCTCCCTTGTCTCGTCAAGCATTATCACGTCCACCCGTTGTCCTCGTGTGTCAATCAATCAGCGCGTCTCTCCCACCAGTGTCTTGCCCAGGTGTGTCTCGTTATGTCAATTAGTGTTAGTGTAATGAAGTGTAGTGTCTCCTGTCTTTTGTTCAGTCCTTGTCGGTCCATTGTTGCTTTCAGTGTGGGTTTTTGCTGTCGTGTCGCTTGGTCTTGTTGTTCCCTCCGCATCTAGCTGTCTCCCTGCCACGTCGATTAGTGTTTTATTTGAATTATGGACTTTGTTGTCCCAGCGACCCTTGTCAGGACAAGCGGTTAAGAAAATGGATGGATGGATGGATGGATGGATGGATGGATGGATAGATGGATAGATGGATGGACTTTGTTGTTTTGCTTATGTATCGGTTTACCTCCTTGTTTTTGGCTGGTTAAATTACGTATAAAAACGTTCTGTTTTAAATATTGCCATGGTCCCAAAAAAGTATTTAAACATTTTTGTTATTTGCTTTTTTTTAATGCTAGAGCATACAGAAGGCTTTGATGCAGCCTCTGAACTGAAGAGAATGCTTGAAGCAATGGTAGTTATTACAAAAAACGGCCAGCAGGTGACAGCAGAGTATAAGAGATCAACCAGGGCCATGTTGCAACAAGCTCTTTTTATACAGTTTTCCCAAGGAATGTGAATAATGATGCTATATTCTAAGGCTAATTGCTGCAAAATGGAAACGGATACAAATAAACTTTTTTTCTGATGAAAGAAGAGAGTCATTATTGTGGTAGGTTCCATGTTTTTATAGCAATAGAACACAATATTCTGTGGGCCTTGCAAAATCAGTCAAAATCCAGTAAAACAGCCAGGAGCGAAGGGGGTTGCTTCAGTGAAAATGGCTGGGAGTGAATAAGTTAAATTAATCAAATTGTGACTTATGAGGTTTCGACTCGATGCCAGCAGTATAAATGTTGTCGTACCATGCCAACTTCAACAAATATGTTTATATACCGGTATGTGGAAGTGCTTTAATCAAAATTATATTGAATTTAAGTATTACACTTATCAGTGGATTTTGATGAATATTTGATTTAAAGGAGTAGCCTACTGAAAATGCTCAAAATTCAAAAATGCAGTTTGTAATTTCTAATTCCTATTCCAAAGAGAAACACACTGAGCGTTCACTAAATTGGGAAAGACTCTGCATTAAATTACTTCAAAATACTAGACTGTGTCTTGGTCTAATTAATTAATTTAAACACTGGACATGAACATCAATTGATACATTTAAGAAGTGTGAGAGGCCTATTAAAATGCAATAAATTGGCATTAGGCAAACAAATTTCAACTATAAATGGAGAGAAAAAACTGAAAAAGACATCCTTTAAAATAGTACCACGTGTTTGTTATTCGAGATTTTACATTGAATCACAATCAGTAGTGACGCCAAACCACCACAGCTGGCTAGTTCTGGTCAATGTGTTGTTGGCAGAAATAAATGAAGACTAAAATAGCATTATCTTGTAATCAAATAAACCAATTAATTGAAGCCAGAAGCTGAATTCACAGACACTGCTTAAGTCGACTTTCAACAATCACAGCAATGAGCGATGAGTTGAATACCACTAAATGCCGGGAATAAAATGAATGAACGATTTTCAGTCTCCTGATTTAGCTAATATGTGAAGCTGCCTGACTGTCCTGAGGGCAGTGCCAAATCTGAGGAAGTTCATTTCAGCAAACCAGACAAAGTGAGTCTCAAGCTTAATTGGGAATTAGGTGAGGATTAATTAAGGAAGTGATTAGCATTTGCACTAATCCGTGGGAGTGGAAGACATTTGTAATTCACTACACAGGCCCTTGCTCTGTGTATTGCTGTCTTCACAAGGGGGAAGCCTCACATCTGAAGTACTGCTGCTGAAAAGCACTGACTGGCATGTCAATATAGCATGCTCATGTTTTTATACAGCACCAGTGGAGTTGCTTTTGCAATACGCCTTTAATAAAGTCCAAATGAGTAGGTCTCAATGAACCATACATAAATGTCTCATCTATTACGTTCCTTCAGGGAGGCACGTTTTACTATATGTTTTACTATATAGCTGTGGTAGAGCTAACTCTATACACAAAAATATAATATCTGTGTTTACAGTGATACTCATGTAGACTGTGATGATGTAAGATCATGATTAAATGTTTGACAAAACCCCAACTATATTGCAGTCATTTTCATTACAATGTCAATATTGCATACTGTTTCATTTTCTCAAAACACAACACATGAATGCAATTCTACAAAACTATATTGAAAGAAGAACATACGGGAAGGTCCGTTAATCCATAAATGACGGACACCCATTTTGTTGACGATTGACGGGAAACTAAACATTGCCGGAAGGGTGTATTTGTTACATTTTGATGAAAACTTTGTCCCGAGTGTTGACGATTGCTGATGGATGCTCAAAATGTATTGATACGCCCACCTCTTACATCAGGCATCGATTCATACACACATATGAATCGGCAGTGACTTGAATTAAAGTTGCATTGCGGAGTTTTCTACATCATGCACGCTCCACCAATCCCCAGATGAGTACAAAGAGCCCTGGCTTTTTAACTGCGCCTATCAGCTAGTATCTTTCCTTCAGTGTGGAGTGTTCAGGGCGGACACTCCACACTAAAGGGAAGTTTCATGGACACGGACATGCAGCGTTGTGTTAGCTAGCGTACGACACAGTTAAGATGGAAATTTAAAAAAAAATAGACGAGGCCGGCTTCAAGAACAGCCTAAACTCCAGCTCAGACTCCCAAAAAACTGGAGAAAACCCCCCCGCAGAGTTTATTCAAGTGCACGTACTCTCACGTGCACCATGCACGAGCTTGACACAGAAGCTGCAGTTACGCTATAGGCCAGAGATGGAAGTTGTAAGTAAAAAAGTGACAAACTCCCGCAATGTACCTTTAAGTTGTGCATTGTCCGTAAACGAATGCTGATTCATAATTTTACTAGGGATGCACGATAATTATTTAAATGATATTGGGAAAAGATGACGTAATTTCTATCGGTCCAATTGCTCAGAATTAGACCGATAGTGAAAGCCGCCTGAAATACACCATGTTGCTCTGGTCACTGTCACTTTAGGAGCTCAAGCCTCCGCTGCAATAACATCAGAGGCAAAATGGTGCTGTTGCGCGGGACATCAGAAGTAAACGTGAGTCTGGGCTCTGGTTGGCAAGGTGGTGCGGCCAGATCACTTACCGATTGAGAGAATGCGTTTGTGAGTTTGAGTGTGTGTGCGTCTTTTATTAATTTTTTAAAGAAGGTAAACAGTTATTATAAATATTTGAACTGGAGTAATACTTTTCGCAAGCGCATGCTTGCAGAGACTCCCATTCTCCTGAATGAAATGACAGACACAGCTGAGGCTCACTCGGAGTCCGCGGTCACCAGATAGCCCAAAGTTCCGAGGGACTGCATCGGAGGCGGCCAGCTTTGGCAGCCAGGAATGCACAGAGGCCGTAGTGGTCACGATCGGGCCGCCGGGCATTTTTTGTTTTAAACTGCTTTTACCTTCGTTGCTGCATACTATAATCGTGTGGACTTAATCAACATTGGAAAACAGTACAAATTGACGAATTCCAGCGACTTCTACCGGACGCACTTTCAGAAGAGATGGCGCGAGGCGCAACCAGCGAGACCTTGGACAGGGGCAGCTGAGCCAAGCATTCGCTTAGCTAAATAGCTAATACTAGTCAGGATAAGTGGCTCAGAAAATGGATGGATGGATAGTAAACTCTACAACAGCACTGCATACAAACGGCCACAACTCGTTGAAGTTCAAGTACTGTATGGTAAGTCATATTCTTAATCTTTTGTTTTTATTGCTGTCCGAATGGCCAGTAGCCATTAACTACAATGTTTGGGGTCATGTGTTTATTTTAAAATATGTGTGTGCAATATGCATTGTTGAAATGTCACTAGTGCTACCTAAATAATTGTGTGACTGATGTATTTGTTGAAGCATTAATAAATACTAGTAGGAGTCGCAACTGTATTACCAGTAATACTTACTGATAAGCATAAGAGCTTGACCACTTTGTCATCCTCCGACCCCACTATATTAGTAAGAATATATACACGATACATCAAAATATATTTAGTACTGTGCAAATGCAAATGTGATTGTCATGTTTCGGTTCTGTGGGGGTTGGGTTTTTGTTTGTTATGGGTGTTTCTATTTCTGTCTGTGGTTGGTGTTTTTGTCATGTGTTCCTGTTTTTTTCACTTCGATATGTCTAACCACGTCCACCTGTGTGTGTCTTCCCTTCCCGGGGTGTGTCTCATTAGTGTTTTTAGTCTATTGTTTGTCCAGTTGGTGTGGGTGCATTGTCGATGTTATGTGTGGAAGTTTGTGTCTCGTCTTCGTCACAGCCAAGTCTTCTTCACAGTCACGTCACTGCCACAGCCAAGCCGTAGCCACACCACAGCAAGTCAAGTCAAAGCAAGTCTGGTCCTGTCACGTCACGCTCGTTCTAGTCTAGTCACATCCTGTCCAATCACGGCGACTAGTCTATTCACGTCCTGTCACTGTAAGTCACGTTGTCTTGTCCAGTCACGTTGTCTTGTCCAGTCACGACGTCCTGTCGAGTCACAACGTCCGGTCCAGTTGCAATGACCAGTCTCGTCATGTCCTGTCCAGTCGCAACGTCCAGTCCAGTTACGTCCTGCCCACGCCCATCAAGTCATGGTTGTCAGTTCACCCTTTTTTCTGTGCTTCATTAAAGTCCCACATATTGCACTTGATTTCTGTCTCACTGCCTTACTTCCCTGCATTTGGGTGCACATCCCTCAACCACTCACGCCCACCATGACAGTGATGGGGAATCAGATGAGCGATGTCGGTATCATCTTCATCTCTGACACTCATTTGGAAGGAAAAAGAGCTAAAGCAACAGTTCCCTGGTACCTGTCAAAACATCTGTTAATAGAAAACTTGTCCGTGTGCAGCATGTTTTGAGCAGCACAACATACTTGCCTCATTACTTGGCTTCCACATCCATCTCAAAGAAACTATTTCAAATTCCCCTTTTCTTTCATTGCTTGTCAGCTATTGCTCTCTAACAGACGTTTGTTTTTGCCATGTGCGACATCTAATAACAGGCACACAATTTTGTATACTTAGTTTGATTGATTAAAACAACACTGTAGTTATGTTTATTATATTGTATTTTGTTTTATATCCCACTTCTGTCATGGTGTGTGTGTTTTGGTTTTGTTTATGGGTCAAGTTTTCCTTATGTGTCTCCCTTTGTCAATGTCTCGTCAAGTTTTATCATGTCCTTCTGTGCTTGTTATCCCGGTCCCTGGTGTTACCCAATCAGTTCCCCAAGCCACGTGTGTCTCGTTCAGGTGTCTTTCGTTGTCTTGTTACTATGTGTATTTAGTTCCCTGCTTTCTTTCAGTCCTTGTCGAGTCATTGTCATTGTCACACCCATGCCATTTTGTCATCATTTCCTTACCTAGCCGTGTTCCTGTTCTGTTTGTTGCTTTGACTTATGTTTTTGGACATTGTTCATTTTGTTATTTTTGCCAAGTACCTTGTTTGCCTTTTTCTTAATTAAATTCCCATTTTGACTGCATCCCTGCCTTGCTGCTTTTGCTCCCTGCATTTGGGTCCTCCACCCCACTCCCCAACCTGACAACTTCAAAATGTAAAATCGCCCAAAACCAGATTACATTATCTACTTATTTTGCTTGTCTCCAACATATTAGAATTGTGTTATCATTTTTGGCCAATTTTACTAAATTAATCTCAAATGGGTAGAACTAGTACGGTAATGCTTGAGGACTAAGGAGTAATAAATTAGGAGGGGTCAAAATAAATTCTTTTTTTTTTTTTCTTTTTTTTTGGTGCAAGTACATTCTTAAAATTTATGCTAGCTTTATATTTCTTGCAGAGTAATCTAAAATGTGTTAACAAAAAATAGTGCAATTTTTTTGCATCAAATCCTGACTCAGCCAAATTTCAGGATGTCATTCAAGTAGTCTGTGGTCTGTGTGCCCTCAAGTGGGAAAAAATAGCAACAACAGTTAATTTAATTGAAAAGCTGTGTTCTGTCCTTACTAGTCAGATTGAACCCCTTGACAGGCCGGTTCTGGCCCGCGGGCCGTATGTTTGATAAGAATGTTCTAAATTGTCTATTGGTGTGAATAGGAGTGCATTGGTTACTTGTCTAAATGTGCCCTTCCTAAGGCATAAAGTCAGCAGGGATAGGCTTCAGCTCACCTGTGTCCTAATGAGGACAAGTGGCCATACTGTGATGGATGGATGGTATTCAATTGAGACTTTTAGCTACTCAATGTGCAGTTTATGCAGACAATATACTTCATTTTACTGCTGATTATCATCATTTGGGCCAAAACTACAATAACGTAATGAAGACAGACTTTTGGATTTCCTGTTTACTGCACCTGACTCTATCTTCCCACAGCATTGACGCCCTCCACTACTTTCACGTGTGCCTAATCTGCTCCCCTCTGGGGTTTGTTGGCACTAGAGCTGCTCTAGCGGCAGGCTGTGAGTCCTAATTGGTGTTTTTTCCACAGCACTGAATAAAAGCTGAAGACCATAGACATCCAGCAAGACACACAATGGAAGAAAGCGAAATTATGACTAGACAGGTCTACACGATGATTACATATGGATATTATAGCCACAGTCTTATTAATCTTTCATTTTAGGACAACATTTACATACAATGTGGATTTATTATTTTTGTAAAATAACCTGAGAGTAAGGGGAGTGTGTGTGTGCGTGCGTGTGTGTGTGTGTGTGTGGGTGTGTGTGTGTGTGTGTGTGTGTGTGTGTGAATACTAATGATGTCCTCCTATCACTCAATGCTGACTCGAGATGAATGTTAGTAGCTTTTTCATATATGGCGTTTGCCATTCATTGTGTTTACTGTGAAATCCTTTATCACAACCGCAACACACACTTTCTACTACCTACGTGCGATACATACTACATCAGATCTATATTCTATTCAGTGTGCTTAAACTTGTGCTCGGTGCAGTTGTTAAAGCCATTTTTTTTTCATCTTGGGCAGAATAAAATAAAGTAAAATGTAAGCCTATCCTTTCACAACAGCAGTTCGTTGCATCTTAGCTGGATTCCTGTAATGCTTTTTATTTTGGAGTTAGCCAGTCTTCCCTTAAGTGTCTCTCCAGTTGGTCCAAAATGCTGCACCTCACTTCCTAACTGGAGCTCTGAAAAGGGAGCACAAAATTGCAGCCTCCCTTCAGCGGCTCCCTGTACATTTTAAGATCACGTTGCCATCATAATTTCCAAGTGCATATTACGTTGTTATTAAGTAACTTAAAGTTATGTAAGTGAATTAAAAACTCACAAATAAAACATGTTGTTGGTGAGCTGTCAGAAGTCAACAGGATTCTTGGCCCACTAATAGAATACATATTGTACACACTAGGCATCATAGTATAGAGGACAAAAACTGCCATAATTAAGAATAAATAAATGAATAAATAAATGAATAAATAAATGAATAAATAAATGAATAAATAAATGAATAAAAGTGAAAATAAAAACGGATATAAAAAAATATAAAAAATTATACAAAAAACTAAATAGAAATAAACACAACTATATATATCTATATATATCTATATATATATATATATATTCCATTTATATTTATTTTTTGTATTTCATTTTTGAATTATATTTTTTAAATCAGTTTTTATTTTTACTTTTAGTCATTTATTTATTTGTTTTTAATTTGGGCAGTTTTGGTCCTCTATATCATATACTGTAGTATGTTGAAGAGGAGTTTTAAATCATGTTACCATACCGGTACACAATGTACAAGTGTACATGTATGTGTTGGCTACCCCACAGCGAGGGGAACCACAAGATATAATTACCAATATTATTTTGCTCCCAAGCAGAGGAAATGTAGCCTCTGCAGTGTGTGTGTGTGTGTGCGCGTGTGTGATTGTTTCCTGGCACAGATAAAAGATAGGATATTACTTCTTGGTTACATTTATATTCAAGAATTGCTCTGCGTCCATAGGGACTATTCACATATTAGATGGCTGCATGGGATTTACAATGTGTGTAGTTTCCAGTCTTGCACCTTCAAAAAAAAAAAAAAAATATATTATCTTTTGCATTGCAGAGCAGAAAAAAGGGGCATCGAGAATAGAATTGTGAGTGTGCATGAAACTCTAGTTGGTTTGTCTTCAATCCGGCAAACAAATAAGTCTAGCTTAGTCTAGAATTGTGAGACTTCACTTTCATGATAACAAAATAAACTAATTATTATGCTCCAATTATGTCTCACAAGTCTGTAATAGCAACGGGCAAAATGTTTATGTTGGTTTAATGAGTTATTTCAGTGCGCTTAATTTAGTTGCAAGTGCTCACTGGAAGGACATTAGACTGTGGGTGTAGCACAATTACTCCTCTTGCCACATTCTCCCACTGGCGCACACTCGAGACAGCGCTGCACTCATCCATGGTCAAGCATGTTTACGGATGTCAAAACATCCTCATACAACTGCATTACTGCAACATTCCTAACTGCAGATTTTTTCAATTATCATTCTGGGCATTTAATTTTTTTCCCCCATTTTACATTATTATTATTTTTTCAATACATACCATAACAAACACAAAAGGACTATGGGAAACTACAAGAGGAACTCACATGGTGTGCAACACAGTGGCATGTGGTAGCGTCATGAGCCTGTTTTGTGGACTCAGAGGTCTGTTTTAAAAGCTTTTAAACTTTATTGAATGCTTTGAATCTTTATTCATTCATATTATTCACTCTGATAATAAAGGATACCAGCAAATTGGAGCTTTTTAAGGGTGATTCTGCAGGGGGAATACTATACAGGCAGAGGAGATATATATATATATACACACACAAAATCCTCATCATACGTTAGGTTAATGTAAGTGTAATAACTCTACCATTGTGTGGAAAGAAAGAAAAAAAAGAATACGTTAATTGAAAATATGAAAAATAAGACTAAAACTAGAAACAAGATAGACTATGATAAAACCAAGAAATATAAGCAATAGTAAAAATAAATGTTCTCATAAACTGACACTGGTTATTGTTGACTGACAATAATCAAGAATCTCTTGGAGTGAAAGCTAAATAAACTGTTGTTTACTTCCAATAATGTGTTGACAAAACCGGTTGTCATTTGTAAATAGATATGGTGATGTATGGAGCTGCTGAGTATAACCAATCAAGTAACTTGGAATCTAACTTGGTTACTTTCATTTACTTTTTTAAGGTAACTGCAATCAATGTCAAACTGTATGGTCGCATAAGGTCAAACAGTTATTTTTTTTAAATTGTAGTTGACTTATTGTGTGTTGACTAAAAGTCATCAAGCAGCACCATTGCATTGGCTGCCGCCAAGCGCCTATTACCTCATAAGGAGATGCAAATTGCTCCTCATCCCTGTGTGACAGTATTACTTGTATGGATTATATCAGCTAAAGCTCTCTACATAGTTGTATAACTGTCGTTTATCAATATTCCACAGCACTAGACACTTTAAAGTGCTCAAGAACTTTCTGTACGATTGTACATTCAAAGTTGTATCACAAGTACTATGCTGGTCACTTTAAAAGGTGCGATGATTATCTGCAAAACTGCCATTGTATTGTAATTACTAAACTACTGGTCACTTTATCTTTGCTTGATTACTTTATGCATCTTTTGCACAGCTGTCCTTGGTTGGTACTACATCACAAACGGTACCCTTACATTACGTAAATTCTCTCTATAGTGATACTCAATATCACGCCTTTGTTATAGTTTCTTGTTACTGCAATACTAGTATAGCTCATACTACAAGAGACAAATTATTTGAGTATTTTTACATACTTGACCAGTAAAGATAATTCTGATTCTGTTCTCTTGTCAATCAACTCAGCCCATAACACAATAGAAGGTAACAAGTGTGCTCCTTTTTCGGGTGACATGTAAACAAATAGTACATACTGTAAAACAGCAGCATAAACCACACACATTTTTTTCCATCCATCCATCCATCTAGCGATTTATTTAGCTAGCTAGCTATCAGTCAGGCCAGCTATCTAGCTAGCTAGTTATCTATCTATCTATTGAAACTAAATAGACAGATATATAGAAGAAAAACATCCCACGTCTGGTCAATATTGTGGTTGTGGACAAGCATGAGTGCAATACTGCACAGACTACTGCTCAGACCAGTAGTGTAACACCCAGTGGTGTAACACCATGCTGAGAGGCCCCGGTGCAAAAAAAAAGGTTTGGGCCCCCTCCCCTCAATTTTTCCTCCATACAACGCCCCAACAACAATACCCCCCCCCCCCCCCCCGACCCCCCACCCCTCCACCCCCACACACACACGAGTGCTCCCGAGCACAAACACGCAAGAACGCACACAGCAATTGGAGAGAAGTGTGACTTGTCACCATGGACTTTTGCAGGGCCTCCAATTTTATCTATATCTATATTGAACATTAAAAATATCACAAACATCTTCCAATACATTATATTCTATTTTACAACTTTTAAATACGTTTGAACATGTGCAAATGGCTCACTATGGCACCAAAAAAACAATAAAGTAATTTGCTATAGATTTGAATCCCACTAACTGCACTTCATAACAAAAATTATTTGTAGCTATACTCACTCATTAGACATTAACATTTATCAGAAAAACACCTGTTTCCTTGTTTATTGTATCTGGAGAATGATCCAGAGCGCCTGAGCCAAATGCGATATTAGCTTTTTGCATTTGGCGTCAAATTCTTCCCCTGAGGCTTTTGACCGCCGGGAGAAGCAAGACGCGGCTGGAGAGTCGCTTCTGCGATGGAGCTAGCTGCCGGCAAGCTACAGCTAGACTCCGGTGGGAGCGGGACACTAGATTTTGCTAATGGCCTGGACTCAAACCACGTCTATCACATCTCTTCCAATAGCTTAAACGTCATGTTTTTTTTGTCTTTTCTTTTTTGCGCGACACTTTTTTTTTAGTTTGCAAAGCATGACGGCGACGATAGCACGCACACTAGCTACCACTTTTATTTTCAACTTGCATCACGTCAAGACTCATCGTGACTGACATAAGTCAAGTGATTAAATGATCATTTCCGACATCGTATTTACAAAAAAAAAAATATTTCCCCGTTTTTGTTCTTTCTTTCCTTCTTTCCCCCCCCCCCCCCCCTTCTGTCATGGACCCTTACACTGTCTCTGGGCACCGGTGCGACGCACCGGCTGCACCGGCGATATTTACGCCACTGGCTCAGACTTGCCAAGGAAGTTACTGTCAGACCATGATACTGCCAAGATTGGCTCATTTCAGGATGACCCTTGGGGATACCAATAAATAACACTTTTCCCTTGATTTTCTAGGCTTCATCCCACATGATACCAATCAATACTGGCTGACATGTTTTTTTAAATACATATTGCAAAGATCTAAATCCAGCACATTGATTGCTATGATAAATTGAGGTGCCTTCAGATACAAGTTTAATTTGTTTCTGAACCGTGTTTGTAACTCAATACATTTGCATCTCAAATAATCTGTACACAAACACAACAGTAGCATGACAGATATGAGGTATTTACATATACAGTACGTAGCTTGTGTGCAAGCACGTGTGTGTCCCCGTTTCCATCTTCCTCTGCGCTTCACATTCAACACTCGTTACAAAGCTGGTTTTGTTGGGAGACAAAGATGCAGCCTTCCCTCCCGGTTCGAAATTAATTACAGTAGAAAAAGAGGCCATGAATTCTGTTCGTCACCACCCACGCTTTTCTATCATTCTGTCACCTAAAACAGGAGAGGTGACACTGTGATTAAGAGTCTTGATGTCAAGAGCTTTCTACTGAACACAGTGGGCGTAAGAATGACATGCAAAGGTTAGGCTTTGAAGGAAATGTTTCTGCATTTGTTTAGTCCTTTACACACATACACACACGATATTAAGCAGGGAAAAAATGGTATTCCGCTATGGAGGAGCTGATGTTGATGAGTTATTAATCTGTAAAATGTAGAGGACCAGCAGCTCTACAATGAGTCCCTTCTTGATGACCGAGCTTCTCACCCTAAAAAAAGAGCCCAGACACCATGCGGAGTAAACTCGTTTTCGCCGCTTACATCCAGAATCGTGTTAGTTTTGGTCATGACACACAGATCATGGCCATAGTTGAGAGTAGGAGCATAGCTCGATCGACGTGAACAAGATCCCAAGATATTCAAGAACTCATCCACTTGGGACAGCATCTCATCCCCGACCCGTAGAGGGCACTCCAGACTTTTCTGACCGAGCACCATGGTCTCAGTATTGGATATTCTTAACAGTTTCACACTTGCCTGTGAACTGCTCCAGTGAGAGATGGAGATCGTAGCTAATCTGCAAAAAGCTGAGATGCAATACTGAGGCCACCAAACCAGACCCCCTCAACACCTCGGCTCTGCCTATGAATTTTGTCCATAAAGGTTATGAACAGAATCAGTGACAAAGGGTCGCCTTGGCGGGGTCCAACCCTCACTGGTAACGAATCAGACTTAGGCTACTTCAGACTGCAGCTAGTTCAATTCAGATTTTTTTCACACGTATCTGATTTCATGCAGTGTGAACAGTACAATTCAGTTTTTTTCACACCCAACCTGGGCCTCTTTCGTATGTGGATACAAATCGGATATGTATGCGATGCGCCTGCACTGTGAACGCTCATCCGCACGCATCCGATCTATACATCGGTCATCAGTCATCAAAAGCCTGAAAGCCTGATATGTGCGACTACTGACACGTCCGTGAATATACAAAGCTGTTTTGAGTAGCAATAGTGGGGTTTCCATCCACCCATTTTTTTAATTAAAATTTTCAAGAAACGCTTCAAATTCGAAAAAGGGCCCAAAATTAACCAAAACGTTTTTACGCTTGGAGTGTATCGAAAAAGGGAAATGGGAATTTTGGCTATGGAAAACAGGTTTTGCGAATAAACGCTGACAAGAGCGGATACATGTCACATGTTTTGACCGGATATTACGTCACACGTTTTGATCGGATATTACGTCACACGTTTTGATCGGATATTACATCACACGAACGTTTGTAGTCACAAAGCAATGGCGGACGATACAGTAAGGTATGTTTGGGGGGACAACGAAACAGAAATATTTTTAGAATTAATAAAATAAGCAAATATTAATGCAATTTTAGATCGAAAACAGCAAAGAAACACGACGGTTTATCAAGAATTATAAAAGCAAACTCATATGACGTCATCGTCATCATCATAAATTACTGGTGGATCACATCTCTATGGTGTATACCGCCACCTAAAGCGGCGGAGTCCCCTCTCAATATTCGCAAAAGAAGAACAGATGGAAACGGGCGTACGTCGCATGTCCGTTTTGCGCATTCTCAAAAAATGTGCTTAAAAAATTCAAAATAATTGGATGGAATTTCCACAAGTGTTAACTTTTTATTTGTCTTTAATTTAATCACACTTGAAACATGACGCATAAAGCGGACATTTGTGGTGGTGATATTAGAAATTCAGCCCCATCACGCATGGCAATGAGAATGAGGAGGTTGAGATGTGTCCCCTCATTTCCTCAAAATATTTCTACCTCTTCCAACCTCGCTATGGGATATATGCCACGGAGAAGGCGGGACACATCGACTTTGTTTCTGCTTCCGGTTTGCGACGTGTGGGCCGCGTCCCAGTAATTGAGCTTCCGCCTTTGTGCCCCTCGGTAGCGCATTCCTGTCGACGGGTGTGAGTGTTAGTGTGTCTGCATCAGTTGTCCGAAGCATTTCAGAGATGGGCGGAAGCGCATGGTTGGAGGACACAGGGGTGGAGGTGCGAGTTTTGCAACGCGGCCAGCAGTCGCCGGAAACAGCGCTGATGTGTGAAACCCGGAAGTCGGAAGTCCGTGGCATCTACCCCATTCTGGTGATATGAGATTTTTTTTTTTTAATGAGTCTGACGGATTTCTGTTGCCGTTTGTAAACACCACATTCAAAACTGACACTCAAGGAAGCCGAAGACAGCAGTCAACCAAGAACGAGCGTGAAAACAGTCCACCAACCCAGAGCGCGGGCGCTCACACAGCTGATTTTACATCATGTATGCAGACAAGACATATGAATCGAACAAGTCCTCCAAACAATAACGACAATATTGGTCGTTTTACCATGCACCAAAATACGACCAAGTGTCACGTATTGTAGTATAGCGACCTCTATTGGCCATGTTAAATAGCACAAAAATACAAAACTGAGACTCAAACCCGAATCGTCTGGTCGGGAGACTAACGTCTAACTTACTGAGCTATCAGTCCAGTAATGATCTTTGTGTTCATTTTTAGTGTTGACATGTATGTCAATTCACCGTCACGGACTAATAGTTGGGGTTAGGATGAGGCTTTCAGCGAGGTTGTACAGTACACGTTACGTCTTTACATGAAACACTCATGATTGAGATTAGGAAAAAGCACAGTGAGGTTGTAGACCGTTCGAAGACATGTAGTCAACGCTAAAAAGATCACTGGACAAATACCTCAGTCAGATAAACACTCGTCTTCCGACCAGACGGACCGAGTTCGAGTCTCCCTTTTGTATCCTTGTGCTTTTTAACATGGCCGATAGAGGTCGCTAATCTAAAACACGTAACACTTGGTCGTAATTTTCAAAACGACCTATGTGGTCGTATTTATTGGTGGGACTGTCTCGAATCAAACTCTTAACTCGCAGCAAAATGAGACCACAAGTCCACGAATCAGTAGTGTGCGCTGGCACAGCTAAATTAGCATATGGCACTAATAAAAGTCGCTTGCCTCGGCGGCTTGGCTGGAGGTAAAACATTGCTAGTCGGGACAATATTTACTTCCGTGAACTCGCATGAGAGTCACATCACGGGCGCGTTGCATTCACTTAGAAGTTTCATTTGTTTTTTAAATGTGAACGAGCACATAAAAAGATCGGATTTAACAAAAAATCCGAATTGGGCATCACGCCTTGCAGTGTGGACGTAGACTTAGTGCCAGCAATGTGGATCAAAATCTGACACTGGTCGTACATAGACCAAACAGCCCATATAAGGGGGCCCAGTACTCCATACTCCCGTAGCACCACCCACAGAAAACCTAAAACTTTTCTGCCACACCTCATACATGGTGGTTCACTTGAATTCGACAGATTTGTGAAACACTGTACACACTTTCTAAAAATAACCTAAACTCAGTAGGGCAAAGTAGGGTGGGTGTGTAAGGGGTGCTACAATTCTTGCTTCTTATGCAGTATTTTAGAAGAAAAAAATTTGACTGACATTGTTTAAGATCCCTGAGAACTGGTTTATGTTGTGAAAAAAAATGAATGTCTCTTTTAAGTCACTCATAAAAGCCCAACTCCACATCTGCCGACAACAAACCGTTTTCCCCTTTTCAGCATTGAATCACTTCCACCTCATTTTCAATTGTGTGAACATCACACAAGATACCTACTCATCATAATTAAACATGCAGAAGGAAAACTTAATGCTAATACAATACGGAGCCCGTGAAGTTGCAATTTTGCAGATTTTTCCCCCCTTTTGTTCGTCCTTTGTTTTTTGTGGAAACCGTGCATTGAATGTTTATCAGCATTTTTTAAAGTCCTTATTTAGTTTGCAAAAAATACAAATGAAAGAAAATACTTTATTTTAATTTGAGGGTAATTAATCGAGGTGCCCCCTAATGTGGTCAGGGGCCACCGGCGATTAGAATTCGATTCATGGTTTATCATTTTCAACGTTAATTGAAAATGTGTCTATTGCAAAAAAGAGAAGGAGAATATTAAATCAATACTTATTTTAGAATTCATCTGTGTCCATGCCAAAATGCAGACTGTGTGGATAATTTACAGTGATTGTAATTACAGCATTGCTGTCAGAAACTGTAAAATAAAAAAAAAGTTAAGTGTGACCCATGAAAAAAAAGTGCATTTAATTGTCATCTAGTAAGGGTTGAAACTGACTACTATTCACTGACTCACCTGACTACTCAAAATGATTCCACAACTTCTCTTCTTTTTATTTTTTCTTTGCATATATTGAAAAAAAATGCTGCTCATTTAATTTAACAGGTGTTGTCCATAAAGGTGCATGCGTACACATACAAGCACTTGTGGATATTGTTTTTGTATCTCCTACACTAAATATAAAAATGTAAGCATGAAAATAGTGGAGAGTTTGCGTAGAGCACTGTGAAAATGTCATTCCATTTATTGTTTTAGCATTGCTGCAATGAACTTAAAACTGCCACAAAGAGTGCAGACTTCCACCAAGGACGAATTACGAATACATGTAAAAACAATTCATAGACTCGCATTTGAATTTGTTTGTGCATGTTACTCAGCAGGCTACTCCCCGGTTAATGGAAGATGGGGAACAGATGGTAGGTGCCAATATGATTCTGTGGGGTGGACAGCTCCAAAGCTATCATACAGTAATTGCTTGTTCCTTCACGCAGCACTCCTCTACAAAGTTATGTGTATTCATTTGTGCACAACTGCTATGTCCAATTAGTTCATGTTTTACGAGTCATATTGACAGCTGTGAAAAAAGCTAGTGGTGGCCTAAGAGTTGCATAGTGTTGAGTTCACTCGTTAATTTTCTGTCACTGGTCCTGGGTGCGCTTTCCTGACATAGATTAAGGCAGCCTGGGATCAGTTCCCAATCAGTGACGGTGTGAATGTTAACAATTGTCTGTTTTATATATGACATATGATTTTCTGGTGGATAGATTCCAGCTCCCCGTGACCTTAAATATGATAAGCACAATTGTAAATGGATGGATGGTTTATTTAGGGTCATGGGTGAGTTGAAGACGATCCATTTGACTTGAGGCAAAATGTTGGGTACACCTTTTATAGGATCAATATTGAGACATAGGGTTTTATTTCTACTATGACTGAGGTGGATTTGAGGTGGACTGACATCCCCTCATCACGCTATGAGTAAGTGAAACATGGAACTCATTGGCTGGTCATTAATATGTAAATTTGTCAGGTTTAATAAAACATACTCCTTATACCCAATGTCAGTATAATTTGATGACTATTATGGATGGTGGTGCAATTTATTATCATGCATTTGCATAACTAAACAACACATTTGATTAGTAATTTTAGTTGATAATGTAAAAATAACAAAAAACGAAATATATGTATCTAGAGATGTCTCGATAACACTTTTTCATATCCGATACCAATACTGCAGCCTGAAGGATCGGCCGATACCGATCCGATTATTTTTGTCACTCTAAGGCCCGGTTTCAGAGAAAAGGCTTAAGACTAGTCTCAGATGAATATGCTGTTTGTTCGGAACTAATGGCGGCACCAGGAAAAAATAAAACCAAAACACATAAATGTAAGTATGTTAATATTTTTTGAATATCATAGTAATGATAGTGGTTTTCTCGAATCTTCTATACTTTGGCAGAAATTGGCACAATTGCGTGTCGCTATTGTCGCGTCAATTGCGTCACAACCAGCACGCAGCTGTGACGGCTCGAGGTGACGACGTAGCGGATTGGATAGCGATAATATTCCCAATTCAAAATATATGATATAGATTGGGCTCATGGATTGTATTGGACTGGTTCTAAGATAAACGGTCCAATACCAATCCAGTCATTTTGGCCTTGATCGGACTCGATATCGATACAGTGAATCGGATTAGATCATCCCTATGTATAACTGGAAGATATTTAGACACCCCTACAATTTATGGTTTTAAATAAAATACCTACTGTGAATTTCAATCGAGCAAACAACAGTAAAGACACAAACTACCTCTTTAGTCTTCCTTTTGAACTCAAACACATTTTCTGTTGACCCACATTAACTCATTCACTCTGAGCCATTTTTACTGAAGCACCCCCCTTCGCTCCTGGCTGTTTTACTGGATTTTGACTGATTTTGCAAGGGCCACAGAATATTGTGTTCCATTGCTATAAAAACATGGACCAAAAGAAAGAAAGAAAGAAAGATTAGAGTATCTTCTTTCATCAGGAAAAAAAAGTATATTTCTATCTGTTTCTGTTTTGCAGCAATTAGCATTGGAATATAGCTAAGTTTCATCATTATTAACAAATCTGTTTAAAACAGTGGGGTTAGGGTTTTTGAAACATAGCCCTGGTTGATCTTTTATACCCTGCTGCCACCTGCTGGCCATTTTAGTAATAACTACCATTTCCTCAACCGTTCTCTGCAGTTGAGAGTCTGCATCGAAGCCTTCTGTATGCTCTAGCATTAAAAAAAAACGTATAATACGTCTCTGGGGCCATGTTAGAACGTATTTATACGTTTTGGGACGCAAATGAGTTAATAAACTCAGGATGTTGGACAATTATATAAGGCAACCAAGTCTTATTTCAGAAAGGGATATTTTGGCCAAACCTCAACACTCTTCATTTTTAATTTTAGAATTAAGTGTCAGTTAAAAAAATATTGGCTTTGTCTCCATTGCCAACATTCCATAATCCTTTTTACCCATCTTGGATTGTGGAGGTTTAAAGGTTACCTTAAAAATAAATTAAGCAGAAAGTCTATCAGAATGACTCTATCCAAGTGCAAATTAAAGTTCACTTTAACCCAATCCCACACTCCCGTAAGGCCCATTTATGCATATCTCTGAGATGTAACTGTTCAACACAAAATGTACATTCAAGAACAAGTGGATGTTTGAATGACAATAAAAAGTGTATCAATGACAGTGCCTAACGTTTTTTTCACATTGATGTCAAATATGTTTTATCCAAACATCGAATACACCACGTTACTAGTTAATAATTTCATTTATTTTACAGAGCTTGCTGAATTAGATGTGCTGATGTGAGTGCTTGTGTGTGTGTAGACCAGGATAATTTTTGTTTTAAGTTATAATTGCTGATTTATGAGGCCTGCCACAGCTTGGTTAACAAGGGCAATACATCCTAAAATTCACTGTGCTCGTGTTCATCACCTTGGGACAAGCACACCGAGTTAAATACTGTGTCTTGGTATGTCGCAAGTGATTGTGTTAGAGTACAAGTGTGTACAACAATACAGGTGTGCACTCCAATGGAGGAATGTTATGCTATTATTTTTAATTGAATTTTGTCACAACTTTTCCTCTCATGATGTTTATACAGAGGATAAGCTCTTTGTAAAAAGCATAGCCTACTCAAGCGAAAAACTGGTGCATCTTGATTTTTGTGCTGGTGCTTGGTGGTCTAAACTTTCCACCTGCTGGAATCACGTCTAAATATTGGCGCATATAGTCTAAGGCAATTCAGGTTGTACAAGGCACAGGCAGACAGATTCTGCTTGTGTGGTTGACGTCATCCTATTTCATTCATAAATATGATAACAGCCGGCATTAAACCCTTTGAATCTCTTAAGGATGTGTGTGGTTGAGGACCCAGTTCCAGGAAAGCAAGGTAGAAGTACCCTTGTTTTTTTATGTTGACCTGAAGAGGTTGCTAAAAGAAATGGTAGTTATTACAAAAACGGCCAGCAGGTGGCAACAGAGTATAAAAGATCAGCCAGGGCTATGTGGCAACAAGCTCTTTTTGACAGTGTTTTCAACAGGTATGTGAATAATGATTAAACTTAGCTATATTCTAATGCTAATTGCGTCACAAATATACATATTTACTTTTTTTTACAAATATACTTTTTTCCTGATGAAAGATCAAAATATGTGGTTGTACAACTTCTTTTTAAGGAATACAGTGAAGTGCAAATAATTCAATTCAATACTATAGTGTTTCAAGTAACTTAGTAATACCTACCATGTTAAGAGTTCCTCAAACTGTTTAGTGTGTGATGTTTAAGTTTATCTTGTTTTGAAATTCATGCTTTTAATTTGGAAGGCTACTCTGTATTTCCTGTTTCACGTTCTCCGTTCGTCATTCATCTCATAGCAGTGCAGTAGTCAATGACGATACACTATATAATGTACAAAGATCTGTCTGCGCTTCAGAGCTAATTAACCAATTAAGGCTTAAAGCGTCTGCCAAAGCATGCTTCTAAAACCTATGGGTGACCTTTGAGTTACCCCCGAAAACCAGTTTTCCAGGATATTCAACAATATTGTCAATGCCTACTAAATAATTGATATCTCAGCTCCTGAAGCAGATAGAAACATAATTCCCAAAATAATTCAGAGCTTATACCTGCGATGTTCACACAAACCTAAGTTTATTATTATAAACCTTCAATATATATTTTTTTAAATCATCAAACTGTGTCGCATCTGCGGGTATATTTACCTTCAACACGTCCATTCCGTTACAAAGCCGTCAACATTTTCAACATCTTCATTGTCTACAAACAGATTTCTTAACTGTATGTCACTGTCAAATCGTTACACTGATTCGAATGCCTCCCGCGTCATCGTCAATCACGTCATTTATATCATAACTCCTGCGAATCTGCGTCAGCCATAAATGCGCGAATAAAATTCCAGGGCATGCTACGAGGCCCACATCATCCTCTTGTGTATATTCTGATGCATTTCATCGGCTACGAGACCAAGAATTGGTCAAAACAAACTAAAGGACATATCCGCTCTCAAGGCTTTAAGGGGAGAAGCACGCTGGAGCGCTGCCGGCTCTAGTGGTAGAAGCGCAGTTATGCGCTCCCGGCCTTAATGGGTTAAATTGTTGAGTACAACTGAAGATTTATGTGCTCTCTTACTGGAGCCCCCTGTGGCGGTCAATAAATGCAAAATAACCATTTCAGCCTTTAGTTCCTGACCGAAAAACGGCCACTAAAGGGCCGATACCAGTATCGATATCTGTCGCGAGTACCGATACAGTGATATGTGTCTTGGTATCGGCCCGAAACCCCATCCCTAATTTTCATGGTCTTATTCAGGTATCCCATCCTACGATCCACAGCACCCTCACTATGTTCCTTACATTAAAATGGGCTATGCTGGATCGCAAAACATGAAAGCAAAACAAAAATCCACCCAGCGTTATGAACAGAGGATCAAAAGGCAACGAGTATCAGAAATGTGTTATGCTTTGACTTCTGCTATGGTTCCAGACCAGGGTTATGATGCATGGAGCTTGAAGCGACCGTCACTAATGATCAAGATCCCCGTGCAGCAAACAACGAAAAGGCCAGACAGTGAGAATTCAGCAGCCTGAAGCAGAGACCAAGAGACTGGCACAAGAACTTGTGGCGTGGCGCAGCAACATGCAGCTATGTACTACAATGAGAAGTGCACAAACCTCCAAGAAGCTTTAAACAAGGAAGAATTGACTTATCTGTAAACCTCCTCAGGTCTTAAGTCGTTAAAGTGCTTAAATATTGGACATTTCGCCCACTAACTTTCTTGGTGTGCATGGTCTTTACAACCCGCCATAATTTCTTCCCACACAACCAACTGCACCTGTGGCAAAAATATGTCAACAAAGACCCTCATATTGGTAGACACTAGAGGCAACAGAGAACAGGTAAGGACAGGTAGGTCACAAAACCCTGACGAGGCAGGAGATCTGCTTGAGGTTCTTTATAAACGCATTTTATCTCATCAGCTTCTCTTTGTACCATATCAATGACTGATCCTAAAAGGAATGAGAGGACCCACTTCGATTGGTGAATTAATTAAATTGGCTGTGTTCACGCCTACAACGACACGAAATACCCAATGCGCCAAGCTGAAAATACCAAAATTGGTCAAGCCCACCTCTGCACAGATTAAGACCACACCTTGTAGTAGACTTGCACAGGGCACGGAAATGGAACTCTTAGTCATTATACTGCACCAAAATAGAAGAATGAACCAATGAAGTTGGGATTGAAAGTTTCACAAAAATATGCCATTTATCATTGAGGAATTCAAACTATCTCAACTTTATTTTAAATTGAAACATTTAAATAGCTTGACTACTTCAGCAAATGAGTTTTTTCTTCTGTAAATTGGTTTCCCATTCACAAATAAAATAAAAAACAAAAAACAAGACAATCCTATCAAAAGCATGGCTATAATATATAATTTTCAAAGAAAACCTACCTGTTTCTTCATCAATGGCAAATCGTCCAAGTCCACTCCCATCACGAATGGAATACTGGATTTCTCCATTCCTGCCATCATCCTCATCATTAGCGCTGATTTGCAGAAGGGTAGTTCCAATACGTGCGTTTTCTTTAATTAATCCTGACAAGGCAAACTGGGAAAAGTATGGTGCATAGAGGTTTTCATTAACATCCAGGACCTCTACCTCCACAAAGGTGACAGAGAGAAGAGATACTGGTTTTCCTTTGTCCTTGGCCCGAACTGTGAGGTTGTAAAATTGCTGAGTCTCATAGTCCAGCTCCTTGGTCAGACGAATAGCTCCACTTACTTTGTCTATCTCAAACCATCCATTGTAGTCATTGGCTAAAGAGTAGCGGACCTGGCCACCCAGACCCAGATCTAAGTCTTGGGTTTCTAACCAGGCCACAACTGTTCCAACTGGGAGATCCTCTAGAGCCCTGGCTTTGTACACGCTTGGGATAAAGAGTGGGGGACAATCATTCACATCTTCCAAAATGACTTTTAATGAGGTTACAGAAAACCTCTGTCTCCCTTTATCTGCCTTGTCTCGAGCCTCAATCTTCAAATGAAAAGAAGATCTAAACTCCCTGTCAAGTTGTCCAGCAACATATACTATGCCATTTGTGGAGTTGATACCAAATTGGGTGGTGCTGGTCAAAAAAGAGTATAAGACTTCTCCATTAAGTCCATGATCTTTGTCAGTGGCCTCCACTTGAATGACATCCGTCCCGATGGCTGTGTTTTCAGGTATGACAATTCTATAACCACCTTCTTGCAAAAACTGAGGTGCATTATCATTAGAATCCAGGATGTAGACAGTGAGCAAACGCCAAACGGCTTTCTGTGGCAGACCAAGGTCATAGATAGTTAAGTTGAGGAGATAACGATCTCTTTTTTCTCTGTCCATTGGAAGAAAGACACGAATAAGACCAGTTTCCATGTCAACCGTAAAACAGTTATCAGTATTCCCATCTGAAATAGAGTAAAGAAGTCGGCCATTGAAACCAGTGTCCCCATCATAGGCATTTATCTGGAACACACTGGAGCCCACCTTTAGATCTTCTACCACAGAAATATCAGCAGGAAAAGAGCTCTTAAACTGGGGTGTTTGCCGATTGACAGAAAAAAGGTCAATAAAACCTTCCTCTATTTTGGGCTTGTTGTTTGATTTTGACTTTTTTAGTAATTTCTCTGCTAATTTTTGAGCTACCCTTGTTTCTTTGCAATTAAAACCTTTGGGTGGAGATTTCCCATTAACAAGTGAAATGTTAACAAACATGGGATCCGAATAGTTCTCACCATCTGTGGCAGTTATTTTGAGACTGAAGATACCATTCTTTGGGTTGGCTGTAGCCAAGGGTAGTCTCAGTGCAAGGACCCCTGAATCAGGGTTTAGGTCAAAGTACCCCCATTCATTCCCTGAAATTATTTTATATTTTACCAGATCCAACTCATCTATATCAATTGCAGACATTGTGGTAATTACTTCATCTATTGGGAAGTCTCTGGAGATCACCCCCTGACATGCTACTTTCTCAAACAAGGGCCGGTTATCATTGGTATTCTCCAGGTGAAGTGTAACATTGACTTCACTCTCTCGCCGATAAGGTGAGCCCCAGTCAGACGCTCTGACGACAAACATAAAACTCTCGGGAGATGATTCAAAGTCCAACTCTTTCGTGGTGCAGATGACACCAGAAAACTGATTAATTTTGAATGGCAATGTCACAAGACTGGAGATACTATAAGTTATGTATCCATTTTCTCCTTTATCCACATCGACTGCAGAAACCGTTAATACAGTGCTCCCAATTGGTACACTCTCATTGACAAAAGCTTTGTAAAAGGGTTGAGTAAATGTTGGTGTATTGTCATTGGCATCCTCGATAGAAATCTGCACTTTCACTTTGAGCTCACTATCAATTTCCATAATTTCCAGGTTAAACACATTCTGAGTCACCTGGGTTAACCAACGCGTGGTGGAGATGACACCTGTTATGGTGTTTATTTGAAAAAACGTGGACTCTGCAGAGGGTGTCAAGATATATTCTGCATCATCTGGCTCTGGTTTTATTTTCACAGCCTGTACAATTGTACCTGGTGGTGCTATTTCACTCAAATTAACATCATAAAACTCACGCTCAAACTTTATATCCACTCTCGGTTGTTTGTTAACTACAACATGAACGACTTTGACTGCAGAGAATTTTGGTGGGTTTCCTCGGTCTTTAGCTTGCAGTGTGAGGTTACAGCCATGTGGGTAAGCCTCCCAGTTAATTGCCTCAGAAGCCTTAATGGAAAACTCTCCTTCATTAGCTCTTTCTGTGTAAAACTGGTCAGAGAGGTCTCCGCCAACAATGACCAGAGAGTCTACATCACCATTTGAACCTTCATCTGGGTCTTCAACAGTGACTATAGCATATACTGAGTTTTTATCAAGCCAAGAGGGGTTGTGGGTGATCACATTTATGAGGGGTGCATGCTCATTTACGCGCTCGACATGGACATAGAGTTTGGCCGTGCTACTGACTCCATTATTTCCGTAAAGCTTCATGCCTCTGTCCACCGCTAGTATTTCTAAGTCATACCGGCTTTGTTCCTCAACATTGAGTTTTCCACTGAGGGACACAATACCACTAGTTGGGTGCACTGCAAAATACTCCCTTTTTTCTTTGAAAAAATAGTAAAACTCCCCATTGGAGCCAATGTCTGCATCGGTAGCTGTAACTTGTGCTATGCTAGTCCTGAGAGGAGTGCTTTCTGCAATGGTCACAGAGTAAGTGGTGGGGGAAAAAAGCGGTCGAAGATCATTCATATCTAAGACTTGGACGCTGACTTTAGCCCAGGTCTCCAGGAGCGCCTCTCCCTTAATTGAGGCTTTGACTGTCAAAACATAGTTGTCCTGAATTTCTCTGTTTAAGATGGCAGCATTACCACCTTTAGTTCTTATCCGCAAGAAGCAGAAGTCGCCCAGCATATAGTCCTCAGCTTTGAAAAAACCTTCATCATCTCCTGATGTGATTCTGTAGCGAATCTCCCAGGAGCGCTGTGCCAGGTGGATTCCCATTTTAATTTTACTGTTGGCATAGGTGCGAGCAGCTGAATTTTCATAGACTGTGGCATGGTACACAGGCTGAGTGAAACCAAAATGAGGTGTATTCTGAGGGGCCCCTTGGGTGTTCTGGCCGCAGCAGGGTGGTGGTTTGAAGAAAAACAACAGCAGCAGCAAGATGAGGCCGAGCAGAGGGGCACGCATGCCTGCCCACTGGCCCATATTCACATCCATCCCATCATCACTCCATCCTGAAACAGAAAAATACAGATGAGCAGAGTGAGAGAAATTTACGGCAACAAAAGGAACCCCAATTTGATCTTTGAACTCTCGACTCTCATGGGCGACTAATTATCCAGTAGACCACAAGACTGATTGGATGTGTGGAGGGGGAGACATTTCTTGGGGAACCAAAATGAGGTCTGACATCATCCTTTTGCGGTTACAAAACAATGACCATCAATTGCAAGTTTCATAAAAACCAGAGGTGGTTTGAGAAGGAACAAAATAATTATATGGCTAGCAAGATAAGTGTAACATCACCAAAACAAACATGGAAGAAAATAACTGCCGTGGACTAAATGATGGGCTACTTCATCATGACCCTATCATAATCATTTTCCTGAAATACGCAGAAACTGCAGACTCAAAACCATGTCCTAGCCTCAGAAGCAATGGGATATGGTTTTGAACCTGGAGTCAAGTTAATGTGTTCAGAGTACGTTCTCTTTTTAAAAGAAAAAAACTGCAACCACAAATATGTGCAAAGCTAGTCTTTGGAAGACAAGCCTGATTCGGTAAATGCCCTGTTGTGGTCAAAGGAGAGCCACACTGGTCTGGAACTCGATGATTTGGCACTTTCCACCACAAGGGATACTGATATGGGGTGGGACAAGAAAACATACTTACAATAACAAATTGCCAAGTTCAAATATAAAATTCACAGCCACATACATTGGACATATTGTTTTTACTAAAGCAACATCTTATTGTCTTGCACAAGAGTCTTGACCTCTGAATGTTTGGTTTTGCCTGCCTGGCCAAAAACCACCTCTGTGGAAACAATGCAAACTGACTCTGAAGCCAATATCTAAATATAAGTCAAATCAGGAAAGTCAGCCTCGAATCCACACTAGTGGAATGAAGATGAAGAACCCTGCAATTTTCATCTGACCCTAAACTGTCATCAAAATATCAACTTCCGTCAGTGAAGGTTGAGTGGTTTGGGAAAGGGAAGAGAGGCGTTTTGAGCACTTTCCTGTGAGAAGTGTCTGAAAGCAATATATGTCACTTTTACTAGGTCAGTCCGTCTTTGCTCATAAAGAAATAGAGTGAAGCAGCCCTGTGATGCTTCAATCCATCACAAACAACAGACATATTAGCTGGTTTAGCTTGCTAATTGTGACAAAACCATAGCAGCAAGGTTGCGGTTGTGAAGGTAGACATGTTAATAGGCCAACTTGAAGAAGTGTCGGAAATACAACCGAAAATTATTTTTGAGGAAAGAATGCCACAGACATGTAATTTTGGGCAGAGGTGGCAAATCCAGGTGCAGAAAGTAAAAACCCTGCCACAGTTTGGCTTTAGCTCCAGGTGCTAGCTAGCGAGCTCCATAACTAGCTCCCCGGGTGCTAGGAAGCTAGCTAGCTAACACAAGGGGGCAAAGCTAAACTGTGGCAGGGGCTTTTACTTTCTGGACCTAGATTTGCCACCTCTGATTGTGTGCGTGCGTGTGTGTGTGTCCTTTTCTAGAACACAGGCTCAGGCAATTTGCTGCTATTACCTCAGGTTTTTAGTAGAATTGTGAGTCAGACTTTGGCAAAACATTTGGGCCTTTTCTCAGCAAGCAGATTGGTTGTCTCTTAACTTGACGGTTGCAAAATCCCCAGATACCATAGAACCTTGCCACATTATTTTTAAGATAGTGAAGCACCGGTTGCGACTGCTGCTGCCTCAGCAGTTTGTGAATGAGATGTTAACATTGCTTCCATCGCAGTCTATGGCATCAGCATTATTCATCTGGATAACGGTGAAAAGGCAAAGTTTAAAAGAAACGAAGAGAAGGTAATAGATGAAGAAAGTAATACATCAGTGCTTTTTGCAAATACAGTATACTTCATAGATGGCCAACTTTAAGTCGGTTGCTTTGAGTTCACCTGTTAAAGAGTAGTCAAATCCATGTTTTCACACACCATCAAATGTTATCTCAGTAAGTGGGTGGACGCTCGATCTTATGAATTGGAAGGCTGTCAATTATTGTTTAAACAAGCAATTGAGAGAACAAGCATTTCCGGAAGTTGCTTATTACAAATTTCACATGTGGCCCATGCTCACAGAGGAGCGACAGCCTGCACTACCACTACTGTTTGTTTAAAGCGCATGAGTTTAGTCTGCTGTTTATTATCTATTTATTTTGATTTATTTTTTTCCTGCTGTTTATTTTCAGTTGTTATGATACTATTCTGCCCCAGAGATAGCCATATTTTGAATCACAATAAACACACACAGGCATGTTTTTTCCTCCGGTTTGACACCACACAAACACACTTGTGGCCATGGAGATTTATTCCAGTTCCCCACATACTATTTACATTGACTTTTACTCCATGAGGTTGCTTTAGGGAAGCATACAGTATTTTGATGGCAAACTCGTACCACACATGCTGCCCTGCTCTACACCTAAAATATTTCTGTTGAGATCTGTAACCACATTGTTCATAAAGATCTTTAACGATACAGGCTGAACATAGTGTGTCTTACCTGGCAGCAAAAGTTATTTGATTAATGTGGTCTTGATTTTCCGTTTGTTTACTATATGTTGTTAGACAGAATGCCTTTTTGTCTAAAAAGTGACACGGAAGTCGCTCACGAGATGCTGTGACTATCGCGAGACCTACAGCGAGACCAGAAACCCTAACATGGCGGCGTCCTGCTGCTAAGATAGAACTAGCTCTAATATACTAAACTAATCCAAATTTAACCATCATATATCTTGCATTTTCTCTTCTCTCTTTTTCATCCGGCAGATCTGAAATACCACCCAACGTGGAGGACCTTGAACGTTTCATCGACGGATATTTTTACAGCTGCGCGATGGAGGATCCTGCCGTCGAGAAACCATCAAAGAAACCCTCTTCGAAGAAGAGGAAAAACGATTCAGCGACGGACACGGACGACCTAACCACCACCACTACGGACGTTTCGGTCAGTGTGCTGGAGTCCATAAATAAAAAACTTGACGTCCTCGGCCTCATCCTCGAGGACGTCAAAGAATTAAAAGTAAGTATGGAATTTATCAGTCAGCAGGTAAGTGTCCTTAAACAGGAAAATGCCGAGTTACATTCTACACTCACGACTGTTTCAGCCGAGCTGGAAACTATGAAAAAAGAAAATAAAACGCTAAAAGAAACAGTTTTAGATGTACAATCCCGCAGTATGCGGGAGAATTTAATATTCTCAGGTATATCTGAGAATACCTCTGATAACCCAGAGGTTGAGATAAAAAAATTTATGACGAATTCATTAAAAATTCCTCAGGAGACGGTAAATAACATCTCTTTTGACCGGGTACATCGGCTTGGAGCCCGTAGAGGCAACAAACCCCGTCCTATTATTGCAAAGTTTGAACATTTTAAACAGAAATTATTTGTTAAAAGTAAAGGACGGGAGCTTAAAGGGACCTCATTTGGAATGAATGATCAATTCCCGAGAGAGATCAATGAGCGGCGAAAGGTACTGTTTCCTATAATGAAACAAAATAGGCAGGAGGGTAAGCGGACTACGATAGCCGTTGATAAGTTATATATCGATGGCCAACTATTCCGGAACCCCAATTCCACTCCCTGGCTGTTCTAATTAGCATTGGTGGAACTAAACTTAGTTTGATTACTAGGTGTATACATATACTGTATATGTGGTTATAAAACCAAAAACATGAATACTTATTATGTTTAGGCTATATTATAAATATAATATTAATACACAACTATATCTAAAGTATATTTATAAAAAATAAAATAAAAAAAAATCTCGCTGGGGTTACTGGTGTATTGTTATGTTTAATCCCCTGTTAATTTCCCTCACTTTCACCGCCCTACTCGTTTTTGCACGGTTTTATTTACTTACACGTTACCTTACACGTTACCTTACACGTTACCTTACACGTTACCTTACACGTTACCTTACACGTTACCTTACACGTTACCTTACACATTACCTTACATGTTGCCTTATACGTTACCTCATATTTTATACAAACTATATAAATCACCTAACCACTTTGATTCTATCCTATAACATGCCAGTGGTGGCAAATGGCCTATACAGATATATACATAGGACTGTGTTTATATTATTTGTATGCATAAATTAGTTTTGGTTTCCTGGAATGTTTGTGGCGCTCGCTCACAGGCAAAAAGAATAAAAACTTTAGACCATCTCTTAAAATTAAAAGCAGATATTTGCCTCCTACAAGAAACCCACCTACAAAAATCTGAAGAAAAATTACTTATTGATAAAAATTTTAGCCAAGCGTACTCTGCCCCTTATAACAGTAGACAAAGGGGAGTCTGTATACTCATACATAATAATTTACTCTTTACTCTAAATAATACAATAACAGACCCAGAGGGCCGATACATTATTATTCAGGTGACTATATTTAATAAAATATATACATTCGGTAATTTATATGCCCCTAATAATGATGATCCGGCCTTTTTCCATGAATTTTTCTCTAAACTGTTTGAATTAGCAGCGAACTCTACTATTATTATTGGAGGAGACTTTAACACAACCTTAAATCCATTAATAGATCGTTCTAATAAAACAACATGTATAAGGCGATCACAATCCACAAAAGTAATAGGGGAATATATGGATGACTTTGGCCTCGTCGACAGCTGGAGACTTAAAAACCCAAATAAGAAGGAATTTACCTTCTTTTCCGCTGTGCACCGGTCCTTTTCAAGAATTGATTTTTTTCTTACAAATAATTCTATTGCTGATAAAACCGTTACAAAAATACATCCTATTATTATTAGCGACCATGCACCAGTCTCCCTTTCCCTACAAGTTGATTATACCTTTAAACCACCACCTACATGGCGTTTTAACATCTCACTACTAAACGACGCAGAATTTGACAAAATTATAAGAAAAGAATGGGCGGACTTTTTGGAAATAAATGACTCTCCAGACCTATCTCCAGCTCTTCTCTGGGAAACCGGGAAAGCAGTAATTAGAGGTAAAATTATATCATATTCATCTTATAAAAAGAAACAGGATCAAAAATTAGAAAAAGACTTGGAAGATAAAATTAAACAACTGACGGATGAGTACGCAATAAACCCAAATAACCAAATATGGACTGACTTACAAAATACAAAAATACAGTTAGACGATATGTTAACTAAAAAGACAGAGTTTATAATACAACAATTGAGATACAACAACTTTGAATATAATAACAAATCAGGTAAATTTCTTGCAAACCAACTTCAACGTAATCGGGAAAAATCGCTTATAACGGCTATTAAAGGTACAACTGGTGAATGTACACAATCACCAGAAGAAATTAATCAAATTTTTTATAATTATTATCACAATTTATACTCAGAAACTAATAAACCTAACCCAGAGCATATTGAGGCATTCCTCAGTAGCTTAAGTATACCTCAGGTAACTACTGAATATAAAGATATGTTAGATGCACCACTTACTATAAACGAGTTGTACAGTGCTCTAGATAGTATGCCAAATGGCAAAGCACCCGGCCCTGATGGTTATCCGGCTATATTTCTAAAGCACTTCTGGTCAATGCTTGCTCCACTATTCTTAAGAGTAGTAACAGAAATTAAAACTAATGGTCACATACGCCCACACATGAATACAGCAGCAATTAAACTTTTATTAAAGCCAGAAAAAGACCCCACCCTTCCATCAAGTTACCGTCCGATTTCACTAATTAACACTGATATTAAAATTATCACTAAGGCTTTTACATCTAGATTAGAAACAGTAATCCCGACAATCATTCATAGCGACCAAACAGGCTTTATTAAAGAGCGTCACTCTACTAATAATATTAGAAGGCTCTTTAACCTTATTAGTATGTCACAGCGGCATGATAAAAAGGCAGTTATTATATCATTGGATGCAGAAAAAGCTTTTGATAAAGTTAACTGGTCCTTCCTCTTTGCTGTTTTAAATAAATTTGGCTTTGGGAAGTCATTTATTCACTGGGTGTCAGTATTATATGATTCTCCTAAAGCTACTGTTACTACTAATGGGATTATATCTAAGAGTTTTACTCTACAGAGAGGCACAAGACAGGGATGCCCACTGTCGCCTTTATTATTTGCAATATTTATTGAACCGCTTGCATTAGCCATACGCCAGGAAAGAATGATTCAAGGAATTCACTCTGGGGTAACAGAACATAAAATTAATCTATATGCCGATGATATTTTACTTTATTTAGAAAAGCCTGCTATTTCATTAGGGGAAGTATTTAACTTAATAACTAAATTCTCACAGTTATCAGACTATTCTATTAACTGGACAAAATCAACACTTCTACCTATTACAGAAAATTCATGGAACCCTGCAAGCCAGGACCCATACTACTCATTTCCTATAGGTAATTTAAAATACTTAGGCATAAAAATCTCACCTAAATTAACTGATTTAGTTCATTTAAATTTCACTCCACTTCTGGATAGCATTTATAGTGACTTGGAGCGCTGGAATAATCTTCCTATTTCTCTAATAGGACGAATAGCCACTATTAAAATGAAAGTTTTACCCAAAATAAACTATTTTTTCTCAATGATTCCATTTAAACCTACGGCTAACTGGTTCCAGTTGTTGGACTCAGCCGTTACAAAATTTTACTGGAAAAAAAAAAAAGCAAAGATTAGTCTATCTACTCTTCAGAAAAATAAATCCAAAGGAGGTCTAGAGGCACCAAATTTTATGCACTATTATATAGCCAACCAGCTACAATATATTATTTTATGGGCACAACCCAATAGAGATACTAACTGTTGGCTGGAACTAGAACAGAAGGATTGTAATAACCTCAGACTCCTAGATTTACTCTTTATTACAACATCGATTAAGCGCCATAACTGCTTTAAAAATCCAATGATTTCCGCCACCCTGACTGCCTGGTGGAAGGCACTAGAAATGACAAAAGCCAAAGTGGAGCCCAGCGGGCTTTCTCCCCTATGGCATAACCCCGACTTTCAAATTAACAACCAATCGTTTTATTTGAATGTGTGGGAGCAGAAAGGAATTACACATCTCCACCATCTCTTCTCAGATAATATGTTTATATCATATACATCCTTGCTCCAAAAATATAAAATAAAAAACGGAAACTTTTTACATTATTTGCAAGTTAAAAGTATGATAAAGAAACAAATTCCAACACTCCAGGGTACGCTCCAACCGCCTGTTTTAGCTAAAGATATTACCAAGCTTTCTCCAACAACAACAAAAAAACTCTCAAAAATATATAAGTTACTTTCATATACTGATAAAACGTCTTTACCCATCTCAAAATGGGAAACAGACTTGTCTATAGCTCCGGAATCTGTCTTTTGGATTCAAGTTTCTGAAAATGTTTTTAAAATGACAAAACACACAAATTTACAACTTATCCAATATAAAATTATTCACAGAACATACATTACTCAATATATGATGAAGAAAATGGGACTCTCAGACTCCGACATTTGTCTCCAGTGTTTACAAAACACTACAGACACTTATTTTCATGCTTTATGGTTATGTACTCCGGTTATGTGTTTCTGGACTAAAGTCTTAGAAAAACTTTCCGCTGTCTTGGACTGTAGGATACCGTTCTCTCCAAACTTGTGTTTGCTAGGTGACTTAACAACAATTGACTTACCACATAAACAATTTCAATCTATACTTGTAGCCCTTACTATCGCAAAAAAAACAATTCTTGTTAACTGGAAAAATAAACAAACTTTGAATATCGACCAATGGTCTAACCTCCTCATAAATCATATTTTAATGGAAAAAATATCTGCCTCAAATAAAAACCAAATGTCAAAATTTAAAGAAACATGGTCTACGTATATAGAATTTTTTAACCTAAACTTGGATTTTAATTCTGCCTGTTAGCGAGAGCCACAGCAGCGTTATAACTGGCATTGATGTTTCTGTATTAGGCAATTTGTAACTAATGGTTGTGTTTCCATAGTCAGGAACCCGGCTGCTGCCAGCGGGATCGAGCGGATTCACCTCCGATGGGCACCAGGGGTTGATATTCGGATTCACGGCATGCCAGTGGGTTAATTCTGTGGGTGCTGTCCCCCCTGGCGGGGAGTGGGCGGGTCTCCCCCTCTGTTGGCTGCTGGGTGGCGGCTGCGTCTTGGCCGTTCCCTGGGTCTCTTGGGGGGTGCTGCGTTGCGGGGCTTTCCCTGGTGTCGGGGGCGGCGCCGTTCCGGCGCGGTCCGTCGCTCTGGGCCCGGCGACGCGGTTCGGGGCCTGTGGGCCGCCGGGGTGCCCGGTGGTTCCCTCTCCCCTCCCCCTTCCTCCCCCTTGCTGCCTCTCCCTCCTCGCCTCTCCCCGCCCGTCCTCCGCCTCCCTGTCCCCTCTCCCTCGTCGCCCTTCCTCCTCCTCTCCCCCTCTCCTTGCGTCCCTGCCGCTGCCCCCTGCCCTTCTTGTCGTCCCCTTCCCTCCTCCCTTCCCCTTCCCCGGTACGCCTTCCTTCCCCTCCCCTGGGCCGGGGGCTCCATCCATGGCCCGGGTCTCGGTGCTATGGGGGCCGGCGGGGGTGGCTGGGGTTGGGTGTCGTGCCCGCCCCGCTCCGGTGGGCGTCCTGACACCTCGGGCGGGACCCAGTATCCGGGGGGCGAGCCCTATCGCCCCGCCGGACGGGTCCCATATGCCCGCCGGGGTCCTGGTGGGGTGGGTGGGGGCTTGGTGGGCCGGTGCGCCTCCTGCCCCCGCCCGGTTGGGGGGGGCCCCGCTGGTCACACCTCTTAACTCACTACACTAGGTTTGCACAATACACTTTTATAGACATATAGGGCACATAACACACTTTGGGGGGTGGGGTAGGGTGGAAACACCGTCTTCACCCTACAACTCCCCTCCAATTTTAATACACCACACAACTTGTGGGTGGGGGGGGGGCTTGGGGGCTTGTGGGGGTGCCATCGGTTGGGGGCCGCAGTATAGAGCAGTGCTGCGGTCCCCTGTCCGTGTCGCCACCCGCCCCCCCCCCCCCCGCCCTATCTATTTTTTTTAATGCACCACATACACTCAGCAACATGCTTGGGTGGCGGGTGGATCGGAGCGTGGGAATATCATTTCCATCGGCTCCGGTTCACCTGCTCCTAATTTTAATGCACCACACACACACACTTGTATATACACTGGGTGGGGTCACATTCACGGTTTAGGGGTAGAGTTCGCCAGTCCGCGAGCTGGCGGACTCAGTAACAGGGGTTAATTTTCACAAAGAACGCTGGGGTGACGACCGGGGCCTTCCCCCGCTGGGCCTGGGGTTCGGGGGTGTCGGCCGCCCTCCGGTGCCCCCATCTCCCCCTTCTGCCCCCGGTGTTCCGTCCTTCCACACGGCGGGGGGTGGGGTGGGCGCGGCTGCCCTCTCCGCTCCGCTGTCCGGCCCCTCTTCGGCGCCGGTGCCTGGGTGCGGGTGGTCCCCGGGGGCTGGGGGTCGGGGGTTGGGGGGCTGCCGGTTGGTCGGGGTGGGGTCGGGGGGGGGGGGCGGCTTTGTTGGGGGGGGGCGGTGGTGGGGGTTGCGGGGTGGGGGGGTGCTGGGGGTGGGGGGTGTCTGAGGGATTGGGGGCATGGGGGCGGCTGGGGCTGGGTTGGGGTGGGTGGCGGGGGGTGGATGGGGGGCGGGGGGTGGTGGGGGGGCGGGGGTTGGGGGCCGGTGGGGTGCCTGGTGGGCCTGCAGTGCCCCGTCCTGCTGCGTTGGGCCGGGGGCGCGGGCCGTGTTGGGGCGGGGGGCGCTCCTGCTCCTGGGTTTGCTCTCCGGCCGGTGGCCCTGGTGGGGCCCGGGGGTCGTCCTTTGGCGCTGCCGCGGCCTGGGGGGCCCTGAGGTGTTGCGCTTGCTCTGTTCCGGCGGGGGTCGACGGCTCCCCTCTTTGGTGGAGATTTTCATGCATGCCAGATCCACCACACCAGCATCTACCGAAACTCAGACACAATCTGTTTCCTCCTCAGGTTATTGAATCGGTGGAGGCTGGTGTCTCGGATCTCACGCGGCTTCGTCTGTCCTTCCTTCCTTTTCTCGGTCTCTCCGTTGGTCTCTTGAGGCCTCCCTGACTTTATGTTTTTTGGATTTGTTGGGGTCTGGATGTTTCTTGGGCTGGGGAGGAGTTCTGGTGGGGGGTGTCTGGTCGGTGCTGGATTTCACCTTCCTTGGTTTTCTTCGGTCCCCTCGGGTCTCCTGGTGTTCGATTTAGGTGAACGGTATAAGATTTTTTTTTCTAATAGGTTTTCTGGTGAGCTAACAAACACACGCACGCACGCACGCACGCACGCACACACACATACTCACCCACACACACAAAAAAAAAAAAAAAAAAAGTATGTATGTATGTATGTATATATGTATATATGTATGTATATATGTGTATATATATATATATATATATTTAAAAAAAAAAAAAAAAAAAGAGCAATGATGATGACATTTCCGAATGAACAATACTGAGCTCTTAAGAAAAAAAAAAAAAAAAAGAAAAAAAGAAAAAAAAAAAAAAAAAAAAAAAAAAAAAAAAAAAAAAAAAAGAATGCCTTTTTGTTAAAGGGACATTCAGTGATCCCTAGCAGCATCTAGTGGTCAAAGAATAACATTAGAAGCACACACACTACGGTGACTCAGAGAAACCACATTTCACAAGCCTACCACCAATTCTTATTTTGCGTTTGCAAACGAGCATCTCGGAGAGCGATGATGACTTGGCAGTCGTTGTGAAGCCCGGTGAGCGACACCGAAAGACCGAACGAGCCGGAATTAGCCGGAGCAGTTAACAAGAGCGGCTAGTGGGAGTTAGTCAGAGCCATAGGCTGGAGGCCCCAGCTGTAGAAGGTAAGCTGCGATCAACCCACTGAGTCCGACAATTGATGCAATACCACCCGGGCTAACTACATTCGTGAAATTGTTCTTTGGGCATCCTGAGCAGGAAGATGGCGGTGAAATATGGCAGCTCTAGTACACTCTAAAAACAGTTGGGTCAAAAGTAACCCAATTATGGATCAAATTGGACCGATTCACTTTATGGGTCAATTTGACCCAACTTTCTGGGTTGTTTTACGCTGAAAAGACCCATTTATTAACTCAAAGTTGGGTCAAATCGACCCAAGTAGAGGATCTGTCCATTTTTTACCCATGGTTAGGTTATTTTTGACCCAACTGTTTTTAGAGTGTAAGGTGAGACAACAGCCATGTAATATAATTAGTGATTACTAGACCTACGATTATATCATAAACCAAAAAATATGTTTATGCGATGAAAACATATTTTTTGCATAGTCTACTATTGACATAAACATTCGGTTTTTAAAATGAATGAATTATTAGTTCACCTTTTGATGGCGCTAGGATCACTGAATATCCCTTTAACAGTACAAGCCTAAAGATTGATTGTAACTAAACTTAACTAGACAATTTTATAAGTAACAAGATAAAGTTTTAGTCTGGCTAGCTCATATGATGCTCATAACGGTCTTTTATATCAGCAAAATATTATGATAATTGCATCCAGCTTCCTCACTAGGGTAGTGGTTGTGCTGGAGCCTATTTCTGCTGAGAGTTAGGTACACTCTGGACTGGTTGCCAGCCAATCAGACAACCATACACACTCATACTTACCATGTATACACTAGACATTAGTCTTAAATTATTTTAACATTGTTTTGAAATGAGAGAGGAAACCGTAGAAAACTCAATTAAGCACATGGAGAACATGCAGACACTACACAGGAAAGCCTGAGCCTGGATTCAAATCCATGACCCCATGAACTGTAGGACAGTTGTGCTAACCACTCGGCTACCGTGCTGCAACACGATAATTTTAATTATCTAAATGACTTGAGAAAAACTCAGCACTGACACATATTGAAGATACTTGTGCATTAGTAGTTATTAATTCAATCAGCCATTCTTTGAACTGTTTAACCTCACAAGGGGGGCTAGTGTTGTATATGACTTTGGATGCAGCATCTCGTGTCTTGCTTGTGCAAGACATTCACTGATGTGTGACGTGTTCACTGCATGATGAGCTAAGATATCCTAAAGGCCCTTGAATGCTCTGAACCAATGGCAGGGCAGCTTTTTCACGTTGGAAAAAAAAACAAATAGGTATTGGTATGGCCGATACTGCAAAACTGGGTATCGGAATTGGGGGCCCAAAAAACGGTATCGGAACAACACTAGTTACGGCCTGGGTTATCAATTCGTATTTTTTATTACATTTTGCCAATAATGTTGAATTTAATATAACGTGTACAGTATTGAAGTTATGTTAGAGTCAACACATTTATGATAGAGTCAGCTCTTAAGTCCATAATTGGCAGTTGTTTCTATACACGGAAACCCCACTAGCCAAAGACCACCACATTCTTTGTGCGCACACATGCACGTCAAACACGCACACACCACATGGACGGCGACAGAAAAACATCCTCTTCACTAAGAAGCCCCACTTACTGTTAGTCCTAAACACCCTCTCATTAGCTTTTCATCAAAGGCTAATTAGTTTTGAATTGTGTGTGGAAACCAGCCGCCTCCACACCCTGGACGAGTTACTGTCACTTCTGGTGGCTCAGACCTCTTGCTCACATGAGAAGGGCTTCTATGTTTTTTTTTTATTGTGTATCGATGTTTACCAGTTGGCAGACTGACTAAGAGTGTGAAAAGCCTCGTACGGAAGCAGCACAATCAAATCAGTAATAATTTTGGCTGCTACCGCTCACACGTTCATACCTTCACCTAATCTCTTACTTTGTTTGCAGAATGCAGGTGAGTGAAAATTTGGTGACATCTTTCTCATTCGTCCTAAGGCCAACCAGCTGGATATTAGTCGGGTTTCCATCCATGCATTTTTATTTGAATTTTCAAGAAATGCGAAAATAAAACTGAATGGAAATGCTAGAAATTTCGAAAAAGGGCCCAAAATTAGCAAAAAAGTTTTTACGCTTGGAGGCGGTGGATTTTGAAGCGAATTTGGGCTATGGAAGCAGGTTTTGCAAATAACCGTTGACATACACGTCACACGTTTTGATGGATATTACATCACATGGACATTTGTAGTCACAAAGCAATGTCGGACCATAAAGTAAAGTATGTTTGGGGGGGACGACAAAACATAAATCTTTTTGGAATTAATTAAAGAAGCAAATATTAATGCTATTTTAGATGGAAAACAGCAAAGAAGCGCTACGGTTTATCAAGAATTACAAAAGCAAAATAATACGACGTCATCACACGGCGCAGTCGCTTCCTGGTCATCTTTTTCTTCTTTTAAATTACTGGTGGATCCCATCTCTATGGTGTATACCGCAAGTCCCCTCTCAATATTCACAAAAGAAGAACAAATGGAATCTTGCAATTCTTTTGCTTTGCTTTCATAGAGCAGCAATCATTCTAAGTCACTACCCAGAATGCACTGTGTGCAAACAAAATGGCAGCATACATGCATACATACAAGTTTCTACAAAATATATAAAGCTGGAAATTCTTTTCCAAAAATGTATCTTATAGTTATGTTAGTAACATCCAAATAAATCAATAGAACAAACTACAGTCGCGGTTCTCTTTAGCTGTACACTGTGCTTATTGTATTTTTATTTAACAAATTTTAACTAATTCAATCCCAGCCATTTTTACTGAAGCAACCCCCTTCGCTCCTGGCTTTTTTACTGGATTTTTGACTGATTTTGCAAGGCCCACAGAAAATTCTGTTCTATTGCTAGAAAACCATGGAACCTACAAAAAGAAAGATTAGAGTCTCTTCTTTCATCAGTCAAAAAAAAGTAAATTTGTATCTGTTTCTGTTTTGCAACAATTAGCATTGGAATATAGCAAAGTTTTATCATTATTCACAAACCTGTTGAAAACACTGGCAAAAAGAGCTTGTTGCAACATGGCCCTGGCTAATCTCTTATACTATGCTGCCACCTGCTGGCCGTTTTTTGTAATAACAACCATTACTTTATGCGACCTCTTCATTTCAGCTGTATCAAAGTCTTCTGTATGCTCAAAAAAAAGACAATAATAAAAAAAACGCATAAATACGTTTTTGGGAGTGAAGGACAAATATTTAAAAAACGTATTTATACGTTTGGGGTTTGAATTGGTTTTATTAAAACTATATTATTTAAATTAAATAAATAAACAAAACAATTCATTTAAATATTTCACAGAAAAAGTGTTTGTACTACTACAAACCAGTGGGGCGCGTGGCATGCATACTTGTGAATGATTAGAATACTTCCACCTCTGCTTCAATTGGAACACTGTATCTACTTTCCGTACCTACTGTATGGATGGATGAATGAATGGACAGATGGATGGACGGATACATGTCATTCATCTGCTCTGTCTAAAGTCACAATGTTTAGATTTTATGCATCGTTGCAATGAGATTCAGGCAACACCATCATCCCTCCACCAACACCACAAAAAAAGGAAAATATGCTTCATAAATATTATAATTTATCAGTAAGGCATCTATCTCACTGCCAAATTTTTCTTTGCAGAATAAAAAACTGGCTTGTTTTGTGCTCCTGCTGTGTTAATCAAAGCCCAATCCATCTGGAAAGAGTGTAAGAAAGCAGATTGGTGGATGGAATAAAGAGCATTAAAGCTACAGGAGAAAACAAACCAAACCAAGAAATTGGAGTGTGTATTATCTCATCCATACAGGCAAGTGCACCCACAAGACTGCCTGAAACCATGACTGTCATCTCTGTTTAACACATCAATCAGTAGAATGACATCCATTGGGCCGAGGAAAAACTCAATTACTCAAAATCCGCTATTCTTTTCCCCCCACATCCATTTCAAAGCATCTAGCATGGCAAATCCCCAGATGACTCATAGAAAGACCAATTAAAAGCATTTTTTGAAAAATCCCAAACTGATTTGGCTTAAGTTAAGTGTGTGCGTAAATGCTTGTTTTTGCTTCTGTGTGAGACAGAAAGAGCGAAAGACAGACTGAGAATGCGTGCACACATAAAAAAGAAAACTGAAAATAGGTCAGGCACCAAACAAATTCAGTTCCAGTGCCTTATCAACAACCGTCTCTGAAGCAAACTGTTGGAATAGGTGTCTCACCTGTTCAACTCAAATGAGTGTAACTTTTGTTACAGCATTAGTTCTACTCTCTGTTAAATCAATAGTAGAAGCCACATCATAGCGACCCTGTTTCCAAAACAAAATCATTAAAATTCAATGTGCCAAGGAACCAAAACGCTGTGCTGCAAACTGAGCAGATCAAGAAAATCATTTGCTGTAAACAAAACAAAACAAAAAAATCAACAAGCTGTAGAAATAACACCTTCTCCGTTTCTTGTCTTTCAGCTAAAGGCTGTTGCAGGTGAAAATAAGATCAAGTCGAGCTTGTGGGAGAGCTGCTTCAAGCTCGGCTAGGCACTACATCGAACACAATCAGTGCTAATTGTGGGAAGTCAGTGAGGGATCAAGTCTCTCGCCACTCAGCCAGGAGTGTTTAATCTCCTTGCATGTGAGGGAGGTAGAATTGAGAGGGTGGCAAGAAACTGAAGAAGCTTCCAAAAGAAAAACAATGCATGCAGGCATTTTAGAATCATCTTAGAACTTCACATACCACGAAATTTCAATCAGTTACACGTAGGATCTTAAATTGTATGTCAACATGTAATAGTAAAACCGTAAGGAATAATAACAATACAAAAATAGTGATGTTCAATACCACTTTTTTGAGACCGATACAAATAACGATACTCAAATCTTCAGAACTCACCGATACTGATACAAAGTGCTGATGCCATTAGTACCTATAAATCAAATTTCCAAAAAAAGCAACGACAGATATATTTTTTAAATTACATATTCATCCCAACTACAGCAAATTTCCTTAAAAAATAATAAAATAATGGCAATTAGAATGTTTCAATTTGCTCATAAAAGTCATTTTGCATCGAGCACACAAAAAACCCATTATTGAGAAGTAGTAATGGAGTGTAACTCAACATTATAATACATGCCATATTTACCTACTGTATGTTGTTTGTGGCTTTTATTATTTATGTTGTTTGTGGCTTTTATTCACTGTGGTTTGATAGAAAGCCTTTTTAGTTTGACTGATAGTGTGAAACATGCACACACAAATGGCTTTTGCCTCATGTAAAATAGCCCTGGAGTAACAGCAGCAAAAAAACAACAACGGCTTGTGTATAATAAATGGGGGCGTGGGGTGCAACTCCCACACACATACACAAATATCCATTAGGCAGCAGTCTGTGAATGCCAGTGCCAGTGTTTATGTCCTTGGTGTATATGTAATCTGTCTCAGAGTAATGGATGAGCAATTAAGAGAGCAGCCCAGTCAGTCACTCTGTTCAACTACCCTCATATTGTACGTACTGTCGCTGTGTCACACTGTACAGAGTTTAAGACTTTGGGGCCAGCAGTAGCAGACTGTAAGAACTTAGCTTGGGGACTGGTGGGAGGCCAAAATGTACAAATTGGGAGAGGCTGCCGCAGATGCGTCAGTCAGCTTCTAAAAGCACAAGTGCTCCAGTGAACAAGAGTCTTCTTCCATAATAATGCAGGGGAATTCGGATTCGGGTGTGCTTTATTATGTCGGTTTATTTTCTAATTCTTTGGTTGATTTTCACATACCGATCCAAGGAAAACAAAAAAACATTCGTCGACATTGGCCCTATACTAATTCCACATTCATTCTTAACAATGTGGCTGCTTTTGGCATATGTGTTTGGGTGAATGTATCGTACGTTGGCGGAACTTCCGCCTCGCGACAACATGCATTTTCATGATTACGCCAGCATTGACTCATGTACACCCCAAAACGTATAAAAACTTTCTATTTTAAATATCCCAAAAACATATTTATACGTTTTTTAAATGTTTTTTTTAATGCTAAAGCATACAGAAGGCTTTGATACAGCTTCTGAAATGAAGAGGTTGCATAAAGTAATGGTTGTTATTACAAAAAACGGCCAGCAGGTGGCAGCACAGAATAAGAGATCAACCAGGGCCATGTTCCAACAAGCTCTTTTCCACAGTGTTTTGAACAGGTTTGTGAATAATGATGAAACGTAGCTGTATTCGAATGCTATTTGTGGCAAAAAGGAACAGATTGATTTTTTTTCTGATGAAAGAAGAGACTCTAATCTTTCTTTTGATAGGTTTTTATAGCAATAAAACACAATATTCTGGGGGCCCTACAAAATCAGTCAAAATCCAATAAAACAGCCGGCAGCGAAGGGGGTTACTTCAGTGAAAATGGCTGGGAGTGAATGAGTTAAGCATTTGTTGTCTTCATTAAACAGATGCTCAAGTTATATAAGTAACATAAATATTATCTTTTTGACGAAAATGAAATAATTTTCAGACTTTTCACCACATCAATATCAAACACAACTACTTATGTGCAGTGTTAACGGCGTTTAAACTAACTGCGTTAGGTAAATCGTTTTTTTTCTTCATAAATGGACTAATCTAACTAATTGTTCTCCCCATATTTCAAACGCCGTTATCGTTCTTGTAGGAGAAATGCATTGCGTTACAATTTATTTATTAGATTCAAGGCTCGAAGTAAGCTTACAAGACATTGTGCGGTGACTAACTCTGACAGTTAGAGGCACTGTTGTTGTCGGACCTGGTCACAATAAAAGTGTCTTGACAGCTGAAATGTAGAGTAAGTATTTTGCAGGTGTCGCAGGAAGCGTGTCACAACGTGACGGACGTGGCGTCCTTCTTCCTTCTGTACCTTAAGGCTTGGCATATTTGATCATTTTAGCAAAGAGTCCACATCCTTGCCTGGAACTGTTTTGACAACTTTGACAAGAGTGACATTAATAAAAAATAACAGTCGAGATTTGCCGAAAAACGGACGCCATAAGGAGCTATTTGTTGACAATCATGTTCCACCAAGAGCCATATTGCGACTCCACAAGCACCATAACATAAACATAAACTGAAGATATATCACCATACTCTCATATTTGAAAGTGTACAAAAGTATATGTTTTTCAGAGAGATCAAGTGGAAGCTGATGATTCTGAGGAGTAAATATAGGAGTAGTTATGGCTATGATTTTGGCCATGATAGCATTAAACACTGTATATTTTAATAGCATTAGCAATTTATTTTATCTATTATTGATTATTTTAGCCCGCAACAATCATAAAAAATACCCGGGAAATCCTGGAGGGACTGGCTCGGACTGTCTACAAATTACCTATAGGTGACATATGTGCCACAAATCAACATCTATCCAGTATTTATTTTATTTGTATTACTATTCTGATTGCTGTAGTAACTGGCAGTGGTAGAACATACATCACCACTCCAAATGTATTATTATTATTATTATTATTAATATTATTATTATTATTATTATTATTATTGTATGATGTGTCATATTATGGAGTGAGGAATTTGTGTGACATAAATACTTGACATAAAATAAATGAAAACTCCCTATATAACCTGGACGTAATTTGAATTCCTTGTATAAAAATATAATAATAATAATAATAATAATATATATAAACAAATTAAAATAAATAAAAATTGTTTGACATAAAACTTTTTTTTTAAGTAGTGAAAATAGTTACTTTGCCTGGTAACGAGTTACTTTTATTACAAAGTAATTCAATTACTAACGCATTACTTTTTTAAGCAAGTAATGAGTAACTATAACAATTTTTTTTTTTTTAAGTAACTTTCCCAACACTGCTTATATGGCAGCGGATCTTCCGCTGAGAGACTTTATTTTGGCATAGAGCTGTCAAAATTAATCGATTAATCGACAAGTAAATGATTATCAAATTAGTCGACAACTATTATAATAATAGAGTCATCGTTTGAAGCCATTTTTTTATTAAAAATTGTCCTATTGATTTCAGCATATCACAAGTAATTGTTCACTGATTATCTTCTGTGTTTAATCAAAATAAGACATATGCAAACATCTGGTTTTACAACATCAACCCCCCCTTTTTTTTAATCACTATAAGCCGTTTTTTAATCACTTTATAAATACGAAGTACGAAATAAACACCAATCACTGGTTAATAAACAGCTATCAGGGGGACAAATGATTTTGTAATACACTTAAATGCAAAATTGAAATTAATTAATTAAATAATCAATAATTTTCTCGATTCTAAAAATATTCTATAGTGACAGCACTAGACGTGATTACTCTGACATTAACCATTTGTTGCCAGTAAAGAGACACTACAATTCTATAAATAACATAGATGCTATATATAGTATTTTCTGACAAAAAAAACAATGAATTTTAGACAGATTTTAGGCTATCACGTCAATTACAAATTTCATAGTCATTTTTGATGGGATGAACGAGGAACTTCCGCCTACATACAACATGTAATTGCTTTCCAACACCACAGAGGGATACAGCTAGATTTTAGTTTAGAGCAATGTGTTATGCAAGGAGCCAAAGATGGTTACAAAGCATGAGAAGAACAACAACATAGATCCATCCAAGATTGTTCGTGTACTGAAAATAGTACGCAAGCAGTAACGCAATTTTCAACAAAAAATTGTGTGCGTAATTTGAACTGTTCATAAACACAGACATTCTAAATTGAGTTACCACTACAGCTTTTATTGTCTTTCAGCACACATCTGTAACCATTTAAAGTGCTTCTTATTTACTCTAATACAACTCAGATGTTCTAGTTGGCTTTTTCTAACATGTTTCATCTACATCTCCAGATATGCAATTACCTTATTTCAGAAAGAAAATCACAAAAAGATTTTCCTTTTTTTTAAAAACATTTTTGTTCTATAGCTTTTGACTCGGCATGAGACTCATCATTGTTTCAATGTTTTACGGTGCCTGCTGTATTTTGTTATTAATTTATTTATTTTATTTACTTACCTACTTGTGTTATTTATTTATTGACTTATTAATTTACCTACTTAAGATAATTATACATTTATTTGGGGTTATTTTTGTTTTACCTGTCTTTATTCCATGACTGATTTTTTACTACATGTACAGCAAATTTGTATGAAATGAAATTCCGAGTTGAGTCGTTTTTGGTCTGTGTGACAAAGTGGCGTCAGAACCACTGTTGTGATTTTGCTGACTGCACAATTGAGTGAGCTCGGTTTATTAAGCTGATCTCTACGAACGGCAACTGTGTCTGGCGGTCAGCATCAAAATGTGCAAATCATCACGTCGATTAGACTGCCTTTGAAAAGTAGTCCGATGACTCTAGCTGCAGCCGCGAGCACCGTTAGCACGCTAACACTACTCGCAACAGGCACCGTGCAATACAACGTCAGCGTAATTAAGTATTCATTTAGTGCCCTTTATTGGCAATCAATCTGAATTTGTTTTGTTGACTTTGGTCGCAATTGTTTACGCCAGCAATAAGAACTGCAGACACAGGTTCCGCAGGACGAATCAAGTCATCTGTTGCGCCGCGACTGGCAAAATGCTTCTGGGAACAACTTCAAAATAAAAGCGTCCATTGGCATTGCGCGCCACATATTACTTGGTATGGGGAGGTTTATTTTTGAAGTTGGCCTTCTCTCTGCAATGAGGGTGTTTTGCCAGACGTGTCAAATATTCCCCACATGTTTGCTGGATTTGTCATTACGTTAGTGGCTCTTACGCCGGAAATATATTGAAGTGTGTGTGGGGGGGGGGGGGGGGGGGGCTGTGTGTGTGTGCATGTGTGTTTACTTTTTAATTCCCTTGTGACCTGAGATGAATAATTAATTGAGACTCATTGATATTCTGCTCTCATTAATTGATGATCTTTTAGCACACAGGTAACAATTATTTATGTTATTTCATCTTGCCTCCAAATCGTATTGTAAATGTCAAAGGATGATGCATTGATTTTTATGTGACCCTTGGACCCTTTGACAGTATTCAACACACCTAAAAAGCCAGTATGCTCAAAAACATCCCCATTGTCTCTTTCAAAAGTAGTTGTATCTGCTCTTTTAATACAAATTCCTCTTCTTCACATCGTTTGCTCTGCATGGGCCTTATTCACTAATTGCGGCCACTAAATTGCGTGTGCACTCACGCTAACATATTGAGCATGTTGTTGGCAACAGGTGGATAGTAAAAGTGGTGGAGACTGCCACATTTAAAAGAGGGTTTCTAGGGTTGCAGAAATGAACCAGAATTACTAAAATGTTGAGTTTAGAAACATTTTGTCTGGTGATTATGGCATGACTCCTTCTTGTAACTGGCTCAGAGTCAGCCCTTAAATCATAGTTCTCAAACTCGGGTCCTTGAGGTCTTCACACCCGATTCAAAAGGATCACCTCATCAGCAAGCTCTGCAGAAACCTGATAACGATCCTGACCATTTGATTCAGGTGTGTTGGAGGAGGGAATCCTCTAAAATATGCAGGACTGCAGCCTTCGAGGACTTGAGTTTGAGACCTATGTCTTCGATCAGCGATGGGCAAACTCGTTTCTCGAGGACTGGAGTCCTGCATGTTTTGGATGTTTCCCTTCTCCAACACAGCTAATTCATATGATCAGCTCATCAGCAAGCTCTTCATGAAGCCTGATAACGATCCTGTTCATTGGAATCAGGTGTGTTGGAGAAAGGAAATATCCAAAACCTGCAGGACTCCGGCCAACCTCTGCCTTAGATCATTCAGAAGCTTTACATTTGCATTGCTGAATAGACAATATGTTATGCTGGTTTTTGTTTCTGGTTTCAAAAATGTTAACATGAGTGGAAAAGGTGTTTCGCCACCTCCCATCTTACATGCGCTTATTGGCACTAGATTGCATGCAAGTTTGTACTTTTAGACATGTTATTTAAAGAGATAGACCAATATGGTACTTTCAGGGCTGATACTGATGCTGATTGTTAGTAGTCAAGGAAGCCGATAACTGATATTTGAAGAAGAGATTTATTTTCACACAAAAAAAATAAAAATACTGACATAAAAATTGTTTTAATACAAATGCCAATCGTTTTTGTTTTGTTTTGTTTTGATCTTTTTTTTTGTTTTTTTTACCAAAATTTTAAAATACCTGAAACCTTAAACTTGCAGATTTTTTTGTTTTAATAATGTCGAAAAAACAAAAACAAAATATTCCAAGGATCAGCAGCAACTCTTATAAAGTTAACTGAAAATGTTAATGAATAGTTCCCTGAGTTTAAAATGGTTTTAGATTTACCTTTCATCGGCTTTCAGATAAAAAAAATAAAAAAAAAGGCTGATACCGATATTCATCAAAATACCCAATAATGACCATGTTTGCACATGAAAACTTTTAGCAAATCAGGCCCCGTGTGTCTTATTCCGCAATCCTCTCCTATGTCCATCTTCTAAATTTGGGCCCCGTTTCATTGCAGTTCTACATTTGTTTTTGGTCTACTAAATCCTGCTCCAATTCCCACCTGTTGCTCTCACCATTCCCTCCTACACTTAACAAGCAGACAATGGTGATAATGAAGGTGGAATTAACCCGTTTTTCTCACTGTAAGGAGAAAGGACAAACATTAGCAAATGTTTCATTTTTCACTTCCCTTCATTCTTGCTTTGCTCACCAATAATCACCCTGTTATCCTTCTGATATACAAGTCTTCAGCGATATGTCCTAGTTTGTTTTCATACAAAGGAACTTGTTTCAGATTTTTTCCAATACCATACACAGTAAATTCTGTAGAGTAAATTTGACTCTATTTAGAGTGGGACCAAATAGACTCAGTTTTAGAGTAATATTTACACTTGGAAGAGAGTAAAATAAAGAATTGGAAAATAAATAAATAAATAGTCTCACCACACCTCTTTTATTCTCAATGAAAATAATGAACCTACACATTAAATTCTGTAGAGTAAATTTGACTATTTAGAGAGGGACCAAATAGACTCATTTTTAGAGTAGGCTAAGATTTACACTAGGAAGAGAGTAAAATAAAAATAAAAATAATAAAATAAATAAAAGTCACTCAAGGGTGGAGGAACGAACTCACGACCTTTAGCTTGGGAGACAGCCCATCTACTCTCTGAGCCACGCAGCTTCTGCTTTTGGGTAGTATATCGCTCATGTCAGCTTCAGCTGATTCCATAATTCCATGGAATCTTCCTAAAAACGATGTATTTGGTCTCTTGGAGATAAGCAAACAGTAGGAGGGGCATAGCTTAGGTGGTAGTGTGGCAGTCTCCCAAGATAAAGAGCTGTGAGTTCGTTCCTCAACCCTTGAGTGACTTTTATTTATGTGTTTATTTTTTTATTTACTCTCTTCCTAGTGTAAATCTTAGCCTACTCTAAAACGGATTCTATTTGGTCCCTTTCTAAATAGAGTCAAATTTACTCTACAGAATTTACTATGTAGGTTCATTGTTTTCATTGAGAATAATAGAGATGTGGTGAGACTATTAAGGCTTTTTAAAAAGGAGGAGGGTCACATTTCCATCTGGAATTGTGAGCTAACCAAACTGTGCTTTTGTTCTTTTACAGCAGCTGACTTCATCTGAGCAGCTCCAACATACTGAAGCAAATAAATAAATAAACAAACAAGCTTGAATAATCCTTCACAGTTGTTGCATCCATGTACCCCAACTAAACGTTTTGCTTTGCCAAATATGGATATACTCACACTGGCTGTTACAATTCCACTCTAGCTATAAATATACTGTCGGTATATGGAACGCAACAAATGGACGGAACCACCTTTTTATTTCACATTTTGTCCAGCAGAACTCTCTGATAAGCCATTACACGTGTGGTGGGAATAATGTTCCCGAAGATACGTAATTAAAGAGAACCCAAATCGAATCAAGTTTGTGTTGCTGATAATAAGACCAAAATGATATTTTTTTTTTAATGGATTGCTAAGGGAAAGTCACCTTAAAAAAGCATAAAATCAAATCCATGTTTATGTACCCAGACGGCATTATTTCACCGCTGTACCTCTTCCATCCCTCTGCTTTACAGAAATGCAGGTCAGGTAAGTGATTTTGCAGAAATTCTTTCTGCTTAAGACCGCCTCCTCTCCCAAAGCATTTGTTCTCTAAGCCCCCACTGCTTATTCTCTCTCCCCTTTTTCAGAAGGTTTTCCTTGGTAAACACGGGCATTCTCATTTTCCACAGCAGCTGGATGGGGGAGGAATGGTTTGTGACACCGCTTCATTCAGAGCTTCTATTTTGTCCTTGTAGCACAGCCCTATTTGATTAACAATGTGTGAGCCTCACAGTCATAAATTGCAATGTCATTGGCAAGGACGGAGGGCCGCAAGAGATTTAATTGTCCTATTACGATTAAATATTGTATTTTTAGTGACTCTCAAGAATTTAATAGCTCAGGTTTGTCTGGTTTGCTTTTCAAAACATTTGAAGAGTACTCATTACTACCTCTTTTTCTTTCCCGTATGAAAGAATTACAGATAATTGCCATTTGCACAATCCCCGAATTCACCCAAGTGAACAATTAGATTTGGGAAGTCATGCTCATGTTCGACGTCCGCTTATATTACGAACATTGCAGTCAGCTGCTGCTGCTGCTGCTGCTGCTGCTGCTGCTTAGTGGTTCTGTTCTAACCACTAAACACTAAATGGCTTGATGTCTGCTTAGATTAAATAATCATTGTGAGTAAAACACACAAATATATGTTTATTACAAATGTCTCTCAGGCTCCAGTGTGCTGTGCGTCATTTATATTATTTTTAGATTACAAAAAAAGAAGGATAGAGCTTCTGTATACCAGGGTTAATTATTTTCCCTTTTAATAAATGGCTGTGCAAGTAAACTTAAACCTAAAACAAATGTATATTCTATTAGTATTTATTTCAGTCTTGTTTATCATTTTCAGGGTTATATGGACATGTAAGCCAATCTCAGCTGGTTTAGCCATAAAGGGGTTCATTATGCATCACCAACCACCTGCAAGTTAGCGTCTTCAACATTATTTGCAAGGAGAGATTGGCCAAGATGGTACAGTAATCACTTTAAGTCTTTGTTTTAAGTGTAGTAGTAGTAGTAGAAGATACCTATCAAACCAAAATGACCCTTATTACTTCCGCCAAGCACAAGTGATTAATTTCCATAAAGATAAGGGGGGAAAAATCCAGAGTGCCTATTGCTATAATACTTAGTGCATAATACTGTTCATATATATTATCATAATGCCTTTATAAGCAATGCCAGCTAGGCTAGGTTCCAGCTCACCTGCAACCATAATGAGAACCTATTATATCCCAACGTATTTAATAAACACCATGGTATAATGAAACAAGTCACACATTTCTGATCTAGTGTTGCATTTGGGTTGAGTTAAATGAAAAAGATTGAATAGGATTATATTGAGTTTGCTTATTTTGCTGTTTCCTCTGGTTTCAATATGTGAGCTGCAGCACCAAAATGGAGATGTCCCAAGCTAAGTCTACTTTCTGTGACCAAATTGTCAGGTGCACTGGGAGCGAGGCAGCTGCGTGCGCCAGAAGTCCCAGTGAGGCGCAACACAGCCACAAACAGATTCACACTACACCAAAATGGAAATTGTGCCCGTTTTTACGCTGAGCGCACAGACACCAGTCTATGAAAAGAGAGCCCTAAGTGTGCACAACAGGGATGTGGCTGTTCAGAACTAACCAATAAAGACAAATCTACAGACTTTCTATCCTGTTATTGGAGACTTCTGAAGACATTAGGTGTGTCTGAATGTCCATACTAGTCCCTAATGAATTAAATAGGAGTCACCCCATTTTGTAGTGGTGCGCGAAAGTCCAGAGAGAGAAAAAATGTAGTGTGCTCAAAATTGCCCACAATGCACTTGGAAAAGTAGGGAATATCGATGGTCACTCAACAGTCTAATATAGACCACAATGCATTGTGAGCAGGAAAACTAGCGTGATATGATGAGGAGCAAGCAGTTAACTGGATTTCCAAATAATCACCGTACGTACATGACGTCATGGTTATGTTTCGCGCGCCGACTACTCGCCGCGCATGTGCGCATGCGCGGCCAACTGTACCGTTTTCTGGCCCACCTCTCCCAATCGTGCTAAACTGGGGATCCGGACCGTACTCAGGCGCGGATCGATCGCGTTCACACTACCGGACTTTAGCAGCAAGCGTGCTTGGGCACGGTACAATGGTCCTAGTGTGAATGTGCCCTTAGTGTAAAACAACTCATAAATATTGGTCAGATCCTTTACTTGGGTAGGTCCAAAAAATTGGGTCATTTTGTATAAAACAACCCAGAAAAAAAAAAAGGTGTATCGGTCCATTTTTTATCTATAATTGGTTTACTGTTTTTAGAGTGAATAGTTTGATTAATTAACTAAGATTATATTGAGTTTGCTTATTTTGCTGCATGAAAAATGTAATTCTTTCATTAGATAATTAAAATGTCATTTATTTAGGTACATGTTAAATATCGCAATAATATTGATAACCTATATTCAGCAACTATATCGCATATCACATGATTTTCCAATATCATGCAGCCCTAATTTTGAATCACTATTGGCACCTGTGGCCGAAAAATGAAACTGCACACACCCTTCTTCACGTACACACTGCGCACATGACATCACATCTGCAAACAGAGGGCGGGAAATTCTAACTCAAATCCAGTCTGAAAACTATTCGCTTGCAGGAGTACCCATTGTGAACAGCTAAGGTGCTAATCTGCTAATTAGTAGGGGTGGGAATCTCTTAAATGAGGCCCATTCGATACGTATCTCGATACACAGGTTGTGATTCAATTGCAAAACGATATCTTTCAGAGCAAAACGATTCGATACGGTTTGATTAAGTTTGAGAACGATAAGATTTTTCAATTCAATATGATTCATTTCTATATTCAAAACAATATTATAGTTAACATTTGTTGCTTGTAAACGTTAATAAATAAATAAAAACACAAATTCGGCTCGAGTGACAGAGTGTATCTTCTCATGCAATGAGAGGACAACAGCCAAATGGTGTTTATCTCAGTGTTTAACCTTAAGATGGCACCAAACACACGTTTTTTTGCCCCAAATTCAAGCTTTCAACAAACATGCACTAAAATGTCAAAAGGACAGCATTTGTAGACACCAGTTCATACAGTTTATCCGAAAAAAAATTAAAAAAGTGGATTTAATGTTTAGTTACTCTTTAAATAGACCACAACAAAGGACTGGGCAATATGACTGAAAAATGTAACACGGTTTAAGTATTTATTATTTGTTATTGACAGTTATAATTGGGGGTTTTTTCTATTCAAAATAAGGATCAGGAAAAAAAAAAGGCTGATAATTTAATTTGAACTATAAATATTTAACCTTTAAGAAGACAAACACAATTAAACAAGATATGCGCACAGTACGAAGTACTAGACATGAAGACATGAAAAAAACCTACTGTCCAGCCAAAAGAAATATCAAGCCATCTTATGGAAAAATACATCTATCACACATTTTTACCACTTAATATATCCAAAAATATCGCTAAAAGTGACCATCCCTTTTTATCAGCAATTTTTGTTTTTCTTTTGCCGTCACATTCCTTTCTGATTTTGGTTAATGTACGTTCTTTTTTTTCTTTTTTTTTAATAAGTTGTGAGACACAACGACCACGGAATCACAACTGTACATGTTCGTCAACAGATTTGAGTTTGATGACGTAATTGCGGGTAGGTCTCAATTCTCTTATCTGCTTCTCATCCAAGTTGTGTACATTGAGAGGGAGCCACAAAGAGAAATGAGATGCTTGCGGCATGCTTTTAGCTTAGCTTAGCTGGTGCTGGTGTGTTAGCTTTGGGACATACCGGCGTGAAGTTTGAATCCATGCATTGGATAGTCACGGGAGTTATTATTTGGGGTCGCGCACAATACCAACACCGGAACGTACAAGTGGACCGAGAGGACTTGATAGCCATGGGAAATGCCGAGATGTACGGACTTCTGCCATCTCCAGTTGCATATACGTGCCGTGTGTGAGCCTGGCGTTGACAGTAGGCCTAAAAAAAGGTGCATTATGTTTACAACATATGAAGGAATGAAGCATCTATGAGCACTACTTTGCTGGCTATCGGTAAACACGGTCACGGAAGTAGCTTGAACAGTGACGCTTCTGAAATGTAAACAAAACAAGTAGAGCACGGCGCAGAGCTCTTGCTCTTGTTATAACAGATGAAAACCATAAAGCCTCGCACATGCAACCGATTCATAGCCATGAGATACCTGGTCCACATCTTTACAAGCAACATATCTAAGGATTCCCGGCGGATTTTGTATCGATTGAGGAGTCTGCTACCGATACGGTCCTTATAGCTCTCCTTGACGAACAATATCTGGTTGAATGTTTTTTTTTGTCCCACCCCTACTAATTAGAAGATGTTTCAGTCATAAATGGTCAAATAAAAAAGGCCATTGTAAAGATATTTTTGGGGCAAATTGTTACAAAGAGCAGCAATGTTTTGCTCGCGCCTACAGAGCCACTGATAAAGCCAAATGAGCAACCACATCCGTCTCCTTGCTTTGCTCTGAAAGGAGATACTTGAACACCAAGGACACGTGCTGCTATCATCCCAATACTGCAGTAAGATGAGTGGTAATTTCAAAGACTTTCAACAAGACTGATATAAATATGCACATACAAAAAGTGAGAAGGCCGCTTTGACCTTGAAGCCGCCTGAGGAAATGCTATCTGCGTTAATGGTCATCTGGCAGCCGGATCAGCAGCATTACAAACTCACTCAGGCAATTTTGTGATACATATGTGTGGTCAGGGGGAATCTGGCTCGTGCTCATCCATACTAATTCATCTAATATTGCCAGAAATTCTATATGTGTGCATGTTCTCACTTCCTATGCTTTCCTTGTTTCTGAAAGCATTCATTTTTCACTAGAGACGTGTGGGTATACTGCTATGATGTGAGGAGATACCCATTATCGCACATTCACGCACACACACACACTTCACAAAGGATGCATTGCGGAAAGGCAGAAATAATTGCATAAGTCTTACTGAACACCCCATTTACTTCAGTGGAGGGCAGGGGAAATGCCAGTGTGTGAAGGGTTGCATGCATTCACTTATACTATTGTGTATGGAGGACCAAAACTGCCCAAATTAAAAAATAAATAAATGACTAAATAAATAAATAAATGAATACAAGTGAAAATAAAAATGGATATAAAAAAATATAATTCAAAAATTAAATACAAAAAAATACATAGAAATGGAAATAAAAACAAGAAAAAATATCCTTAAAAAAATTAATAAAAGCAAATATAAATAAAAAAACGAGATTCAAAAAAACTAAATAAACATAAAAATTAATGTTGAAATAAATACAAAAAGTAATTTTAGACATAGAAAAAAATATCAATCAACAAATAAAAATACTGCAGACACTCTGTCAGGTCGAAATGTTATTCAAATGAGGGGGCGGTCAACTTTTTTTTATTTGAGTTGCTTGACAACAAGTCGTGGTGACAGTGAACAAGATAGTCGTCCATTGCTGGAGCTCTCCAAGCAAGCCGGCGAGACTTCCTTGTTTGCCGACCTACTCACTCGACCATTGAAAGGCAGTTTGCCAACCCAAGACACGCTTAGGACCGGCCATCATTTGATAAACATTTCGACCTGAAAGAGCGTCTGCAGCATGAAATAAATAATTATGAGAGCAGAACGTTTGAATTTATTGATTGATATTTATTTTTTATTTTTATTTTTTGAATCTCGTTTTTTATTTTTGCATTTATTTTTATATCAGTTTGTATTTATTTATGTATTTAGTCATTTATTTATTTTTAATCTTGGCAGTTTTAGTCCTCCAGAGTTATGTGCGTTGCACTGCTCCAACCCCCATGAGAGGACACTAAATCCAATCAACCGTCTTTCTTCTCTCTCTCTCTCTCCTCCCAGCGTACGTGTGCTCATAGCTAAAGTAGCATGTGTGTCCTAAAAGACCTTTGGACACAGTGTGCATGATAACTGCAGCCTTGCCCAGACCACCTTTAAGTTCTGCTTCCGTTTTTAGGGAGCCCATTTGTTCTGCTGTAAGAGCAAAGATCATTTTAAGGTTTATGTGTCTGACGGTGTTGTGGGTTCTGCTCTAGTTTAAGCCCTCGCCATGTAATGCTATCCCTGTCATGTCCCTCCAAATGTCCCCAGAGTTTTTGGACAAGAAAAATGGGAGAATGGTGTGGTGAAATGTGAGAAGAAAGGAGAAAGAGACATGGATAAGGAACATTGATCTACATTGAAATCTAATCCCGTCCTTGGGAATATGGTGTTCGCATCATGTGGGGCGTGTAAAACAGTTCCTTCTAAAAGTATTCAAAAACTGAGACCAAGTTCTTCATTGTTGCTGTAGACTGAAACCATTTCAAAGAAGTGGTCAACATTATCAGGCGCTTACATCTGATGCATCTTGACGCACAAGTGTGAAGATTTAGCACATTTTATTTAAACCCACCATTTTTTCATGTGAGAAAAAAAATATTGGAACATTGGACTTTGTTTTACTGCGCAGGTGTGTCCTATTACATTGTTTATTCAAACAATAAACAGCTCTGAATGTCTACGCCCACTTTCAGATTTGGGATTTGCCTGGACAGATTACTTGAAAACAGAAAACAAAAGATACATGTACAAAAAAAATCACTTGTGAAGATGTGAGATGTAAAGTATTCAAGAGCCCTGGCACAAACGGACAATAGCTAGTACAGCCTTTTGGAATATCCTCAAGAAGAAAGAAGTTATTAGTGTACTGACCGACATCAAATGTTCCCTCAATCATGACAAGTCTCCCAGTTTCTGCTACTGAAAAACATCCCTGCAGCATGATGCTGCCCCCACCATTGTATTGGTCAGGTGATGAGCAATGGGTTTTTGTCTTCAAACATCTGGCATTAGCACCAAAAATAAGCTCATTTGTTTGTCTTTTGAATTTTCTCACTCCCGTTCTGAGAGTCCTTCAGGCGCCTTTTGGCAAATTTTAGGAGCTAAAATTGATGGATTACTGTGGAGATTGTTTGTCCTTTTGGAGGTTACCTTTTTTCAGTAAGTGAGGTTCTTGGTCAGTTCCCTGTATTTTAATAAAACTTTGTGAGGAAATGGTGTTGGGAATTCTAACCATGATGACAGCGCCTGGATTTAGAGAAAATAAGTTATAGACACAATATTTGTGTCAGTGATTTCATGGCTCACCGATTGGGGAACGCAGACAGAGGTGGCAAATCCAGGTCCAGAAATTAAAAACCCTGCCACAGTTTGGCTTTAGCTCCAGGTGCTAGCTAACGAGCTCCTTAGCTAGCTCCCCGGGTGCTCGGATACCTGCTAGGGAGCTAGCTAGCTAACACAAGGGGCTAAAGCCAAACTGTGGCAGGGTTGTTACTTTCTGGACCTGGATTTGCCACCTCTGAATACAGATAAATAAAGACAAAGTCAAACTCCAAACTGATACTGTTGTGGTCCGTTATAAAGACAAGATTAGTCAGTATCTTTTTAAAGGCTTTTTAAGGCCTTGTTTCAAATGGAGGAGCTATGAGAGCCGATTTCAATTTTTTCAATAAAAAAAGCAAAGACAAACACTAAACGCTGGTCAAGCCAACTGTGTTATGCCCTTTGGTGTCAAAACAAGCCAATTTATTGGAAGCTCATGAAGAATATGATTGAACGATCATTTTATTTTTGTGGCACTGGTTTTGTGAAACAAATCATCTGGTTTGTCTCGTTAAGTGTGGAATTCTCAGCAAGATGGCACCAAAATGTATCAGTACACACATCCACTGTGGAGTGTGTTGGATAAGGTGTTCGGCCTAAGTAGCTGCAATTTGAACAGCGGTGAGATTGTCTCACCGGAGCATGTGCTACCATCTCTTGCTTTAGTTGTGCGCATACAGACACAAACACGCACACACAATGGGGGCAACAAGTCAAAAGTTCAGCATATCTCATTAGCAATGCATGAATCTTCCATCTACATTACAAAATAACTTTAAAGCACGGCAGATGCACATAAGCTAGCATGTGATATCTGAATGTTGACTTCCAAATTACAATTAATGTTGAATCTAATCAGTGACAGCTGTTACACAACTCGGAATTTATGAAAAACTCCAAAATAGCAAGCGCTGACAGAAAACTCAAACAGTTCCATGGAATGAGAGCAGATAGAACAAAATGGCTGTGAGTCAAACAAACCATTGGGCAAATAAATGAGCAGATGACTAATGAACAAACCACCCACAATGCACAGACCACACAAATATTTTTTTTTCCCAGCAGAATTGGCTACAGAAGTTCAAATCATTGAAATGTATACAATCCATGGAAGCTGTTCAGTCGCCAGTGCGGGATTTACTCTTTCCAAAGGTACGATCAATGGTCTTCAGCAATGTTGTGATCTTGTTTTACTAGTAAGCTAATAGTTATCGTGGCTGTAGAATTATAATGTTTACACTAAGCACTCCTATCAGCAGGCCCTTGAGGACTGAGTTTGCCACATGCCTTTAAAGCAGTGGTGGGCAAACTATGTCCTCAAGGGCCGGCGTCCTGCAGCTTTTGGAGGTTTCCCTGCTGCAACGCAGCTGATTCCAATCAACAGGATCGTTACCAAGCTTATGCAGAGATTGCTGATGAGCTGTTCATATATCAGCTGTGTTAGAGAAGGGAAACATCCAAAACCTGCAGGACTCTGGCCCTCAAGGACCGAGTGTGCCCACCACTGCTTTTAAGTCAAGTAAAAAAATAATATTTATAAATAATATGTTCTATGTGGCCTCACTAGTCTAAACACGGCATTCTGATTAATATTGTATTTGTTGTGAAATATGAATTATGCAGCAAAATCCACCCGTTTGTATCCATCTAAGGCGGCGACCATTTTGCCACTTGTTGTCGACATAAAAAATGACATCACAGTTTCTCAGGGCACAGATAACAACCAAACATGGCAGAGGGTTTGAATGTCACATGACCAAACAGGTGAGCCTTAATTGGTGGTTATGTGAGCTGGTGATGTAATTTTCAGTCGACAGCAAGTGGCAAAATGGCCACCCACTAGGTTGGATAAAAACAGGGAAATTTTACTGCTTAATTCATATTCCACAAATGCAATATTAATCAGAATGCTGTGTTTAGACTAGTGGCGTCCATAGAACTCGTACTACAAAGAAAATGCTCTTTAAAGGGATAGTGTGTAGGATTTAGTGCCATCTAGTGGTGAAGTAATAATTCATTAATTTTGAAAACCCACTATTCATTTCAATAATATGCAAAAAAAAAAAGAAGTTCTATCACTTTAACGTACATTGTTTCATATAATCGTAGGTCTAATAATTGCTAGTTGTATTACATAGGTCGCCTTACATGAGGCTGACATGTTTGCAACCTTCTGCTACAGATAGCCGTAGAGAGGAGAAAAACTTTGCAAACATAGTTAGCCACTGATGGTGCTTGCAGCTAGCATCGGACCCAATGGGTCGACCACTGCTTACGTTCCACAACTGGGGCTTAGGTGGTCATCGTTGAATCCCGTGATTCAGGACCCGTCCACACGATGGCGCAGTTTCGGAGCTTGAAACCGATCACTTTTGAAACCGGGCTCCAGAGTGGAAAAATTTCAAAACGCGCCCCGTACGCTTCCGTTTGGACACCATATGCAGGACACTCCTCCAGTGATGACGTAATGGTCACAGCTCAATGACGACGCATTGTCGCAGATTGATGACGTATGCGCCAATTCTCGCGGGACTGCGCGCGAACCGTCAGTCTGTCAACAACATTGGCGGATAGCCGTGTCGTAGTCGTTTTGTGCAGCCTCCTTAGCTTGCTTATGCTTTTGCAGCAAAATATTTTGCTTCTTTATTCCGACGTTCAACACGCCATTGTCACTTCTCCTGTGTTCGTCTTCGTCATGTTGTTTTGATACATGCAAAGCCATGTTTGTTCTGTAGATTGCAATAAAGTTGGGAAAAAATGTGTTCTTCTTCTTCGCTGATTCTTCTTTTACGCTTTCCGTTAACTCCCTGTGGTTGCGCTACAGCGCCACTCCAGACTTGGCATACACATTACAGCCGTTAAACGTCCTCAGCGTCTTCTTTTGGACACACGCAAGTCTTGAAATGCTTCTGTGTGTACGAGATTTGTTTGAGGAACAAAGCCGGCTTTGCTTCCGTCTGGACGGGGCCTCAAGCTCCCGCTGCTCTCCGTCTATGTTGCTCTTGCTAGCTTTTGCTAGTTTTTCCAGCTAACCGCTCTTGTTAGCTGTTCCAACTAGTTCTTGCTAGCGGCTCTTGTTAGCTTGCTCGTTCCAAGTAATAATTGGTAGTAACTGACGGCTTGTGGTCTCCCTGAGGCACCGTAGTGCGTGTACTTCAAAATTGTTACATTCTATTAGTTCACCACTAGATGGCACGAAATCCTACACACTGTCACTTTAAGTGAACCATATCTGAAAAGAATGTTATGCATTTTTTGTTTTGTTTTGTTATTAACTCATTATAATGCCTCAAGGAAGAATAAACCTCACACACTGCTGGGGGCCTTACTCAAGCACACCTAGCATCCATCACTTACCCTCATCAAATACATTTACAAGCAATAGACACCATGCTGATATGCTAATAAATAAGTGCACAGTGCAGGGATGTAGCCACGGCACAAAGTGAATGGAGGTCCCTTATTCACACTGATAACACACAAGAACGATCTTATTGTGTTGTTAATGTCATACAATGTTTCAACATAATGCACAAGCAAGAAATATGCTTTTTACCTTGTTCACCATCCGGGTTGATGCAAACAACATTGATTTTCCTAGCATCTGGAAAAAAAAAGATTTAGAAAAAGTAATTAGGTCTAAATATATGTCCATTAGCAAAACAAATACATTGCAGTTATTAGACAAGACAAAACATTGTGATGGTGGTATGCTGCTATAACTGGGGGACTATGGGCAACTCTCATTTAAAACGACAAAATATTTATATTTCATGCAGATTGATCTGACTAATTGTTGAAAACTACTTTTTCCTGAGGCTGAACAAAAGATTCTACACAATGTTATTGACTGATTCAAAATCAAAAGTAGTTATATTGTATATAGTAGTATGGTAATTTTATATATTTAATTACCGTTAGTTGTTATTTACTTTTGCACAACAAAAATGTTTTTTTATAGTGAGCCCTTGCAATCCAAAATGTCTTTGGAGTGTCGGCATCAGAGCACATCCGGGAGGGGGGCATTGGGTCAGTGTGGGGGACACATTCTGTGCTTTGTGGGTGCACAAGCACACACACACACACACACACACACACACACACACACACACACACACACACACACACACACACACACACACACACACACACACGCACGCACACACACACACACGCACACAATTAAGCCCTCTATTTTAGAGGCCATCACAAGTCTTACTGTGCGCATGGGTGGAGTTTTCTTTCTTTTGGTGTTTTCGTAGACGGGCACTGCTTGAATGGGGCGTTTACGCCATTGTGTGCCGCTATGGGATGGAATGTAGTAGACTCCCGGCCAATCGTAGTGGCCTCATTTGCATTAAAATCAAGGTAGTTCGAAACGCGCAACCCCATGCTTGACATTGCGGAAGCAAATTGACTCGCCGGGCTCCGAGAATGAGACTGGCTAATCGTGCGTCTGTGTGTGACTAGTTTTGACTTTAACTTTATATTACTGGTAGTGGCTAACATAAACAGATTGCACAAATAGTAGGGTGCGAGGATATGTGACCTCGGCATTGACAAGGGTGTTGTTCTTTTTAATTTGTATCATTTTAATTTATGATAAGTTTATTACATTACAAATCAAGTGACATTTAAAAAAAAATTATTTGTAAGGTCAATCTTGTTGCTTTAGTTTGAGTCGTTCATCAAAGTAAAAAATCTGATCTGATTTTGACATAAAAGCACTGGGTTGTTATTACTGATCAGAGTGGAATGTGGGGACAACACAATACATAGCAGCTTGGCTAAATTTGCATAGTTGTGTTATCTAATGAGATGAATATTAAATGTTAACTATGCCGCTCTGCTTTGACACACACAAACACAATATCCGTTTTAAGTATTGGTAAACATGTACACACATTGAGTAGGCTACTATGTGATCAGATAGGAGCGCAAAACAGAACAAACAAAAGCACACAATTTCATCCATATTTAGTTTCTGTGATAGCATTATGTTATTTTTCCTTGTATATAGCCCTCCATTTCTTCAGTGCACACACACACACACACACCCACACACCCACACACCCACACACACACACACACAATACTCTGTAGCGTGGGAACAGACGGATGGCATGAATATTGATGTCAGTGTTCAGATTAGTATGCACGAGCTCTAGAGTCCCAATGACTTCTGTCAAGCTACTGCTCAAGCATAAATCGGAGGGGGAAAAAAACAATGTAGACCTGATTATACAAAATTATAGCATTCATTCTCCCCAACACATCACCGTGCATATCTGATGGAAACCCCACTCACAGCAGGAATTGGAAGATCATCCAGTTTCTTGTTTGTGGATGTCACTCACTATGACACACAGAAATAAAAGACTACCGTTTTTTTCCCCCCCTCATCAGCCTTTGAAAGTCAGTGTGATTTAAAAAGAGGCTCAACAGGACAACGTAGTTTGCCATTCAATTCACAGCAATTGACTGTATGCCAGCACTCAACTGCCAAGCTTACTAGAATTTCAGCTAGCAAAACTATTTCCGGTTGTCATACTTTCATCCACTGTCATCCTCTCTTTTTCTCTAGAAATTATCATCATTGGACTTTATATTTATTTACATTGTAGTGGAAATATTTCAATTCTTGAGCAAAACCACCACACATAATAAATAAATAGACAATAAATAGAATATCTCAAAGCAATCCGGGGAAAAAATGCATAGCAAAACAATATCAATCAGGGTTAAGTGCCTATGCTTTGGAGCAAGGGTGCCATAAGGAGGAGAAAAATTATGATGACAAGACTAAAAGGGGCCCTAAAAAAGTATCTTAACTTTGAGAAAATGGGGACCAAATATATATTTATTTGCAGGGTCCCAAATCCCAAGTATATATCTCATCTGCTTCCTAGAGCTAACACTAGAAAAGTGTTTATAAGTGTCCACACCAATTATTGTAAATCTTACACTTTTTAAAGTGTTACCTTTTTCACATTTAACCAGTGTTACTCCAACATTGTATCGTGTTAAAAATCAACTTAAGTAGTGTTGAAAGTACTCTACACTAGTGTCAGTGTTAAAAATTTAACACAGCCAAACAAAACTTCATTCTGGTAAATGGTACTTAACATGGCGCCCTCAAAGTGCTTTACATTTTGATAACCAATTCACCTACTGATGACGCAGCATCAGAAGCAACTCGGGGTTTAGTATCTCGCTCAAGGGTACTTCGACAATCACACGGACCTGGGATTGAACCCACAATGTCAGGGTTCCAAGACGACCACTCTTCCACAGAGCCACGCCACCCTAACAACAACCACAGCAACAACTAGATGTATCGCACAATTGAAATAAAAGGCTTGAAACAATGGCTCCTGTGGGGTGTGGTCAATTTAACACTCAAGTTAGTACTATTCAGGTTACACCCAACATCCACACCAGGAGATTTACTCTGACAGTGTAACTTTAACACTGCTTACTGCATATTTGATCGAACACTGGAAATTTAACACTGAGCGATTTGCTGTGTGTTGACCACACACAACAGACTTTTTAATATTTAATATTTACAATTGTAGGCCTTCGATGTTTTCCAAGCACAGCACAATTAGTGGGTATAATCGTTCGAGTCTTAAACTAACCAGCTCTACAGTTTAGAATTAGGGGCAGTGAAGAGGGGGAAAAAAAGGGTTGGCAGGATTCTCACTTTATTCTCAGAATTCTGACTTTAAAATGAACCCAGACTGTCATAACAAGTTTGCTCTATTTATTTGGTTGTTACCAACATAACTATGAGATTAATAAAAAAAAAAATCATTTACAGTTTAATAAATTTTGTAGAAACTTTATTTGGATGTACGCCGCCACTGTTAATTACATCGCAACGCATTCCGTGCGTAGTGACGTAGAATGGCGGTTGGCTCTTTGTCGAGCAATGTGAAACCATAAGGAAAGCAAGGTATGCCTCCATCGCACGTTCAAAACTCTTGAATGTGTCTGGTGAATGACGAGAGCACGGCGTGCGGGAGGGTGACTCTCCTGGTCGCATGTTGTTTCTTTAGGAACGCTACGAGGCTTACCAAATAAAGTTTCTACAAAATGTATTAAACTGGACATGATTTTTGAAAAATTTATCTCATGGATATGTTCGTAACAACCAAATAATAAAGAGTAAACTTGTTATAACAGTCAGGGTTTCTTTTGAAGTGAGAATTCTGACTTTAATATCAGAATTCTGAATTCTGACTTTAATCTTGGAATTCCGACTTTAAAATAAAAAATTCTGACTTTGTGACATAGAGCTACGAATTGCGGGGGGAAGTCAGAAAGTCATAATTCTTACTTTAAAGACAGAATGCTGAGAATAAAGTCAGAATTCTGCCATCCTTTTTTCCCCTCTCTTCACTGGCCCTAATTCTCTTCCGTAGGTTTTGATTGGAAAATGAGAATCAGGATCAAAATCAACCCAATATTTTGTGTGCACCAGACTTAACTGGATGCAAAGAGAATGGAATGTGAGAGTAGAGTGGGTGAAAAGATGGGAGGCAAAGAGGAGATAGATTGAAAGAAGTACTCTTGAGACTGATCCTTGCAAGAAGCCAATGTCTGAGTCAAGCAAAAGGCAGCAGCAGCATGAAGCAGATCTAAAGGGTATATTCCTCCTGGGTGTAAATTAGGGCCATGAACATAACTGCTTGCGCTGCAGTTAACGAGGGATTTGCTCCCTCAGATTTACACTAGGCTAAAGGCTTTAGACCATTTTTTGTTGGGGGGGCATGAGCACAATCAGCCTGTATTTATAATAGTGGCATTCCTGTTCTGACCTGAAGTAGCTGCTTTTGTGAGACGAAAGCTCCTGTTTCTCAGTAATCGCCTGGGGGTCTGCACACAATAATAAAACATACACATTCACACAGATGTGTATGCAACTGCATACCCTGACTTACACACAGCTGTTTTCTTTGACGGTAATTGAGCAGGAACATCTGGACAAGAACTTAACTGCAGGGTTTTTTTTTAAATCTCCAGTTGTTGTTTTTTCAGGCCCCAACCAACAGCAAATACAATGTGTGCAGGTGAGTGGTTGCGTACAAATATCTCCTCCATCAAATTATGCAACAAGGTGCCATGACAGTCATAGACTACAGGTCTACTACAGGGAATCATAACGCCAGAAAATCACACCAAAATCCATACAGTGCCTACTGTGTGTAACATACATAAATAGATACATCAAGGCTCGAAATAAGAAGCACCGCATCAGAGTTTTTTGAGACAAAATTTGCATTTTGCGCCTCATTAAAACACGTTGAATAGCAAAACATGGGAATCAACCGCTGAGACCTCCCAAAAAGCTTCAATAGGTTGCGTCGCTCACTTTGCTCACCGCGTTAGTCGGAAGTTGAGGCAAAGCTCTGTGCTACCTACGCTGAACGAGTTAGCTTGCAATGAGCTTCAGTTAGCTTTTGCCGTGGCTGTGGTGGAGTCACTCCGAAGTCAGCAATCATCACCTTTGCGAATGAGATACACTTCTGACAAGGATCATTCTGATGAGGTAAAAAAGTCATGCTAAGGGCTAAGCTAATCTAAGTTTGACATGGCTAGCACATCTAACATATGAATTAAGTGCCGCATTGCTTCGGTGATCGAGTCCACTTTTTGGAACAGCGTTAAAGTGGAGAAGATCCAACTGAACAGCAAAATAGCAGGCAAAGTAATTAGTGTTTGGACTCGGGAAAGAAAATGTCAGTGGCGAGCGGTCAATATAAGCTATAAATGCAGTGCATGCCCAAGCCCTTCAATAAAATCATTACAAATATTTATCTGTCAGTGTCCTCTATTATACAATACCTTAGTTCTATTGTTTTGGTCTTAAATTCCTGTGTAATTTGTCCTGGTTTCATCGCGGAAAGCTGAAAAGCCTGTTTTGCGCATGCGCAATGAGATATCAAGTTGTGTCAGTTCCTAGAGGCTGTTGACTGTACGTGCACATGAAGGGCAAAAAAGCTCTCAGTGACACAGCTTATCTGCCACAACGTGCATGTGCATAATAGGCTTATTTGAAATGTTCTGCAGTAAACAGTCAGTGGTTCAGTTCATTGCTGAGTCACAATGAGTGACATTTTCCCGGTGAACTTTTGAGGAAAAGAAGAATATAATTTCAGGAGGCCATTCTACTGAAGTAAATCCTCACAATAACGGGGAAGAATTGTGTCCGTCACGTTCAAGCCAGGGCGTACGAGAAACTAAAATGGCTAGCTGGCTGTTCACAGGTTAGCAAACTTGATTGTTGGTTGAAACCTCTTGTGGCTCCGCTGCAATGTAATTTTTTCCTCTCCCGGTGTTACGGTCCACGATGTTTCGTGGCCATTTGTTTTGTTTTTTGTGGTTGTGAGTGGTGGATGCGGGCTGTGTGAGTGCTCCTCCCTGATTGGTGGATCTTGTTCCCGACTCTGTCCACCAATCAGGGCAAGGGAGGAGCGTTTGCTGTACTCGCTTCAGGTGCGGGACCAGCTGTGGTCATTAGTGGCCACAGCTTAAAAGGTTGGTGGTTAGGTCATGAGCGGTCTGGCTGTTTATGTTAGTGCCCCCCCCCCCCCCCCCCCACTTTGTTCGTTTGTTTTGTAGCCAGCCGCTATGTACCTCTTGTGTTGTGTGCTTGTTCCGCTGTCCTTTTGTTTTAGTGCAATTTAGACATAAATTTGTCCGATCATTTTTAACCCACTACTCTTTCGTGTTGACTTGCGCCATAGTTCACCCATTCATTTATCAAATCATTATTCATTCGACATTGCACTTGGGCAGTTTGGAAGGTTGGGAGAGTGGCCCGACATTCGAGAGTGTCAGCTCTCTTCTGTTTTGTTTCTTTGTTGAGGTATAGTGTAGTGTGTTTCATCGAGTGTTGCCCCACTCGTATGTCGTTACACCAACATGTCCACCCTTTACAGTGTGCCCCTTTCTCCACCACTTCCCTCTTCCTTGTGTGCTAGCCGCGTGCCACAACATCATTTCGTGCCACCCAAATTGTAACACCGGGTTGAGCCCACTTCATGGGCACAAGCCAGTTCCGAATACTGTAAATTCCAACGTATTGGCAAATTTGTGGGCATGTGATTGTGTCATTTTACTTACCACGAAGCTGGTTACATTACAGTGTTTGTGCATCAACCTGCGTCAGTCCTGAATATTTCCGCTTTAATTTTATACCAACACAGTGGTATGTAATAGTAATCAAATTATATTTCATATTAAAATTAATAATAAAAATATCCCCAAAATGTTAGCGGGTGTTAACATATTGTATGTGTCACTCCAGCATGCCCACTCTCAAAGGTCACCGCTTGCCACTGAAAAATTGATTTGCTAAACAGAGCCGTAAATGAATTACGCTACGCTATGCCATACGCTATGCCCTGGATTGGCTGGCAACCAGTTTCAGGGTGTACCCCGCCTATTGCCCCAAGCCAGCTGGTATAGGCTCCAGCGCCCCCCGCGACCCTTGTGAGGACTAAGCGGTTAAGAAGATGGATGGATGGATGGATGGATGGATATGTCATACGTCAGCCAGGAGAAGTGGTCTATTGACAATTCCGAACATCCGGGCATTTCTGATATTTCCGCAATGCAAATGCTTCCTTTGTACGGTGAAAACAAACGGTGGATTGTATTGCTTTTGCCTGCGATTATCATATAAACCAAGTAGATTGTTATAGTAGTCAAACAATATTTTATCACATTTTGGAATGAAAATAATCCTCACATATCAAATTACAACGATCCAAAGTCCAATGCTTTTCAATGAACAATGAGTCATTTCACAGAGTAACACCGCTATTTTGACTCAAAATTGTCTATTATACATACATACATGCATGCATACACTAAGCATCCTTACACAAAGTCCTAATTCAGAGTTTTCAAGAAAATTTAATTATTTTTTTCTATATATATATATATATATATATATATATATATATATATATATATATATATATATATATATATATATATAACGTGTTGCGACCGCATGTAACATTAGTTCGCCGCCACTCACTAGTTGATCATGAGGTAAGAGATCACGCAAGTACAGGACTGACAACCCCCCCTCCCCCTAACCCCAAGTCCACCAACCCAAGTAGATTTCAATTCTGTAGGAAACACTCTAATTGTAATCGTTTTATGATCAAACGACATTATCTCCTCATAAAATCAGATACAAAGGGGAAAATAGGGCAAAGGCAACTTATTTGGCCTATAAAAAAAAAACAATACCACACTAGCTTGAATGTTTACCCATTTATGATCTTCAGTCCATTTCACATTCTCCATTTTGGTCAATCGAGACAAATGGAAGCACAGCTAAATCCAGAGGGTACTACTTAGATTGTAGTCCAAAAAACAGTTTCCAAAGAAAGCAAATATGTCAGGATTGATGTTGGGAGAATTTAAACAAACTGAGACAGATAGTGTGTATTTTCTGCTCAAGCCGACAAACGCATCCTAGCTTTGAAGATTTGCATCATCGTAAAAGCATTACACAGACCATTTGCACATTTGTGAATGTGTCAAACAATGCAGTGGAGTCAGGGTAAAGTGCATTGCTTTCTAGAGTTAATAAACCAACTGGAAATATAGTTGGCATGTACTGCACTAACGTGTCTGATCAAAACTAAACAATTTACATTCTGCTTCTCACAAAGAATGTGTCTGTTAGAAGGATGTTTTGAGTTTTCAGCTTTGTATTCCATAGATCTACTCATTAAATCACCATTGCAAATATTTATTTGATTTGGCACAATATAAATAAAATTAATTGATGGATAAAGATTTTGTTAATTGAATAAATTCTGTATTTTACTGACTTTACAAGCCATCCTCTAAGGCATGGCATCGAGGTCCTGCAGGTTTTGCATGTTGCCCTTCTCCAACACAGCTGATATATGATCAGCTCATCAGCAAACTCTATAAGCCTGATAACAATACTGTTGATTGGAATCAGCTTGTGCTGGAAGTGAGAAAAATCAAAAACCTGCAGGCCTCCAGCCCTCGAGGACCGAGATTGCCCACCTCTGCTCTACGGAGCCCTAATAACAAAAAACAAAAAAAACAATAACAAATAATAATAACAGAATGTTAGCCTCGTCAATACTCGTGACCAGGGTTATAATAGTTTGGGAATTTTCATTATATTTTTATATGTTTTTAATTTTCTTAGTTTTAATCAATTTTAATGTGTTTTCTTATTTGTGCATTTCTTGTGTGCAGGATAAATAAATAAAAACGATGTAAGCATAGTGTGGTAAAAAGTCAACAAAAATATTCTTAAAAAGCATTTTAAAAACAACCATCCAAAAATCTAATACAGGTACTGCGTAACAGCACACAGACTTTGAATTACAAAAGTTAGATGCATCACAGCCTGAACGTTGAAGACGGCTTGGCTTTCCATCAATTGTTTGCAAAGTTACCAACTTCTAAAGTGAAGAAACAATAAAGTTTATCTGTTTGAACATTAGAGGCTCTATTTTTGTTCCCAGCGTAACTCTAGTGCAAAGCATAATCAAACTGTGTGCATGGGTGGAGTTTTCTTTGTTTTGGTATTTTCCTCGACTGTGCCGATAAAACGGTAGAGCAAAACTACAAATGTGCTGAATGCGCTTGTCCTCATGGGAAATAATCTTCCTTCAAGCATAACATTACCGCTTTTGTCCATATGGCACCACCATAACGTAAACTGAAAGTTCCTTAGTGTTCAAATTTCTGGTTTCTGAAATAATCAAGGTAACACGTTAAAATGTGTGGCGGACAGAGTTACATGGTTAAGTAACTCTGTCCGCCACGCATGTAAATGGGATACCTCGATTTATCAGAAACCGGAATTCTAACCTTAGCCCGAATATTGACTGCATGTAAACGTAGTCAATGAGAGCGCCACTGCCACCTATTGTAGTGGATGTGCAATTACACTTTACTCTAGTATGGCAAGAAAAAACATGTTCCCTGGGGTTACATCCAGCCTCCCACCCCACACACCCCCATGAGCCTGGCATCGCACCGTTGCAGACCCCCTATTTGAGAGGCACTGTCTTACATCAATCCCTTCGTTGCTGTTCAGTATACAGTATACATTCTATTGGAGACCTTGTTGCTGGAACTCGCAAGTTGCATGAAACAAATTTCACACAAGGTCTGTCTAAAGTAGCCAGTTTTAGCTATTTTGTTTAGACTGGCACAACTTCAGGTCAGAGTTCATTTCAGGTGCTCTCAAAGTCCTGCCTAAATTTAGCTCACAGTTTAGTCAGTTGACAGCAACAAGGAACCTTGCACCAAATTAACTGTCATGGTCTGATTGAAAACAACAAGCCTGGCCACGGTTAATTGAGCGTAATCCTGTTTAGTCAGGCTTGTGCGGGCTCATACGATGCCTGAAACCACAAGATCTCCTCCTCTTCACCGCATATGTGGGGCACCTTTAATTCTGTCTATATGCAGTCAAAGTCACAACCTAATTGTCGCCACATTACTCTTTCTCGAGGTTGCAGAAACTGCACACCTACTATAATTTGTGTCTGTGTGAGTTTCCATCCCATTATTTTGCTTTTCCACCTCCCTTTCACCTCAGTCTTGCTGGAGTGAGTTCAAGTTTCTGGTCTTAAACTCATTAGTTCAGGCGCCTTATAATCCGTTGCAAACAAACAGGCAAACATCCAAGATTAATGGCAGCTCAGTGACTGAGAAAAAGGTTGGCTGAGATTTACTGTAAGGCTACTTTATAGCTTCACACTTTCCCACACACACACACCTCTGCCTCAATTTATGTGTGGGAGGAACTTACAAACTGACCGTTATTTTACCTCTGTCTTTACCAATTGTCCGGCTTGTCCCTCAGTCTTTTGTCTTTCTCCCCCACTCTTCCATCTAAGCCTATAAATGTAGCTGTAGCAGAGGGGAGGGGGTGAACTACCATGGCAGCAGATGCCAGGGACTCTTCTGGCTCATGCCCACTGTCGAGCATTCCAACATCCGAACACTACGCTTTCAGCCAACTGCAATAACAGTCACCAGCAGACAAAGGCTGCCTGGCTCCCACCACCTTAAGATGTTAACGGTTTGGCAATTACATCATCATTCCACGTCCAGCATGAATGAGTCAACACAATCTGTGAGTGTCAGTGAGTGAGTGTCCGTTCACTCAGGTGCCTCCTTTGTGTCTGAGAACCAGTTTGAATTTGAGCCCTATTGAGTTTTAGTTGCTAAAACATAGTTTAATGGCTTTAACCAGTGGTGTAGTGGTCCCTGGAGAAGTGGATATACTCTGAATTGTCCCCTCTTTTTTTTCAGCTTAGAAATGCGCCCTGTTTTAGAAACAGCGACATGCAAGAACAAGCCAGCATTTAGTACTCACAATAATAAATTTATCGTTACTTGTTTAGGAGCAGTTTGTAATGTAAAATGTATTTATGACACAAACATGAATAGTATGTTATCTACTATAAAATACTATAAAAGTAACTTTGCTCACGTTATCTAGACCTAAAAATAAGGGGGGAAGCTTCATAGACACTAGTGGGGTTTCCATCCAATTGTTTCAAATTTTTAAAGCAAATTTACTGAAAATGCGCAAAACGGACATGCAATTTATGCCCGTTTCTATCTGTTTTTTTGCGAATATTGAGAGGGGACTATACACCATAGAGATGTGATCCACCAGTAATTTAAAATAAGAAGAAGACCAGGAAGAGACTGTGCAACAATGTCGTATGAGTTTGCGCTTGTAATTCTTGATAAACCATAGCGTTTCTTTTGCTGTTTTCCATTTAAAATTGTATTAATGTTTACTTCTTTAATTCATTCCAAAAAGATTTCTGTTTCGTCGTCGCCCCAAACATACCTTACTTTATCATCCGCTATTGCTTTGGGACTACAAACGTTTGTGTGACATAATATCCGGTCAAAACATGTGACGTGTATCTGGTCTTGTCAGCGTTTATTCGCAAAACCTGTTTCCATAGCAAAAATTAGCATTTTCCTTTTTTCGATACGCTACAAAATCCACCCCCTCCATGCGTAAAAACTTTTTTGCGAATTTTTGGCACTTTTTTTAATTTCTAGCGTTTGCATTCAGTCTTGTTTTCGCAATTCTAATAATTAGTAATTTAAAACAACGATTTGTTTGGAAACAACCTTAAAAACTTACCTGGGAATGATGTTTTCATCGAATTTACAGTATGTTCTTTCTATACATGCCGTCACTCACTGCTTACACTCACATTTATTTAATTTCTGCCCCGCTCACATTTCCAATCATCGCACAACTTTCAAGGACACGCAGTGACCTGTCAAACAACTAGAGTGGCGTTAGCACCTTACGTGTTAGCAAAAGATTCCTCTTCATGACCCGCCCGCCCTATTCCTTCTCTGATTGGCGCATCAGTTCTAATGCCTTTAATTAACCATTAAGGCAGCGAGTGCAGGCCAGCCAGTTAGAAGGTCATGGCTGAATGGCGCACATCAAGGAGGATTCAGAAGTGGGTAGACGCAAAACTGACTGAAAAGAAGTGAGTATACGCCGTATACCCGCGTATACCCTAGACTACACCACTGGCTTTACCTAACGAACTAACTAACCTGAAGCTGCATGCCTTACACCAAAGTCAACCCCAAAATGTTTTTACAGCATATATTGTATGCGCCCCCACTAGACTAAACATGGCATTCTGATTAATATTGTTTTTGGAATATGAATTAAGCAACAAAATCCACTCATTTTTTATACATTTTAGGGGGCGGCCATTTTGCTACTTGCCGTTGCCTGAAAATTACAACACAGCAAATGCTCAGGGCACAGATAAATAACGACCAATCACGGCTCACCTTTTTTTCTGAGTTTGGTCATGTGACGTTCGCATGCTGAGCTGTGATTGTTCATTACATGAGCCCTGAGCAACCGCAACAGTTTCAGTCGACAGCAAGTGGCAAAATGGTCGCCCCCTGAGATGTATAGAAACAGGAGAATTGTGCTGATTTATTTATATTGCACAAACACAATATTAATCAGAATACCGTGGTCAAGGGCATAATATTAGGACACCCCGCAGTAGAGGAAGGCAGCATGAGTAATAGCTCATTTGCCTTAATAACATCTTTGTGACAAACCTGGGACATTTGTTTTAATTAGGGATGTTCAAGGTATCGGTACTCACGACGGCCCTTTTGTAGCAGTTATACAATCAGGAACTAGAAATTAGAACAATAGAAAATTGCTACTAATTACATGCAATTTTGAGGAAAGATGCTGTATTGGGGTATAGTTCTTTCTTTAAAATTATCTGTCATTATTTTTTTGGGCAACGGGGTTGGGCATTTTATGTATCAAAATTACTATTGGTATCGATACTTTGTATCGGTGTCTGTTCATGGCTTTTAGCATGGCAAGTCAAGAGTTGAGTACTTGTACTGGTATCGGTCAGAATTTTTTTTATCGAACATCCCTAGATTTACTGTTCATATTTCTCGTTTAAGATTTAATGCAAATTCACACAATTCAAATGTACTGTATGAAAATGACAAAAATTGTCCTTTTTAATCTTTATACTTGGTTACCAAATGTAATCTCCATGTGAATCTATGCCAAGCGTGGACTGTCCTCAGACTGCTCATTACGGCAGCTCTGTGTTCTGAGGAGATGACAGACATGAAACAGGTGGACGGTGAAAACAACAGGCCCTCTTGTGTTGCTGAGTATTTTAGCAGGATCCTTAAATTCCAAACTGACTTCAACTCTATTAATATAGATACTTGATACTGCAAGCCATAATGGGACAACTCCTGTATGTGCAAGTTAATTATAAAGCAATCACAAAAGACTTCCAGGCAGAATTTGCTTGGAGGTGAAAATAACTTTGTCCCCAAATTCATTTTTGTAACTTTAAGTACCAAAGGACAATACAAGAACAATGTGCAGCACGTGATAGTGTTTCCCTGATGTCATGGGAGACGGAGGCCGCACTAGACTAGACTATATTCCACCCTGCTCATAATAAACCCCATTATGACTAAAACAGATTTCCTGTGGTTAGCCAGAGACAAGATCAGTTTTCTTGAACCACCACAGATCATATGAAACCCTAACCTTTAGAAGACATGGCTCCATTACAACTGGTTTGGAGAAAAACATGAGGATGTCATGTTTGTGGTGTCAGTACGTCCTCGTTGTCTGTTGGCGTTGGGAAGCAAAATCAGTTTTGGCATGATGAGATTTTTCCATAACCCCACTCTTCAACATGACTCTTCATAAATGTCCGCATTGGTGATTTCTTCCTTAAATCACAGTGTTGACAGGATTGTAGTGCTCTCATAATAACATTGACTCAGGTTTATCACTTTTACTGTTGCTGAGCAGCTGTGCTGTATGAAATTTATTTGTCATGAACATCAACAAATATGTTATTATTTTCAGAGCTTTTTGATGTGAAAGGAAATTGTCGTATCCTGCCAGCTGCAATATAAAAAAATACAAAACTTTTTTTTGCACCCAAGTCCGAGCCCAAGTCATTTGTTTTTAACTCATTCACTCCCAGCCATTTTCACTGAAGTAACCCGCATCGCTCCCACGCAAGGCCCACAGAATATTGTGTTTTATTGCTATAAAAACTTACCAAAAGAAAGGAAAAAATAGTATATTTGTATCTGTTTCTGATTTGCAGCAATTAGTATTAGAATATAGTTAGAATTTAGCTAAGTTTTTTTAAGTCAGGAACCCAGTTGCGGCCAGCAGGATCAAGCAGACTACATCAAACGACACCTTACAGTCACCAACTCCTCAAGATTCACCTCCAATGGGCACTAAGGGTTAATATTCAGATTCACTGCATGCCAGTGGGTTAATTCTATAGGTGCTGTCCCCCCTGGCTGAGCTTGGGCGGCTCTGCCCCTCTGTTGGCTGCTGGGTGGTGGCTGCGTCTTGGCCGTTCCCTGGGTCTCTTGGGGGGTGCTGTGTTGCGGTGCTCTCCCTGGTGTCCGGGGCGACGCGGTTCGGGGCCTGTGGGCCTCCGGGGTGCCCCGTGGTTCCCTCTTCCCTCCCCCTTCCTCCCCCTTGCTGCCTCTCCCTCCTCGCCTCTTCCCGCCCGTCCTCCGTCTCCCTGTCCCTTCTCCCTTATCACCCTTCCTCCTCCTCTCCCCCTCTCTCTGCGGCCCTGCCGCTGCCCCTTGCCCTTCTTGTCGTCTCCTTCCCCCATCTGTTCCCCCTCCCCTGTCCGCCTTCCTCTTCCTCCCCTGGGCCGGGGGCTCCATCCATGGCCCGGGTCTCGGGGCTCCTGGGGCCGGGCGGGTAGGTGGGGATGTTGTGCCTGCCCCGCTCCGGTGGGCCTCCTGGCACCTCGGGCGGGCCCCAGTATCCGGGGGCGAGCCCTATCGCCCCGCCGGGCTGGTCCCATATGTCCGCCGGGGTCCCGGTGGGGTGGGTGGGGGTTTGGTGGCCGGGTGCGCCTCCTGCCCTCGCCCGGTTGGGAAGGGCCCCGCTGGGGGCAGGTGTGTCAAAAAAACAAAATATTTAAAAAAAGAAGAAAAGAAAAAATGTTTAGCTAAGTTTGATCATTATTCACAAACCTATTGAAAACACCGGCAAAAAGAGCTTGTTGCAACATGGCCCTGGCTGATCTCTTATACTCTGCTGCCACCTGCTGGCCTTTTTTCTTAATAACTACCATTGCTTTAAGCGACCTATATATATATATATATATATATATATATTAGTGATGCACCGAAAATTTTAGGCCGATAGATAGATATACATACACATACAGTGGTACCTCGGGGTTTGAACATAATTTGTTCCTGTGAAATGTTCAACGTCCGAATTGTTCAACCACCGCAATATTTTTTCTCATAGGAAATAATGTAAATGCCATTAATCCGTTCCCAAGCCCCCAAAAAAGAAAATGATTATGTTTTTTTTTACATGTAGACCCGGTATGGTATTTACATAATAAAAAATACCTCACCTTTTGTGTTGTGGTGTGATGGCATCAGTGGATAAAAAAATGCTACGTTTCTTTAATGGTGTATTTTACATTGGGCATATTGTTAGACTACTATGGGGTCCTTGCGTGCGCTCTTAACGTCAGGCACGTTGTTGAACAGCTAAGGAGGGGTCCTCGTACCAGTATTTACGGAAGCAGTCAGTCACAGTAGTTACAACGGCGCGATAAGATCCTTCCTACATCCACTGTAGTTCGTAGCACTGTACGTTTTCCTTTGCTGCCACTGGCACCGCTGTCTTTCTTTGGGCCCATGTTGAAGAAAATTGTCCTGAAAAAATTGAAATGCACTCGCAAATGTACAGAGCACCTCCGCGAGTGTTCACTCACTGACTGGAAATAAGCAGTGCTTCGTGTCAATGACCGCAACGTGAGCATTTGGCATTGCTCGGCTTCACTCGGCTACCCGTTCAAGGTACGTTCGGCTTTGCTTGGGTGTTCAAACTTGAGGTCAAACATCGACTTTAGTAATTAAGAAAATTTACAAATCCAATCTTCTTCAGCCAACACGTTTAAGGTGAAAATCACGTGATCACTCCCGATTTTTGAACACAAGATCAGATCGGGTCAAGTCGAGACAAACACAGTATTTTCATTTTCTGGACTATACCGCACTTTCCATACAGAAATGTCACGTTAGAGTATATTGTTACCAGATATTGGGGAAGTTGACAAATAGTTTAATCAATGATTGTACTGTTATAAAATAAAATGTCAAAATTGAAGGAGATCAAATTTCTAGGTTTTGTTGAGATCTGAAATAGTAAAAAAAAAAATAATAATAATCTACTAAATCCAACCTGATTAGCATACATAGGTCATGTGAAATTAAAATCACAAAGCAAATACATAGTTTATGTAAACATACAACAAATCATTGAAATTAATCAATGTTGCTGAGAAATGCAAACCATTCAGCAATCATTCAATATTCCCTCACGACGTGTTGCCTTTTCTACAACCATAAAAAAATACTTTGACTTAGTCAAAACAGGTGTTGTATGGAGTCCCGCGGTACATCTACTACATCTGCAGTTGTAATTGTTTCATTATTCATCAATAGTATAATTGCTTCTCTGGAGTCGTATAGTCATTTAGGCCTTGAAATGTCTTCATTTTCTATCTAGTGTTCTATGGTGATTAGCCGGAAAGTCTGAAAAAAAGCGATGTCCAACTTGTGTATTGGAGTCAATATAGTGCTACAATCATTACAAATAAAATAAAATAAAAACTCACACTGCAATGCAGGAAAATCTGAAAGAAACCTGTGCCATGCAGACAGTATAAATGATGAAAGTGTGAGCGAGTGAATGTGAGTAGAGAAGTGTTCTTTGCTCATGCTTAGTATGCACAGCCATACTCCTGGCAGTGGCACGGCAGCAGAGTGTTGATTCAGATCAAAGATTGCTGCTGAGCTCCGTTCAGTCACTTATTCACTACTCCGGCCGGAGCTTGCATCCTAATGGTGTCTTGGACCATGATCCTTACTGAAGGGTGACTATTTCTCACCATCACAACATGTTCTCTTTTGACATAAAAAAAAACAAGAAATGTTCGTTTTACCGGCATACTGTAGCTAATCCACTATATTATATATAATATTCTATTTGATACAATAGTGCCACACTGCTGGATGCAACAAGAAGATATGGATTGTGTTTCAGGTCTTTCAGTGTGTAATTTACTGCATATGCTCTCTATGTTCTCTGCAGGTTTTTTGAATGACAAGCTTTTGATTAACTCACACACAGCAACACATTTGCCATTGGAACTGTGGTACAAAGCAGTTTAGTTTGTTGACAGGAGGAAGTCATCATTAGCTAGTATTTAAGTGATGCCATGATGCTGTGGGCCCGGTGGACTCTGTCAAAATATTTGAATGTGCTTCAATCATGCAAAGTGACATTTGTCGAACAAACAGCTCCTCTGACGGATGATGGACAGGTGTGACTATTGGTATGCTGCAACATGTCACTGAGATTTCACACCGGACATGCGGCCTGAGAGAGAATCACAGAGCAATTCAGTATGCATGTCCAGTCTATTTAGCCTTTTGGGGTCAAATATTCACACCCCATCTCTCAACAGACGGAATTTATTGCATCTTCTGCAGGACGCAGAAAGCATCCCGTGCTTTCATGCAGAAGGCCTGCCTGTCACGCTCAGTGTGCACTGCAAGATCAAGACATTATACAGCCATTGCAGTTTTGCAAACAGTGGATGATGTCTCCTAGTTTTTGCATTTCAAACTCCAAGTCTACGAGAGTCAGCATAATAATCTTGTGTGCATTTTGAGATAAAAATAAATAAATAATAGAAGCCATGAAAAACTGTCAAGCCTTTATTTAAGCATTTTCTTTAACTTATTCCTTTTCTTCTACTTTTTATTTTATTTTTTTATTTTTTATTTTTTTAGTTAGAGCTGAAGTCAGACAGCATGGACATTGTCTGGAACTAAATGCCAGTTGGACAGATTTAATACAGCAAAAACAAGTAAGGCAAATAAAATGGTGGTGAAATGTCAACATAATTCTCGATGCGTAATAAAATAATCTTGTGAAAATTATTTGCTTTTAACTACATAATCTATATTGCAATTAGAATTCCAATAGAAGAACACGGGACTTGGAGAATAGAAGACTACACGTATAAATATTTTTTATGGTGTATTTTTCAGCTTTGTTTTGCAAGCCTGAAACCACATACCATAAGTGGGGAAAATAAACAAAACAACATTTCTAAAACAGTTTGACCTCTATCCTTGCGCTGTATAGTTTATGGCCCTTGTGCTAATGCCTTCATGTTTAGTTCTAAAAAGAGAGATTGGCATTGTGTATATATATCACCCTTGCCCTCCACATCTGCTGGGAGGCTCTCAGTTACTAAGTGGCTGTTTCAAAATCCACGACAAACTGGAGAGTCGAGCTGCACCACAGCACTATGTCAATATTCATGCCATGCTGAGTGACCTGACATTTACAAAGTGATGCTACATAACAGCGCTCTGAAATGATGCTTACACTCTTGGGCCACACACACAGAACACCCATTGCTCGTGCGCACAAACACATTTTCTACAATTTAACACATTTAAAACACAAGGGCCTCTGCACGCTGCATAAAAAAAAAAGACGCATCTTCTTTTTCGTTCAGGGGCAAGGCTAGTTTTCCATGTTTGGTAATTTGGTAGACCTCGCTAGGCATTCCGTTGGACCGAGGGTGTTTTCTATTAGCCAATTTAGTGACAAAAAGTAGACTAGATAGATCTAGATTTTTAGATCAGTTTGGTGTTTTCTAAGTTGTGGCACAAGTGGTATAACGTGATTTTGGTAGGTTGCGCTCTATGGTGGATGTCACCGTATTTCATTTGTAAACAACTGTGACAACAGCATGCCCGGTGAAGCATCTGAATCCTTGTTAAAATAATGTCATTGAACTCATTATCATTATTATTATTATTATTATCATCATATTTAGCATATCTTTTAACGTACCCCCTTGACCAACTCAACTTCTTGTGTGTGGGGAGGAGTTGTTATACTCAGACACACAATAAGCGAAGTGCCATTACGTTTGTGCATGCATGAAAATTAAGTTTAAAAAAAAACATAGCCGTCATTTGAATGGCGGAGATTAGAGTGCTGAACGTGTTTGCGTAACTGCACACCTTAAAGCTTGCAAGCATTGTTTCAACGGCTTTCAGCCTTAAGTGACAAAACGACATGTGCACTTAGTGCCTTTTTTTACTGTCCTAATTGAGATTATAGGCACACAAAAAACACCATTGCAAAGCTCCAGAAGACGGAAGTGTTCACTTGTAAACCTCCGTTTCACCCTTCCCAATTTTCAGACAGAAAAGAAAGATCCAAAATAAAAGCTAAAATTGAAAATGTCTTTAACACATTTATTTTGTCAATATCCTGAAAGCGAGGGAACAGATGGAAGCATCACGAAGCTTGCTAGCGGACGTACGTGTATCGAAACTAATAGATTGACTGTAATTTAAGAACCTGCTTCCCTCAGTGAAGAAAGATCCGACCTGTCTCTTGATCACGTCCCTGTTTTTTGTCCTCGGTCCAACTCCCGGTAAAGTGCGCACATTCAGCCAAACATTAAGCACTTAAATAAGCTTAACTGTCATGTCCCGGCAGAGGGCAGTCAGTAACAACACGCTATGCATTTTTTAAATATTTAAATAAAAAAATATCAACTTTCCAACGGTTGAAATGGTCCAAATCAGAGCTAAGACCGCTAGACTCCATTAGTTTTCAATGAAAAGTTGGTAGCAGGCTACCAGCCGGCCTACCCATAATTCACCGCGCTGCCGAGATGCGCTCTTTGCTTATTGGGGGTGCAAGGTGGTCTCCAATTGCCTGATTTTAAAGGGGTTGAGAGAAGTCATTTTGATTGGCGGAGAGTCATCTGCGCTCCATTCCACAACGATGCAAACGCTGGGGAACGCCCCTTGCCGCCTGCGCTCGTCTGCCAAAATACAAAAAGAAAGAAAATTCCATCTATGCCCAATTAAACCACACTTTGCATTAGAATTTGCGCTGAGCATGAAAATAGGTTCCATAGTCTTTTAAAAAATATTCCTGAGTCATTATATCACTGAATATGTACACTAACCATACTATCCTTAGTTACCCACAAGCCTCTAAAATGGATTAGAAAACATATCTAAAATGTGGCAAGGTCCTAAACCACTGGCCAGGGGACCTTATAAAATGTCTTTAAAATATTAGAAACATTTTTTTTTGCCCAGTCCAGCACCATGCAGCAAGCAGTCTCTCACTATGAGCTTGGAGGAAGTTAGTCCTGTCTCTTCGAGTGGCAAACGACTGTGCCACCTTTTTCTCCGCTTTCAGTATTTCTACATGTTCTGACAGTTCTGTAAAACATTGAGGCATCACACAAGAGTGCAAAAACATCTCACGCACTGCAACACATAGAGAAGTGTCATCATGATGGAGAGAGTGTGACAGAGAGTGCCAGACAGAAGTGAGGAGCGTGAGATATAACACGTTCTCTCGTTATATGTGAGCAAATTGCTAAATTTTATATTATGTACAATACGACTTCTATATATTTATCTACTTCATAAATACTTTATGATCAAAAATTATTCTGGAAGTTTTCCTTAGCAGAAATGAAAATGGAAGAAATGTGGAGTTTTACTATTAAACTTTCAATTCTTTTAAAACTTGTATGCCATTTACAAACCTTGAAATATTTCACATTTAAATCATTATCTGTTCATGGCTTTTAGTTTGGCTACAGTTTGACAAAGAATTGGAATAATTAAATGTCCATTATAGAAGGCTAGTCTTCAAGCTCACTGTATCTGATTTTTTATTTATTAATTTCAACGAATTATTAGACATTATTATATATATATATTATTACATATATACATATTATTTGACACTAATTGGTATTAGCTTTATAAATCAAGAATTACTCCAAACCAATTGAACATTTATGTTAGAGTGGGCAGTGTCTTCCCCATAAATGATCCTTGACAAGAAATTGACACTGACTTTAATAGACAGCAATACCACAGTCAGTTAATTGTGCTTACTTTTCGAAGCCTCTTTTAATCTGCAAAGGCATAGCATGTAATAGAATGACAAGCAATAGAACATACAGTTGGTGGACTAAATCCAAGTCTATTCCAATTTATTTTAAATCAAATGGTGTGAGGATCAAGGTTTGTGTATTTGTATTAATCCAGTATATTTCTGTACAGTTTATACGGTCTTTTATCTGCTATCCATGGCTGGCAAAAATATATACAGAGTAAACTATGAACAGGCAAATAAAAAATATTGTGAACATCTTTTATTGTTTGCTATTGCCAGACAATATGGATTTTTAGCATGATATTCATATATTATTGTATTTTTGGGTGCTTTCAATAGTAAATGAGTTGTTTTTTTCTTTTTTGTATCAGTGTCATCTAATGCAATCAAAGCCAGTTAACCTAGAGCTGCCAAATGTTACGAGTTGTCCGTGTTTTGTTATGGAAATCAATGGATGCTGCCGCGTTCTGGCCGTAACATGAATATTATGGATATTTTAAAAAGGCGCAAGCTTCGGTGACGTAATGTGTCACTGCTCATTCATGAGCATCCAACGTTAGCCAAAAGCTACCGTCTTAAGGCTAACCTTGATAGGTGCTATTCATACCAGCGGTGAGAAATAATGGCAGCGCGACACAAACACTCAGGCACAGACAGCGACCTCCACCCAATTTAAAACTATTTGCGGTGATCGAAAGCTTTTATCTGCCGTGATCGGAAGGCAACAACTTAGATGTTATGCTAACCACTACACGCGTTTTAAATGTCAAATACAAGCAACGAATGGTGGTTTTGAGGACGGATTTGAAATGGTCACATGCTAAACAATACTGCTGTCTTATGTTGTTTTGGCACAGTTCAACAACTGTTTAAAAAAAAGTGAATACACTCCTGGTCTGCCAAGTTTGTTGCTCACCATTTTGCCTGCTCACGTTTGTTTTTGTCCCGGTAGTGATAGGTTGCCGGGTTGTAGAATTTGGGATATCCGCAAACAGAAACAACGACATCTTCCTGTGTTGTCGCAAATCTCTCCGCAAAACCTGCCGCGTCCCATCGCACAAAACGACTCATTCGCGCCCTCCCACGCACCTTCGCTCCCGCTCGCCTGAAATACATTGACTGCAATACAAACGCACCCCCTCAAATGCCTCCTTCGCTTTTGGTGTGGACATTTTTCAGCTCGCAGACTGTAGAAACGCCAGCACAACAGGCATATTTGTTTTTTTACAGACAGTTCTCGGAATGGATGGAGCGGATATAAGAATTTAAGACTTGGGTAAATACAATTTTAGACCTGGGATGAAAATGTGGGTGTTTTTTTTTTGACATTTAAGGCCTAAAATTTAAGATTCTAAATTTTAGACTTTTTAAGACTTTTTTTAGACCCCATGGGAACCCTGCATTAATGCAATTATACTAATAATTTAGTGCAATAGATACCGCAAGATACGCTGTGGTAACGGGGTCTCTCGATAATGTACTTGACAAAAGGTTAAAAATATGGAAATTCAAACAAATTGTTCTGGAAGTGAATTTCAATGGGTTGGCAGCTCTGCAGACTTTGTGGCTGTTTATGTGAGGTCAGACACTGATGAGAAAGCCTGGAACACAATATTCGTTGTAGTTCATCTAAAAGGTTTTTGATGGGATAAAGTCAGAGCCAGTTATAAAGGAAGTCAGGACAAAGCAGTCTAAAAAAAATCATTAATTGTGGTAATGCTTTGAATAAAGCATTCAACTAATCCATCCATTGTTTGTGTCCCCTCAACATTTCACCGTACAAATTGCTTCTTACGTGAGCTTTGATGACTGTGCTGGCTGCAAAATATTTTTCATTGGCAAGAATAATAACATTTGCCTAAAAAGTACAGACGTGAGGGTCAAAAATCCAGGGAGAAAGTAGCATGGACTGACCAGACAAAGATTAACCAAAGTAATAGAAAGGCTAAAAGCTTTGAGAAAGAAAGGATCTATGTTGATCCCCAACATACAAGCTTATCTGTGAAAAACAGTGGAGGTCATGTCATGACTTCGGCTTGCATGGCTTATTCTGAGACAGGCTAAATCATCTTCATTGATGATGTAACACAAAAAAATGGCAGCATCAAAACGAACTGAGAAGTCTACAGGAACATTTTGTGGAGGAGTGAAGAGGTTTATCAGTGGCCACAACTTTGGACATATCACAGGCTTTCAGAACTTATGGCAAGCACAAAAAAAATTTGAAACTAAGTATTAAGACTTATTCACTGTACTGTATAGAATTAGTCTTAAAATGTATACGTACCGATATTTTTACTCATCTAAAATGTGTATTTTTTTTTCCATTTTGAATAACATGATCTTCTGAGTTGTTTTTAAGAATAATAATCACCTTTTTAGTCATTAGTCATAAATATATGCATATTCAGGAAAGTTGTCCTCTGCATTTAACTGGGAGCACAGTAAGCACACTGTTGCTGGCAAACACTGGAGCAGGGGGCAACAGCCCCCCGGGGAACAGTTTAGGGTAGACTATCGGTGTCTGCCATGTGTCCATTGCTGCATCTTTTGTAGCTCTGCCCACGTATGACAAAACTGATTTTTTTGCCCTCTTGAAATGGGATCGCCATAGTGGCAAACGATCATCTTAACCACTTTCTAAACTAACTAAACCTCAACTCATCATTCGCCTATCAGTGTCCTCCCAAGTCCTCCCCTGACTCAGATTCAGTATCCTTATCATGATAGCCAGAAGCAGTAGCCATCTTGTTTGTTAGAACTGACAACCTAAATATACAAATTGGATCTCTATTTCAAGGTTTTCTCGAGGGATAGTAGCCTTGAGTAGTTGTTACCCTGTTAGGGCTTTGGAGTGAAGTGCAGCCGCTACAATCATCAAAATAGACTCCAATTTCTATTATCTAAATATGTTTGCCACTTTACGGCGTACACCAATGTCATTTCACATGAATTCCTGCAGAGAAATTGCCAATTTAGCCAATTCACGAGTCCCACTCCTCTCACTGCACTGTAGCCTGCCCCCCTCCGTCCCCACACAGCCCAACCTGTGCTTTCAGCATTTTAACAATCAATGATGGCCAAGTTTTACAAGGTCCAAATAAATATCTTCAACACAACATGAGTCAAATCATAAAGTCTGACAGTTTCTTCCATGCCTTCACTCAATGATGGCTGTCAGAGCCAATTAGTTGAAACATGGGATAGACTCTAGCACAGCCGCGAATCGAGTGAGGATAAGCGGTACAGAGAATGGATGGATGGATGTAGAGAAACACAGTGACACATTGATGTCATCAGATAGCAGCATTGCCTGTTTCTGTTTGTGAACTGTATAAGACATCAGGTGAAGACATCCGAAACAACTCATAAAACAGACTTTAAGTGATAAAGATGACAGATGATCGAACAAAACAATGGACAATTCCAAGATGTACTGTAAAGTGATGCTGGTTAGTAAATATTAGGGGTGTTCTCAAAAATACGGGAATATATCGTTTAAAATACACCTATCGATACGGAAGTGTCAGAATCGATATTTCACATTCATTCATAAAGTTTCCCGGCGTGTCTGAAAGCTGCTCCTTGCTGTACAGTAAGCACACATTTTGACCTGACATGGGGCTTCTGGTAACGTGCTGATAACATTAGAATAAGAAAACATTTTTCCCGTTCAGCATAATTAAAATATAATTTGGGTATACATCAAAATAAAAATGTATGTCAAATAATGTCAAATATCGGGACATGTATCGCCTTGAAGGTCATATATCGGATTGTATGTGTATCGTGATATGTATCGTATCCCCTGTGCAGGGGTGGCAAATCCAGGTCCAGAAAGTAAAAACCCTGCCAGTTTGGCTTTAGCTCCCGGTGCTAGCTAGCTAGCTCCCTAGCTAGGTCCCAGGTGCTTGGTTACCTGCTATGGAGCTAGCGAGCTAGCATCAGGGGTTAAAGCCAAACTGTGGCAGGGATTTTACTTTCTGGACCTGGATTTGCCACCTCTGCCCCTGTATCATAACACATTGTATTGTGAGGTTTTTGCCTCACAATACCCAGCCCTAGTAAACATTGTGTAAATTAAACAAATTTCATGATTTTGTGTTTGAGTGGAACTTAATAGACCAAATGCTTTAATAAGGGATTGGGGCCGCGTGGTGCGTTATGGGTAAGGTAAACTTTTTGGCTATCAAACAATATTAAAAAATGATGGAAAGCAACAAAGAAGGCTGTGATTTGGACCATTTCAACGGATGCAAAGTTGATGTTTTTTGTATTTAATCTATTTTAAACATTCATAGCCTGTATCGTTTGATACTCACACTGACTGCCCTCTGCTGGGACACGAGTGAAGTTTAGTTCAGTGCTTAATGGCGTTTGGCTGGATGTGTGCACTTTACCGGGACCGAGGAGCGACACCTGGATGTGAGAAGGAGACACGTAGAACATTTCTTCAATGAGGAGTCAAGAAGCTGGAAGCAGGTTCATAACAACCAGCTGCGGTGCATGCCGTGTGACCCACAGCACCTCTGAAGAGCGCATGGGGATATTTACTGCTGACGGCACATACCGGAATGAAATGTCTTTATACCACACTGTAGTTTCATGTAATATGTTGCATTGCATGCTGAGCAATGTAATGTTATCTTTTTTGAAATAACTAGTTTTGTAATGTATTACTCCCAACACAGGTTGTGTTTGAGCAATAAACACAACTACATGCATTCAAGTAAAGCATTGAATAAATATTTGCATATGACATTCAGAATATTTGTTAATGTGAAACTACTGGGGTCGGGGAGTTTTTTTTTTTCATTTTAAATTATGCAAGTAATTAACTGATTAGAAAACGAGGAAGATGAGAGTGCAGTGGATCAAAAAATGTTGAAGACGTCCTCATAACATTAAACGTCGAAAGAATTAACATATAACGTGCTCTTCAAATTTGGCAAGCAAAAAATTTCGATAAAAAGCCTTTTTAATTAAGTGATTAATCATGATTAATCAAAATTCAAAGATGTGATTCATCTGATTAAAACATTTTATCATTCGACTCTAGTATATACACTACTCTACTTACTATTTTATACTATACTATACTGGGCTCGCTTGTTGCAAGATTTTATTAATCCCTTATCAACTTTAGTGACACTTCCACTGTGTAATTTCATTTAAAAGCAATTGTAATAATTTTGGCTGAACTAAGTTTTGCTTAATTATTGCACATGGCAATTGAACAAACACAATTCATGGTTTACAGCCAGCTATTAGGCAGCCAGACTGGGAGAATAAAGAAAAAGTAAAAAAAAAACGGAACTTTTCCCGCCATGTTATTCAACTGCCTGTCAGAAACTTAGAGCTGCATGATTCACAGCAGGCTTCAATGCGTGTACGTGTGTGTGTGCTGGTGTGTGTGTACTGTGCGTGCGTAACGTGACTGCATGCATGCGTCTGGTGGATATGTGTAAGTGCGCTAAAAAGAGCGAGAGGGAGCAGGAGAAGAGGCAGTGAAATGTTAATGAGGGCAGTCGGATGTGAACAAACAGCTTCCAGCCTGATGAATCCATTCAGACAAAGACAGAAACACAGACAGAGAGCGATAGCCGCTGCAGGAGGAACTTCAGGGGTCAAACACTCACATTTGAATATAAATGGACGCAGATGACCAAGCAACTTAGCTGCCATGTATGTCTATGTTTGTGTGAATCTGTGACGTTGCTCATTTAGTGGTCACTAAGCTTGAATATTTAATGTGATTGTGGGCCCAGTTTTTGGTTTGGTATAGGTTGACTGTTGGTATAATTGCTTGCTGAAAAGCTGAATGCTATTAGCCGAATGCATGTACTTAAAATCATCCATCCATCCATTCATTCATTTTCTTAACCGCTAGTCCTCACAAGGGTCGCGGGGGGCGCTGGAGCCTATCCCAGCTGGCTTCAGGCAGTAGGCGGGGTACACCCTGAACTGGTTGCCAGCCAAATCGCAGGGCACACAGAGAGACGAACAACCATCCATACTCACAATCACACCTATAGACAACTTAGAGAGTTCAATTAACATGCCATGCATGTCTTTGGAATGTGGGAGGAAACCGGAGTACCCAGAGAAAACCCACGCAAGCACGGGGAGAACATGCAAACTCCACCCAGGAAGGCCGAAGCCCGGACTCGATCTCACGTCCTCTGCACTGGGAGGCGGACGTGCTAACCAGTCAGCCACCGTGCTGCCTGCTTAAATCATTTCAGTGAAATTATAATCTATTTCCTAATATGATAGTCAGTTGGTATCGAACCATCGAATGTACTAAAATGGGGTCCAAACGGGGTTTTAACCCAGGTTCTCCATGTTGGCAGCCAATTGCTCTAAGCACTGAGCTAACTTGACTTGTTCAAATTGATGGCTAATGGCATATTTATTTTGAAAAGTGTCATCTGACGCTGAAAAAAAACATGAATTCAATAATTTCACTGAAATTATAATCCATTTCCTGATATGATAGTCAGAACCATCGAATGTACTAAATGTAGTCTAAACAGGGTTAAAACTCAGGTACTCCATGGTGGCAGGCAATTGCTCTAACAATTTAGGACTACACACTTCCTAACCAGATGTATAACAAAAATGTCCTCTTAAATATGGTCTATTAACGATTATTTTAATAATTAGTTAATCTGCCCATAGTTTTGTTAATTATTCGACGAATCATATCTTTTAAGAAACGTTTTAATTTGCATCCATTTTACTCAAAACCAGGACATTATTTCAAATTGACAGGACAGAAAATGCACAAACATAAATTAAGTATGATTTAATTGCTTGTTTGGTCTGGAACATGTCAGAAAATACGCAAAAAGTGCCTGTTGCTTCTCTGTGTCAGACTGTACAGTCTCACTAACTGAAAGGTCCGGAATGACACTGCCACAGGGTAATCCCGCTTCTATGAGTACTTTTGTAAAGTCTGGAGTTTGTTTTACCAAAATTATCTATAGGCATTGATGATATTGTCAACTGAAGTTATTTTGTACACAAACTCACTAGCTGTGTGCGTGTCATTACAAAAAAAAAAAAGTTTGGCTAATGAACAAATGTTAACGGAATGCTGCTGTTCTCCCTGTCGGATTAAATAGGAGTTCTGCTATGAAGACAGGTTTGTGATTCAGCTCACAGTTAGACTGGATTAATGCTAGACTCAAGTATTGTTTTGATCCTGTTTGGTTGGGTTAACTGAATTTCTCATTCTGACATAAAAACCTTTGTCATTCACAGAGATATTTCTGTATTTGTGCTCATTGCAAAGACGGGACTTTGAGAAGCGATAAGGATTTTAAGCAAGTTTAGAGCCTTGCTCACCATCCATGACAGCCTGCCAGGATTAAGCAGGTGTTTAGAGTTTACTGATGTCTGGTCTTTTACAACATTTAAAGATAAAATATTTTATTCCTCATGCACGTTTGCCTTCACCTCCCAAGCCTTTCATAGGAGCCAGGCACATTTCACACAAAAAAATGCAGCTTTCTTCTCCCCAAAAGCACAAAGATGGAAATATTCTGCAATGCTACCAATACCCTGTTTTTTTACAGTTTCTGACTCTTTGGCTAATCAGTGAGGCTGACACTTCGTTTTCTTCAATACTGCGTCTCTAATCTGTTTTCATTGCAAATTAGCAAATAACAAAATTCAATTACTGTTAAAAGAACATCCTAAGAATGTGACACTTTCAGCTGCATGGTTTGAAAATTGCTTTTATTTATTTATTTACCATGGGGCTTTATGCTAATAGCTCTGGCAGCTACATAAATACTGCGACATTACAAAAATGCTACACTTGATGTCAAGCAGTCCTGAAAGTGATCCTGGAGTTAAAGTGCAAGTATCTTAACAGAAAATAACTGGTCGAAGTTAAAGACACCTTGTGGAATATTGCTATTGATTTACTTTAATGTAAATATTTTCTCACGTACTTAAAGCGTAAGTCACCCTCCAAACAGACTCTTGCTCCACTCGTCAATAATATTTGAAAACGGCGCTCAGAGAGTTGCCTGGAGTGTTGGGCGTGGTCCGTCTGTGTTTGACAGCAGCAATGAAAACTACGATCTAAATAATTTCTATACTACAACAAGCTATATGCTAAATTTGGTTTAAACTGGAGGTGGCAAATCCATGTACAGAAAGTAAAAACCCTGCCACAGTTTGGATTTAGCCATTGATGCTAGCTAGCTAGCACCCTAGCAGGTAAACAAGCACCATGGGAGCTAGCTAGGAAGCTAGTTAGCACCTCGGGCTAAAGTCAAACTGTGACAGGGTTTTTATTTTCGGGACTTGGATTTGCCACCTCTGGTTATAACCAAATGCTATGCTTATAATTCACTAACCTGAAAATCAGTATAAAGATGCACAAACGCTACTATTCTAACTCCAACTCGCTAAGAAGGCGTCTACGAGACTGAGCGGGTGGGTGGCAGAGCGACTACGTCATGTTGTGCAAATGACGTAGTAAATTGCTTCTCGTCCAATGAGAGGACAAACAGAAACATTTTGTTCATCCAGTGTTTAACAGGAAAATGGTGCCACATGTCAGACAGTTTTTGCCCCAAGTTCAAGCTTTCAACAAACATGCAATAAAATATCAAAATAATGACCAGGACATGTAGACAGCATTAGGAGACACTCGCTTATACAGTTTATCAGCAAAAAAAAAAAGAGTATTAAAAAAAAAATGTTGATTTTGTGTTGAATATCACTTTAAAGTAAAAGTTTTTTTTTTAAGTGAGTTCTAGGCGTTTTCATCATTTTATGTATTTAAATTTAGCTTACATTAGTGGTGTAGATCTGTATTGGCTAATAAGCAAATTTTGCTAGCACACATTTGCCTGAACATCATATTAACCATATGCCTAAACAAGCTCATGATTATTAAAAGAACACTGACATTTTGTTTTTACTGTATTAATATAAATAAATTTAACCCACCAGGTTGGACGAGGAGTATTTGAATGCTTCAGTCAGTCATGCACTTCAGGTTAGCATGAGAAGTACTTCATCCTCTGAGAAAAGTATTTTACACTAATGTACGAAAAATAATTCCTGTTAATAAACCCAAGGTTGACTTAAGTGGACTCTTATATGCCAAAAATAAAATTACAAAATCTGGTTTGATGTTTAAAAAATAAGAAGCTTTTATAGTAGCTTAGCTTGCCACATTCCTCTGGTGGGTAGCTTCAATGTGTTGAAGTGTCATTTAATGAGGAATCATTTTGCAAATCGCTTGCTCAACACTGGCAGTAGTGGTTCATCTAAAAACACGTAAATGTGTCACGTAATATTAGAAGAGAATACTGCAATAATCAATGAATTCTGACTTTAATGCACACTCAACACTTTAGCATAAACTTCGTTATTGCTTGCTGTTTTTACTGTCTTCACTAAGGCATACATACATACTTGCCAACTCCGCCGATTCAGGCGGGAGACTCACGAATTTCAATCGTATCTCCCGATCAGTCATTTCTCCTACTCATCTCCTGATTTACAACAAAGTAAACAGTTTCCCTGTGGGCTTTCTCCCGTATGGCATAACCCCGACTTTCAACTTAACAAACAATCGTTTTATTTAGGTGTGTGGGAGCAGAAAGGAATTACACATCTCCACCATCTCTTCTCAGATAATATGTGTATATCATATACATCCTTGCTCCAAAAATACAAAATAAAAAACGGAAATTTTTTACATTATCTGCAAGTTAAAAGTATGATAAAGAAACAAATTCCAACACTTCAGGGTACGCTCCAACCGCCTGTTTTAGCTAAAGATATTACCAAGCTTTCTCCGACAACAACAAAAAAACTCTCAAAAATATATAAGTTACTTCCATATACTGATAAAACGTCTTTACCCATCTCGAAATGGGAAACAGACTTGTCTATAGCTCTGACTTTTGGATTCAAGTTTGTGAAAATGTTTTTAAAATGACAAAACACACAAATTTACAACTTATCCAATATAAAATGATTCATAGAACATACATTACTCAATATATGATGAAGAAAATGGGACTCTCAGACTCCAACATTTGTCTCCAGTGTTTACAAAACACTACAGACACTTATTTTCATGCTTTATGGTTATGTACTCCGGTTATGTATTTCTGGACTAAAGTCTTAGAAAAACATTCCGCTGTCTTGGACTGTAGGATACCGTTCTCTCCAAACTTGTGTTTGCTAGGTGACTTAACAACAACTGACTTACCACATAAACAATTTCAATCTACACTTGTAGCCCTTACTATCGCAAAAAAAACTATTCTTGTTAACTGGAAAAATAAACAAACTCTGAATATCGACCAATGGTCTAACCTCCTCATAAATCACATTTTAATGGAAAAAATATCTGCCTTAAATAAAAAACAAAATATCAAATAAAAAATAAAAAAATAATAAAATAAAATATTTTTTTTTTTAAAGAAACATGGTCTACGTATATAGAAATTTTGTCTGGGGGCTTGGGGGCCTGGGGGCGTGGGGGGAGCGGGGGCTGTGGACCGGTGGGGTGCCCGGCGGGCCTGCAGTGCCCCGTCCTGCTGCGTTGGGTTGGGGGGCGCGGGCCGTGTTGGGGCGGGGGGCGCTCCTGCTCCTGGGTTTGCTCTCCGGCCGGTGGCCCTGGCGGGGCACGGGGGTCGTCCTTTGGCGCTGCCGCGGCCTGGGGGGCCCTGAGGTGTTGCGCTTGCTCTGTCCTGGCAGGGGTCGACGGCTCCCCTCTTTGGTGGAGATTTTCATGCATGCCAGATCCACCACACCAGCATCTATCGAAACTCAGACGCAATCTGCTTCTTCCTCAGGTCATTGAATCGGTGGAGGCTGGTGTCTGTGGATCTCACTTTGCTTCGTTTTTCCTTCCTTCCTTTCCTCAGTCTCTCCTTTGGTCTCTTGAGGTCTCCCTGATTTTTTGGATTTGTTGGAATTTAGATGTTTCTGGGGTTGGTGAAGAACTCTGGTTGGTGGCCCGGTGGGTGGTGTTTGGTCGGTGCTGGATTTCACCTTACTTTGTTTTCTTTGGCCCTTCCTCGGGTCTCCTGACGGCGGTGTTCGGTTTAGGTGAACGGTATGGGATTTTTTTATTTATAGGTTTTTGGTAAAAAATAAAAATTAAAATTAAAAGTAAACAGTTTCCATTGTGAGAAATATTTGATAAAGTATCTGGCAACCCTGGCCTGCTTGCACGGTAAGCGGCCGGTTATGAGACTCCCGCTAGAGGAGGTGATAGTCAAGAAGCTTTGATTCTACCCACCGGGAAAACAATTGTAGGCTTGAGGGAAGGGGATTGCAGACGCAGCGTTACACCGGATGGATAGTGAAAGAGACGACCAGACATCATCGGGAATTTTGTGAATTGTGTGAACGGCTGGTCCATTTTCAGGCCAGTGGCTGGGGACCAGGGGCCGGTGATCGCCGACCACCAAACTCCACAGCCCCAACCCCATCGATAAATATAATTTGACGCATGTTGCGGGCCGCCTGGCACAGTTCCCATTGCGACAAGTGAGAATAGTAATCGATGCTCTGCATTGTTGACTGTGTAAGCAAAATGTTTCCACATTCTCACACCGGGGCTTTTTTTTCCCGAAAAGAGCTACAGATGTACATAAAAAGTTTCATTTTATTCCTTTCTTTCTCCCTCCAGTGAACAAACACTCTGGGGACCGGCACTTTTTGATTTCTGATCAAGTGATCAGACTAGAACATCTATAATATTGATCTATTAAAGTGTAAAAGACATGAGAAAAAGTCACTCTAAATTATTGGAAAAACTTAAAAGTCTGTGATTTTTGCTATTCAATGAGTTTTGATGAGGCGCAAAATGCACATTTTGACTTGCAAACTGTGATGCAAAATCACTTATTTTAAGCCTTACATTTACCAAACGTATGATTTGAAATTCATAGAGCTCTTATGGCGGACCCTTGGAGTGGTACCAACAACTTGTAATAAACTTCTCTTATGTCTGGACAGCTTCTTCCTTCTTGATCAAATTTGATGCGTAAAGAAGGGACACGAGCACCTTCAGGCTGCAGTATCACTTTGACCGTTTGCAGGCAGAACAGATTTCGGACTTTCGTCAAAGGACCCCTCAAAACGCCAAACAACCAAAATCAACCAGTGTATCAACTGCTTGAATAAAGCATAATGTTATATAAAACAAGAACAATGTATATTTTTTTACTTGTAAGGCCACATCCCTTCTAGTCTGAGATAATCTTTTCACTAGGTTTAAAAGGGATTCTACACTAAAGTAAAGCACTGTGTTAGTAGAAAACCAAGCGGGACCCACATTTTTTAGTGTGTTATGCTTGCAAAAATCAGGTCATAGGAAATATGTCCTTAAAGAGCACGACAATTAATAAATGAAGAGAAACATGAGAACCATAGAGAAGGATGATAACGCTTGTTCATATTTGAAGGCATGGAACAATACAGGCACATACTTTTAATTGGACACCATTATATTGTTCAGATTTACCAAATGCTGTAGCTCAGACTTGGGCAAAATGAATTGTCCATCTATCTGGATATAAATAACGTATGAATGGAGCATCACACATCACTGACAACCACTTGGTGAAAAATTACAACCAGAGAAAGTGAAAACATGAGGCCTGTGAAATTACCCCCACACCTGTTCCTTCTCTTAAACACATATGCCTCAAGCTAAACCCACACTCTGCTGCTGACTAGGCACTTTCCCTCCACTTAACTGGCTCAGGAATTCCCCGCCCCCTTCGCCAATTACTACCTGGTGTACATGCATTGCTTTTCGCCTGAGTCTGTGTGAGTGCTATGTGTGTGGGTGATGGTATTTATTAGTGTTGTTCAGATACTGTTTTTGGCTCCCGATATCGATTCCGATACCCAGCTTTGCAGTATCGGCCGATGCCGATACCATACTGATACCCAAGTTGTTGTTTTTTCTCAACATGAAAAAGCTGTCCTGCCATTGGTTCAGTGCATTCAAGGGCCAATAGTATATCTTAGCTCGGCATCCAGTGAACATGTCACACATCAGTGAATGTCGAGCATGAGCAAGACACAAACTTGCTGCATCCAAATTCCTATATTAGAGTCAGAATTTATGGTATTGGCATGTTACTTGTAAGTACTCACCAATACCGATACCACTGTTTTAATGCAGTATCGGGGCCTCTGCCGATACCAGTATCGGTATCGGAACAACACTAGTATTTATGTACTAAATACTGACTGCCTTCCATACTTTAATGGCTGGTCAATGTCAGCAAAGATCTCGTTATTTTTTTAACATCTTGGCACCATTCTCTTCCAATATGGAGTGCTGCATTACGTATTACTTATTAAAATCGAGCTTGAGCTGCTCTGCCCGTCTCATTTGGAACACCATTTATGCTGCTGTGTTCCTGCTCGCCAACTGCTTGCCAATTAATTGCCTTAAGAAGACATACTATGCGATTTTTTCATCGTTCCCAGGTGTCTTAATAAAATAGTCTCCAACATTTTTCCTTAAAAATATACAAATGATAAAGAATTGCAACACACGTAATAACCACTTTGTCCACTGGTTGAAATCATTCTGTTTGGAGTGAGGAATGGGGGTGCCCCATTGCAAATACAGAATACGACTTTCAGTACGTGATGAGACCAGTGGCAAAACTAGGGTATATAACAATGCAAGCAGCAACACAGTGTTGCCAACTTAGCAACTATGTCACCATACTTGGTATCTGTTTCACAGTTAACAGATGTAAACAAGTACATACACTTAGGTACGCCAACTTTTCTCGCTCCTTATTCTTCAACTGTGCTCCTTTTTGGCTCGGTCCCGGCCGGTATTGGAAGATAGCTGTGTTCTACAGCTCCCGATGCCCCCAGACCACAGTGATTACGTTTTTTTTTTTTGAGTACTGTGTGTGGGATGTGCTAAGCACATTCTCGATGTTGAATGGCTGTCGCAACAGGATATATGTTCCAGTTCAAATTTACCAGTTTTGAGCTAATGTGCTTGGTCCCGTTTGTGTCGCCTCAAACTGTATTGACTGGCGATGAAACTTTATTTTGTGCCACTGCCCTTGTGCTTCGCCGCTGATATTAATCTATTAAGACGAGCGGCGGTCATGGTTAGCCCCAAGTAGCTTTCAGCTAATGTCCGACTCTACTAGCTTCTACTGCCCATGAGTGAGCAGTGATGCATTACGTCACTGGACCTGCAGAAGAAGAACACAAAAAAAAATGTTTACGGCTCTAACGAGGTAGCGTTGAGTGATTTCCGTAACAACAAACAGTTGTCAGCTCTAAAAACACTATGGGGACTGCATATAATGTATTTCTATCACTTGGCGGTGTGTGGTGGGCGGCTGTGTCGTCTTGTCTTGTTTATAACCTGGAAATTATAATTTATTTATTTTTTGCCAGTGTGAAAGCTTCAGTGCATTTGTTGCTTGGCTATGATCGCAACATCGTCACATCGTGCAACTGTGATTCGTATTTTGAATGGTCACAAAACCAGTGGCTGAGAATCCCGCACACAACTACATCACTTAGTGTTCGGCGACCCTAATTATGCCTGATCTTGTAAGCAATATATGCAAAAATCACAAATTTGTATTATTTATTCCTTGGCTAAATTAAATTAGTTTGTTTTTTAAGCTTAGTGAATCAATAAGTGACCTGTACTATTCAGAAACCCAGCCAAAGTTCAATGGTCATCTACAGTAATACCCTTCAGCATTGGTGATAAAGTGTGTTATATAATTAGATTTGCAAAAATATATGGTTAGAGAACCACTGTGGCTGAGACGCGAAACTTTGCTTCAGGCAACAATTTTCTGCTTTTGTTCAAAGTAATGTCAAAGGGTGTAAAAGGTTTACATCTCAGTTCATTGTTGAATCACTTTCACATGAGACCTAACAAGCTATTGATTCCCGAAATGCCACCAAGCTGCACTTTAAAAGCATTTTCCAATTTTCTGTCAACAAGGCCTCTTGCAAGAATATCCATCTAAGACAAAAAGGCAATGGCCACAGCAGGAAAGGCCAATTTTTGAACATCTGGACCAGAGATTGATTATAAGGTCAGTGCTGACAATAGTATCAATTGTCAAATGAAACAGTGTGTGTGTGGGTGGGTATGTGGGTGTGTGTGTGTGTGTGTGTGTGTGTGTGTGTGTCTTTTTTTTTCTAAAGAAGAAAAAAAAGGTCAAATGAAGTAGTTGGGCTGAAAATGTTGAATGTCAGCAGCACTTAATAAAAGCAAACCTTCTTCTGGAGACCAAAATATAAGTAGTTCTTGTTGCATTTGCTTCAAATTCAGTCATTTGACTAAGTGATGAAAGTCCGCTCGCTAGTGGTTGAGCCCATTCAGAATATTTAGCTTCTTTGACCAGTGGAAAATCAAGTTCTTGACGTGAAAACAAAACAAAAAAAGCATTTACCGGTAAGTGCTTTCACCCACACAGTGATCGACAATGGCATAAGATTGCAGAGATTTGCTGTGTACTGGTGAGTTTTGAGATCATTCCAATTCAATTTATTGTTTTTAATGATATGAAAGTCTTAAAGTCCGATTTCAATATCAGTGTCATACTGAGCAGTAATGCTAAGGAAGGAGTCACCATAGTGGAGGTCTGCGTGGATACAGTTAAATGTCCCGCTGTTGATGTCATGTTCTTCTTTAAACCACTGTTTCTCAACCACTGTGCCGCGGCACACTAGTGTACAGTGATATACTGTCTGGTGTGCCGTGGTAAATTGTCCAATTCCAACTAATTGGTAACAAACAAATTAATTATTATCTGGAAAATCCAGCAAAATCGCACTTACACGCATCTTTGCCCAAACCCCAACACTTTCCCGCAACAAATACATTTTTAAAATGCACGTTTCACTTCAGTTTGGGGTTATTTCGTCCAAAATGGCTCCGCGGGCAGTATATGAAAGCCCTCACGTCGGAGCTGAACTCACGAAGAACAAAGCTACATGTCACATCCTGTTTTACACGCTAGCAAACATTGCAACATTATGCAAGTAAATGTGTTTACATTGACAGTAGAGAAAATGTGAAGTGTGAAAAGCTGGGACCCTCATCAGGATAAATGGTTTGGAAAATGGATAGATGGAAAAATGAGAAATTAAATGACCGTGCAAACCAATATCTGGACCATCTGCACATAAGCGACGGTGAACTTAAAGTCGTCCTTCGACAAACGTTTCACGAGTGCTAAACACGTGAAAACTGTTGAAGGAAATATGAGGCGTTGGAGTCGAGATCTGTCGGCAGCACCGGACGAATTAAGGTGAGAAACGGTGTGCAGTTATATAACATTTGTGTGTGAAATTGTGATTGATGCATGTTAAGCCTAGAGTTGGGCAATTTCCTGATGTAAATCAATTATTAAACATGTTTATAAATGTGTAAAATTATAAACTGAAGATATATCACCATACTCTCTTAATTGAAAGTGCACAAAAGTAAGTTTTTCAGAGAGATCAAGTGGAAGCTGATGATTTTGAGGAGGAAATTGAGTAGTAGTTATAGCATTGATGTTGGCCATGATAGAATTAAGCACCGCATATTTCTTAGCATTGGCAATTTATTTTATATAGTTTGATTATAATGTGCATAATAAACCTGTAAGAATATTTGCACTTTTGATTTTAACAAATTATCTCTTTGACTGCCAAGCATTTTCAGAAAAGAGGATATGTGGGTGCCAGCTGATTTAAGCATTTTGACTGATCTTTCAAGGTCCACAGAAAATTTTGTGTTTGGACTATGGAAACACAGATACTACCAAATGAAAAATATTGAACTCTCATCTTTCATCAGAAAAAAAAAGTTTGTTTCTACCTTATTCCGTTCTTCAGTAATAAACAATAGAAAATAGGTTAGTTTCACCCAAATGCTCTGTTTTGGACCAAAATACGGAGAGATCAAGCTTTTTGTGAAACGATATTATTTCATGCACTCTAGTGAATTTGACACCTTTTTTTCCCATGAATGATGCCACAAACATCTAAACAGTGCTTTACTTCTGTAAAACACTACCACCAACAATGAAAAAGTGTTTTTTGATAGCAAAATACGTTTATTTACATTCAACAGTGTAACAATTTGACAAAACAATTTGGCAAACTATTTACAAATGTGTGCAACTGTGGTATTATTTATAATTGTGTGGATGTTTCAACTACACAGTTTTTTTTTTGTGAGGTATATTGTGTAAAACTCCCCTGCGTGCAAGGGGACGCAGCAGGATTTGCACCACAGATTAGTTTCACTGCGATTGCCCCTTCGCGTGCACTTTCTTGCCGGCCTTTTTTTCCGGGGAGTAGCAGGTATATACTGCAGTGTGTGTTTGGCCATGTTGTCATCAAGTCTACTCTCAGGATCATGATACGGTGACCTGGTGTTACACCTGGCTTCCTCATGTCCTTCAGTTCCTATACCGGGTGGTAAGAGATGTTCTGATCCATCTTATCCACTCCATTCATGGTGGCATCGTAGTCCAGAACCAGTGTCTTCTCCGTGATCAGACTGTACCCACTCCTCCGATGAATATGCATCGGACTCGGGGTACTCTTCATCGTCCGATTGAACGTCCGCCTGTGCAGAAGTGCTCGTTTTCCGCCGTTAGCATCGCTAGCCGGTGAGGCTTTACGACGCGATCGAAGCCGCCGCGTCAACGCTTCCAACTTCGGCGTCAACGATTCCAACTTCGGCGTCAACCTCGGAGTCACCATCATCATCATCAATGTGCTCTTTAGCATTGGTCGATGCTTTTCGTCTTTGAAAAAAATGCTCAAGCGTGAGCTGCTTGCAACCGGTCGCCATTTTCGCTTCCTCAGCCATTCTCCCCTCAACACTCTAGCTCCGCCTCACGTCTTCTACTGACGCCTACCCGATCTTGTCCAAAGAGAGTCATCGCTGCCATCTAGTGCCCAAAAATAGTCATTATACTAACTCGACCTGCTTGATACTTTCAGCACAGCTTGCCAAGGCTTTCCTCCACCCGTTTAAAAAAACAAACAAAAAAAACATAGTGAACGTCTTTTAACGTCTTTGGCGGCACTCATTTGGATTTTACTAAATGTTATTAAACGATTTTGGCGGTCAAAGAGTTATCTGTGCTTTTCCAAGTTATGTGAACTTGTTGTTCAATCATATACAATAGATATACAGTAATATCAACATTACAAAAATGAAACACTACAGCCATTTTAGTTAAGGGTTTTTGGTTTGTTTGTTTTTTAACATTTTCTATGGGTGGTGTGCCTCGAGATTTTTTTCAATGAAAAAAGTGTGCCATGGCTCCAAAAAGGTTGAGAAACACTGCTTTAAACCACAAATTTTGTGAGTGGGAATCGACTAAATCTCAAAGCCTCTGCCAGTTTGAAGACACAATTTAAAAACCATCACTACCACATAATCTGGAGAATTTAGTAACACAGAAATTGACAGAAATTGAGTGAATCATGGAATTAGTGCTGTCACTATCGAGGAATCGATTAATCTATCGACTATTCAATCGCTTAATCGACTAATCTGATTCATTTTAATTTTGCATTTAAGTGTTTTACAAAAGCATTTTTTTCCTGATTACTGTAGATTAACTCATTCACTCCCAGCCATTTTCACTGAAGCAACCCCCTTCGCTCCTGTTTTAACTGGATTTTGGTTGATTTTGCAAGGCCCACAGAATATTGTGTTCTAATGATATAAAAACATGGAACCTACCAAAAGAAAGATTAGAGTCTCTTTTTTCATTTTCAGGAAAAAAATATATATATGTGTATCTGTTTCCGCTTTGCAGCATTTAGCATTAGAAAATAGCTCAGTTTCATCATTATTTCCAAACCTGTTCAAAACATTGGGGAAAAGAGCTTGTTGCAACATGGCCCAACATTGTTGAGCTCTTATACTCTGCTGCCATCTGCTGGCCGTTTTTGTAATAACTACCATTGCTTTAAGCGACTTCTTCAGGTCAGAAGCAGCATCAAAGCCTTCTGTATGCTCTTGCATAAAAAAACATAAAAATGTATAAATACGTATTTGGGACTATGGCAATATTTAAAATAGAACGTTTTTATACGTTTTGGGGAGCAAATGAGTAAACCAGTGATTGGTGTTTATTTTGTACTTCTGTTTCGATAGTGATAAAAAAAAAAAGTACAAAAAAAAGGGGGGGGGGGTTGATGTACTGTTACCGGTTCGGCCATTGTTTTTCAAAGTAAAAACAGATGTTTGCAAATGTCTTATTTTGATTAAACAGATAATCAGTCTTCTTTCATGAAGACCTACAGAAGTCAGTGAACAACTATTGTTGATTAGTTGAAATCAGAGGATTTGGACAATTTTTAATAAACGATTACTTGATTATTAAAATAGTTGTGCACAACCTCCAATGCTCTTTACAATGTACAAGCATGGCACCACTACTCATGTTTTGCCCGATCAAGACCTGGAGCATGATTTTCAGCTCAATTAGACACAGCTCCAGGCCAGTTATATGATCCCTTCACTGCGACCACATTGTGTGCACATGCACAAAGAGCCGCAAATCCCAAATCATGCCTTGTGTTCACTTCACAGACAAGGTTTGGGGAAATCTAATGCATGATCAGCTCGTCGATATTGATGGTGCAAGGCTGAGCTCCTGACTGTCTTCAAATATGGTATTTTAAATAATTATTATAATTAAATTAGTATTAACTGAAGTACAATATATCACCAGTAATGACCTTTGTCAGCAGTTATTAACTCTTTGACTGCCATAAACGTTATAAAACGTTTAGCATAAACCTAGGGAAGGGCGCCGAGGACGTTTCAAAAACGGGTGCAGGAAAGCCTTGGGCAGCTGTGCTGAAAGTATCAGGCAGATCTGATTAGTCAAAGACTCATTTTGGCCCCTAGAGGGCAGCGATGACTCTCTTTGCACAAGGTTGGATGGGCCGCCCACCGTGGGCGTCAGTAGAAGACGTGAGGCGGAGCTAGAGTGTTGAGGAGACAATGGCTGGTTCAAGCCATTGTGGCTTGACCAAGCAACCGGTTGCAAGCAACTCACGCTTGAGCATTTTTTTCAAAGACGGAAAGCATCAATCAATACTAAAAAGCGCATTGATGTCGACGATGATGATGACTCCGAGCTTGACGCCAAAGTTGGAAGCCTTGACGCGACTCCTATGACACGTAGTAAGCCTCACCGGCTAAGCGCGGCTAGCGCGGCTAGCGCTGCTAAGGCCGGAAAACGCGCACAATAGCCGGCCGGGTACTTCTACACAATCGGACATTCGATCGGGCGATGGAGAGTTGGCATCGACCAATGCAGATTGATGATGATGATGATGATGACTCCGAGCTTGACGCCAAAGTTGGAAGCTTTGACGCAACTGCTATGATTACGTAGTAAGCCTCACCGGCTAAGCGCGGCTACCGCTGCTAACGCCGGAGCTGCACAAGCGGACATTCGATCGGACAATGAAGAGTACCCCGAGTCCAATGCATATTCATCGGAGGAGCGGGTACAGTCTGATCACGGAGAAGACACTGTTTCTGGACTACGATGCCACCATGAATGGAGTGGATAAAATGGATCAGAACATCTCCTACCACCCGGTATAGCAACTGAAGGACACGGGGAAGCGAGACGTAACGAAACCGTAGCATGATCCTGATATTAGACTTGATGACACACTGCAGTATATACTTGCTATTCCCCGGAAAAAAACGGCCTGCAAGAAAGTGGCGCACGCGAAGAGGCAATCTGTTGTGCAAATGCTGTTGCGTCTCCTTGCACGCAGGAGAGTGTTACAAAAAGAAAAACTGTCGTTGAAACATCCACATATTTGTAAATAGCACCACAGTTGCACACATTTGTAAATAGTTTGCCAAATTGTTGTCAAATTGTTACACTGTTGAATGTAAATAAACGTATTTTGCTATCAAAAAACGCTTTTTCATTCTTGGTGGTAGTGTTTTATAGAAGTAAAGCACTATTTAGGTGTTTGTGGCATCATTCATGGACAAAAAGAAGTGTCAAATTCACTAGAATGCATGAAATAATATCGTTTCACTAAAAGCTTGATTTCTCCGTATTTTGGTCCAAAACAGGCGAAATTGGGTCAAACTAACCTATTTTCTATTGTTTATTACTGAAGAACGGAATAAGGTAGAAACAAACTTTTTTTTTCTGATGAAAGATGAGAGTCCAATCTTTCATTTGGTAGTACGTGTGTTTCCATAGTCCAAACAGAACATTTTCTGTGGACCTTGAAAGATCAGTCAAAATGCTTAAATCGGCTGGCACTGACGGCATCCCTTTTCTGAAAACGTCTGGCAGTCAAAGAGTTAAGGGGGGATGTTAAAATTATGTTTTGCACACCAGTAAAACCTTCATCTATCGATGCAAGAATGTGGAAATTAAAATGAAACACCTGTCTGTGTTGCCTAAAACTGAGAAAATTATTGTTGGTGTGCATGATTAAACATAAAGAGGTTTGGTGAATTTATGTGTGCTGATAAGATATAATGGTCCATAATGGTCCTCTTTAACGGCATACTGTTTGTATAATTAATTTGAGCCTGATAACAATCACTGCTGCTCTGGACAGCCCCAAATTTAGACAACAGACAAACGCAATAAGAAAATGCATGGGGAGTGTAATTTTTTACATGCATAATAAAAGGTATCACAAAATGATATATATATATATATATATTAGGGCTGCATGATATTGGAAAAACATGCGATATGCGATATCGTTGCTGAATATAGCGATATTGATATTATTGCAATATTTAACATGCATCGTTTGACAGCTCTAATTATTAGATTTAAATCCACCTTTTTCTGTAAAACTGTGTTACATGTTATACATACCGGTCAACTTCAATTATTAACTTGTCAGCGCAAAACCCCAACCATATATGATTTCCTTAACATAGAACATAGAACGTGAAAAAAGCAATGCCAATAACTAAACAGAAAACAACGGGGGGGAAATCGACGTGGTGCTTAGATAACTCACAATGTAATTAATCCACAACAAAAAGTGGAAAGAGAGACCACATCCAAAGTAAAAACTAAATCATTAAATCAAACCTACACATAAAACAAAACAACAGAAATCACAGATGTTCTGTACCTACTGTTAACAGAAATCATTTAAAAGTAACGTAAGATCACGAGGCAAAACAAGTCAATGGAGGAAACAACTGAAAAAATCTGCCGTGTCTCCCATTGGCTACTGCTGCGCATACAACCCCATCTGATTAAAATTTCCCAAAGGCTCCGCCGTCTAATGCTCACAGAGGAATATGAAAAACAAAACACACACTAAAAAAGAACATAACAGAATAATTCTTTATATTATTTCCAATGTCTACATAATTCACCATCACACCATATTTGATGGAAATTCCTTTGCATTATCACTCTGGTAACTCTACCACATTTTAAGGTTGTTCTGTTGAAATCATATCTAGTGACAAGGAAGGTTGTTCAGCAAACCACAAATTTAATTATGTTTGCGTTTAAATACTGGGATGTGATGGTACTGCAGGCCCGAGCGAACAAACAAAACATCCCTCACAATATCACATCGCCGCTACCAGTATGATGAACAGCCTGGTAGTGTTAGGTTACACTCATACTCGATTCAAACAGTTCACAAAATTCAGACCTTCGAAACACACAAAGAGCTTCTATGACTCTCACTGTCAGCACCTCTCTGTCAGATCAAATCAGTCTAGCCACGAGTTAACCTTTTATCATTGAAGCTTTTTTAAACACAGACCTGCAGCTCACTGGTTGTCACACCATTCTTTTATGTCCTAAAGTCCGAGATGACAGCGCCTGTTTGGTATCTATAATAATCAGTGTTGGGCAAATTCATTGGGAAGTCATTAGTTATTAGTTGTGTTGTCAATGTTAGTGTTAACTCATTGATTAATCGCAAAAAATTATTGCATTTATCATGTATTAACGCAGATTAATCATTAATTAATTACCTTGACAGCGGATAGTTACATGAAAGGTAGCGCAGGTTGTTTGAGCAATAAACATATCTACATGCATTAATTTAAAGCATTAGAAGGGTGGTCACTATTTTTTAACGAGTGGACGGTATGTGCTGCTTTGAACATCCACTTTTTCTTTTATCACTCAGTTCCTTAGAGCCCAATATTAGATTTGGCAGAGGCATCTTTTATTGAAATGCAGGTATAATTCTTTAATAAAAAATATACAAGTTTTCCTCCTTGTGACAGTCCACGATGTGTGTGGCCGTTGTTTTTTTTGGTGTGTTTGGGTGTGGGCTGTGTGAGCGCACCTCCCTGATTGGTGGCCCTTGTCCCTGACTAGGTCCACCAATCAGGGCAAGGGAGGAGCCCTGATTGCTGTATTGGCTTCAAGCGTGTGTGACCAGCCATGGTCATTAGTGGCAACAGTTTAAGGCCCCGTCCACACAAAAGCTCGTTTCAATGTATCTTCACAAGTTTCTTATCGTTTAGGCCGTTCATCCAAACGTGGTTTCGGAAACTTGAAACTGATCACTTTTGAAACCGGGCTCCAGAGTGGAAAGATTTCAACACGCGCCCCGTACGCGTCCGTCTGGACACCATATGCAGGATACTCCTCCAGTGATGACGTAATGGTCGAAGCTCGATGACGACACATTGTTGTAGTTTGTTGACGTATGCTCTAATTCTCACGTGACTGCGCGCGAACTGCCAGTCTGACAACAACAATAGCGGATAGCCGTGTCGTAGTCGTTTTGCGCAGCCTCCTTTGCTTGCTTATGCTTTTGCAACAAAATATTTAGCTTCTTTGTTCCCACGTTCAACAAGCGGTGTTGTACTTCAATCACCCGCCAATTGTCACTTCTCCTGTGTTCGTCTTCGTCATGCTGTTTTGATGTTGCAAAGCCATGTTTGTTCTGTAGATTGCAATAAAGTTAGAAAAAAAATTGTTTGTCTTCTTCACTGATTCTTCTTTTACGCTTTCCTTTAACTCCCTGTGGCTGCGCTATAGCGCCACTTCAGACTTGGCCTAAAGCCCCGTCCAGACGGAAGCAAAGCCGGCTTAGTTCCTCAAACAAATCTCGTACACCGAAGCGTTTCAAGCCATGTGTGTGTCCAAAAGAAGACGCTGAGGACGTTTAACGGCTGTTATGTGTATGCCAAGTCTGGAGTGGCGCTGTAGCGCAGCCACAGGGATTTAACGGAAAGCGTAGAAGAAGAATCTGAGAAGAAGACAGACACTTTTTTTCTTTTTTTTACTTTATTGCAATTTACAGAACAAACATGGCTTTGCATGTTTCGAAACAACATGAAGAAGACAAACACAGGAGAAGTGACACTGGCGGGTGATTCAAGTACAACAGTGATTGTTGAACATGGGAATAAAGATGCAAAATATTTTGCTGCAAAAGCATGAGCAAGCTAAGGAGGCTGCGCAAAATAACTACGACACGGCTATCCGCCATTGTTGTTGACAGAATAACTGTTTGCGTGCAGTCATGCGAGATATTGGCGCACACATCATCAATCTATGATAATGCGTCGTCATCGAGCTGCAACCATTACATCATCACTGAAGGAGTATCCTGCATATGGTGTCCAGACGGATGCGTACAGGACGCGTTTAGAAATCTTTTCACTCTGGAGCCCGATTTAAAAAGTGATGGGTTTCAAACTCCGAAACCGCGCCATCGTGTGGAATAACGGGCTTGCGTGTGGAAGGGGCCTTAAAATGTAGCCACTAATGACCACAGCTGGTCACACACCTGAAGCCAATAGGGCAATCCAGGAGGAACGATCACACAGCCCACACCCAAACACACCAAAAAAAAAAAAAAACAGCCACAGACATCGTGGACCGTAACACTCCTGAAAATATCATTAAGCATATCATTTATACATGTATTTAAGGCAAGTTGTAAAATGTCTGAAGTCCTCTTTTTTATGCTTAACAAATTTCTAACATCATAAATCATGCTGTTTCTACTAAGTACTGTCTCAAATGTTCTCTAATTTTGATGCAGTAAATGTATAGGATAGGATCGTCTGCCGAAAAAAGTTTCTTGGGAGTAGTAATAACGAAGCCATTTTGGCAGCATAGAAAACGCGTCTGCCGCTTTGAATAAATTGCAAACGCCACAATTTAACAATGACTGACAGCTGTGGTGGACAAGCTGCCACAACGAGGCAACAAGAGGATCGAGCATGCTCCAGGCTACCAAAAGAGGAACCAATGTGTAGCCAATGTTGCACTTTGTACATGGTGGCTGAATCAGCAGATGCTAACTGTTACCACACGCAAAATGTGGGGGAAATAATCTGTTGCATTCATTTGTGCTGCTACGGTTTAATAGATATTACACAGTTGAATTTAATAGCTAACAAACATCATAAAGAAGACTTTCTATGGCATAAATGACGGCAGCCGCGGCTGAATTGGCAGTACTAAGTTGCTAACGTATATAAATATCATAACTTGCATGAAACTGCTAACTTCAATGGCATTTTGACCACACATAAAGGGGAAATAAATCCGGATTGTACAAACTTGTAAAGCCTTTGTATGATCAGATTTGTAAGCACTCACCAGTGTAAGAAAGGGGGTAATTCCACATAGCAGCGTCGCCGAGTTGGAAAAAAAGCACGCCTGACACACTTCATCGGCAATCCAACCTGTGCACCTCGCGCATGTACTTGTATATCATGTCCTTTTCATCAAAGTGACTGTCAATACTCTTGGGTGGAAAGTTGACAGAAAAACGCTAGTTTTCACCCTCCACGACATTGTAGACCATTAACGCTGCGCCAATAATTTCCTGCCGCAGGGGGGCGTGTTCAGACAAAGTCACGTGACATCAGGATCTTTATATTGTAACAATACTAGTCTCTACATAAGGTATGAAGGATAATTATTAAGCAATGGTGTTATCTTTTTATTAGTGTTGAAGTGTGGGGGCAAATATATTCAGCATATTCAAGACATTTACCTACTGCTAATCAGATGTGGCAAATCCAGGTCCAGAAAGTAAAAACCCTGCCACAGTTTGGCTTTAGCCCCTCATGCTAGCTAGCTAGCTCCCTAAAAGGCAAACAAGCACCATGGGAGCTAGCTAGCACCTGGGCTAAAGCCAAACTGTGGCAGGGTTTTTACTTTCTGGACCTGGATTTGCCACCTCCGCTGCTGAGTTGATCATTAATGGCAAAACGGATACAGCATATCGCCATTGTCCTTGACCATATGTAGGGCAAGGCAGTCTCACAAAAGAGGCAAAATTACAAAGTATGAAAATGACAAAGTATGAAAATGACAAAGACAGACAATACTGCTGAACTGCCACCACCACCATTCAACAGCATTCCAGCAGTTGTGGAGAACAATAGTGGGACCTTGCACACAAACACACACACTTACTCACACTGTCCAAGCGCTCCAACACTGGGGAAGGAGCAGCATCCAGCAACACATAACAGGCGCCCCCCAGCTTGTATGGAGAGGGGAACCAAAGAAATCCCCCAACTCACTCTCTCTCCTAGACACTCAGAGTGAGGGAGGGGGGGCTTTCAGAGTGCTGGCATTTGGCACGAACAGACGCTCACAAAGCCCTCGGGACCCCGGAGATGAAGGAGAAGTGTGGGGGAGGGTGGAGGAGCACGGAGAGGAGGGGTAGCAGTAATGCCATTTCCAAGCAGGCAGCCTGTGGAGCAAGGCGCTTGGGGAGAATGAGAACAAAACGAACAGAGGGATGGCCTCCCTCTCCTCCTCCGTGTGGAGGTCACTGTGCTTGGCAGAGAGGTCAGCCACTGCAGCAGGGGACGCGCACCACCCCTCATCAAAATCTGCATGTACTGTACATCTGCAGGGATTGTTAAAACTCACTCAATCCGAGTCGTTCACCAGAAGGAAAGGACCGACATCTCTGCAATATGCAGACATGAGTTGCTCACTTGGGCACGTGCTAATGCCACGTCTGGAAAATACATTTGAGATGACAAACGACATCAAAGTTGAGTCTTCACGCTCAACTCAAACAAATAAAAGAAGTCAAGAACAAAATAGATCAATGAGAAGTACATTAATCTATCGATTATTCAATCGGTTAATCGACTAATCAGATTCATTTTAATTTTGCTTTAAAGTGTATTACAAACGCATTTTTCCCTGATTACTGTTTATTAACCAGTGATGGTGTTTATTTCTTACTTCGTATTTGTATAGTGATTTAAAAAAAAAAAGGTGGAAGTTCGAGCATTGTTTTTCAAAGTAAAAACAGATGGTTGCAAATGTCTTATTTTGATTAAACAGAAGATAATCAGTTTTAGGACTACAGAAATCAATAAGCAATTACTGTTGATAAGTTGAAGTAAGCGGATTTGAACAATACAAAAAAAATGTCTCCAAACGATTACTTGATTATTAAAATTGTTGTTGATTAATTTGATAATCAATTACTTGTCGATTAATTGATTAATTTTGGCAGCTCTAATATTAGGGCTCAACCAATTTGATCATTTAGCTGATATCAGCTTTTTGAAAATAGGTAAAAATCAGCTGAGCTTTTTTTAATCAGATTTTTCTCTCTGCTGTATATTTAAACAAATAAACAACACAAAAAATTATAAAACAGTCAAAGGCCTGTAACACATATCTTTATTGTTGTAAAACAGGGCTGTACAAACTTTTTTTTTTGCTTAAAGGGCACATACAGAAACATGTAAGCGTGCAAGGGCCGCTTTAAAATGATTCAGCTTTAATTTATTAAACAATTTAATTTGATAAACTGCTACATTACAGCTTTCTGTTATAGGTTGTAAGGCAAATAGTTAAAAATATCTCAAGATTTTGGGGTGGCTAATGGCCCTGTATCCCACTAGACTAGATCCAGCCTTGTACTAGTAATGTGGCAGCCTTTTTTTTTTACACCCTCCCTTCTCAACCTGACCATCACCAAACAGTTTTTTTATTTTTTTATTTAAACAAGCCTTTTTAGACTAGTTTTAACATAAACGTAACATTCATAGTTTGTGCTTAATTGTCACAATTAAGTAGTTGGTCGCTATTATAAACATGTAAACCTTCTTTTCTTTGGTCCTTCTTCGTTGCTCCTGACGGCGGTGTTCGGTTTAGGTGAACGGTATGGATTTTTTAATAGGTTTTTGGTGAACTAATGAATACACACACACTCACATGCACGCACACACGCACATGCACATACAAAATAATAAAAATAAAGAGAGCAATGATGATGACATGTCAAATCTGTAAAATTACCGAATGAACAATACTGAGCTCTAAAGAAAAAATACAATAAAATAAACATGTAAACCACCCATCCAGCATTCTGCCACTTGTGCAAAATTACAACTCACAATATCATCTGGATGTAACTGAACATAAGAACAACAGCTTTTCATAAGCCAGAAGACACAATTTGATTTCATGATTTCGCAAAGTTTCAAGGATTAGATTTTCAAAATTAATTTGGTTTATTGCCCAGCTCTAATAGTCATGTGATACTCTGCATATACTTGCGTATTAACATTAAGAAAAAGGACACACTTCTGCTTTCAAGTGACTTCAGTTTAACAACTCGAGGGAGCTTTGATCAAGAAGTATCATATGACATAAACCATAAATGCATATTCATTCATATCATATTACATAAAACTGCTCTAGCGCCACACTTCTGCTAAGTAGTTCAAATCAAGGCATGGTGCAATGTAGAGGTATGAAGCCATTTGTACTGGTGTAGAAACGCTCATCGAGTTTCTTTACCACTAAACCAGTTAAGAGTCATGTGCGGATTTTTTAATGAGACGAAGAAGAAAAAAAAGGGGGGAAAAAAGGCTTTCACAAAACATTTATACTAATGCAGTTTGTTTGCGCCAACACACTGCAGTCAGTCAGTCAGTATTTGCTGTGTGGGTCAAGATTTAAAACAGATGAATTTATTATTTCGGACAGTCAGTCAGACAGTAACGGAACAATGTTCACTGTTTTTTATACATGATCCTAAATACACAGAGCAGTGACATCCTGATATACTGCAGGTTGACACCACTGTAAATTACAACCACAATATTACACATGAATAATTTAATACATCACAGATACTGTCCATCAAAACTGAGCATTTATACATTTGTAAAGGCAGAATATAATCTCATTATGATATTTAATTATCTTGTAGAAATAAGGCACGAACAAAAAAAAATTGTTGTAGACTGACGAGTTGATGCTTCAACCATGGTGTAGGAAAAATTTAACAAAAAATCTATCAGTCAGTTAGTACATTGTATGTATTTTACGTGGAAACACTCAATTATTCCATCTGGGTGGTTTGTTTGCGCCAACACACTGCAGGCTGGCTTTAATCCATTAAAAATGCTGCCAAACAGCGACTCCTAAAATGATTTTTTTTTCAAGGCCTGTCTCTAACCAGATTCAATGTTCAATGCTGCACCCGCAACAAGCACATTTGACCCATTAGTACAGTAACCCGACCCACACGAATAAGATCTGCAATCCAAGCCCAAACCACAAAGAAATGTGCCAGTACCTGACTTAATGAAGCTGTTGTCAAGACAAATACTGTATGTTGCTGCTTTGATTTAACATACGCATATGGTTATTTAACTTCCGTAGATATATTAATTGTAATGAAATCACAATCCTTGCTTTGCTTCACCCAATCTCAAAAAAACAAATCACCCAAAAAAAATTGTTTTTTTGTTTCAATGAATCGATTCATCCAGTTTGCCAATCACTGGGGAAATCCATCATAGACGGAATAACTAATATTGACACTCACATTAATTCACTGGACAATTTAGCTTCTTCAGCCTAACATGCATGTTACTGGAATGTGGAAGGGACCCAGAGAAAACTTGTAAAGCAAAGTTAAAAATGTAAAACAGCAGAAGTGTGAGGCATGCTTGCTAACCACTTGAAAACCCTGATGCCCATAATTCAATGCAATGTTAAAAAAAAAAAAAAGTACATCCGGAATTTTTGGGGAATGTCTGGAATATGTTTACAACAGCGTTGATATTTTTTTTAATGAAATAATTCCTTATGCAGCGTTATTTAAATAACTGTAATTGTTTTTTATGCAAATGTACAACACGTGTTAACTGTCTGCAATACAAATAACGTGTAATTCACCATTATTTCCTACCTCTATGTCTAATTTTTTTATACGGTAGATATCTAGATATTTTATTATATGCTATTTTATTTAATTTTTTTACTTATATTTTGCTCTTTTCTTATTGCACTAACAAGTGCTCAGTTCTCAGTCCTGTTACTACGTCTCCTCAAGCCTCACGATCCACAAGTGAGTGACGGCGAACTAACGTTACATGCGGTATATCCGGTCGCGACACTTTTTTTTTCTTTTTAAATATATTCTTCACAGATTTTCTTGAAAACTTCTTGGGTGGTGGCCAGTTTACTTGGGTGGCCCACCCAAGTATTAATATACACTGGGAAACACTGAACTGTTTGCATTATGTTCAAACTGCACCTACAAGCTTATTTCCCAACATGTCAAGCAGGAATAAATGTAAATCTTTGAAGAACATCAAATGTGTTTAAAAATTCATTGGGCAGTATGATAAACACCTGCAGGCTCTCTCCTAGTTACGTGCTGGTAATATTACGTAGGCTACTGCAAGGACGCAAGTCCACCGTGAGCCGAGCTGATCTACAGCCCAGCCTGTGCGACGCTGTTGAAAGCGAGAGCGGTGATAAAGGAGGTGCAAGGATAAGAGGTGATGGGGTGGAAGAGGAGGAGGTGATAGGGACAGAAATGAAGAGGATCTGTAAACACAGGCCCGCCGAGCAGCCATACAGCTGTGCACTTGTTTGGATGCCTGCCAGTTGAAAGGTGAGAAGATTAACACACAAAGCAGATGTACGGTATATACACAGGTATGTGTGTGCATGTGATGTATGTTGTAATCAGAGAAGCCAGGCTGTACACTAAATAACCTCTTTGGTCACATCAGAAATTGCGTCCTGATGGCTTTTGCAGAAACCAGACTGTAAATATTCCCGAGACGCCAAAGCAGCCCTCTAATGACTGCTGGTAACCTTCATGATGGAGATCCGTGGGACATTTGAGACCAGCCCCCAGTTGTTGCATTCATATACTTGTCTGCAGCTACAGGCAATCTTGCAGGGCTCATTATGACACCAAGTGTATTTTAAGGTTGAGTTTGGAAATTAATTGACATCAAGGCACAAGATGTGTGTATAGGCTACTCTATTGCGTTTTTTCTTTTTCTTTTTTTAAGCAAATGCAACCTAACGCATTGATATTCAAGACGATGTATATGATTTGGAGTCCAGTATCCAACATACACCTGCCTCTATGAAATACTCTCAAAAGGCCTAGGTTATTATTATTAAACAAAACACACACAAACAAGGTTGTGGTCCGGATGGCGCCCGGACTCGGACAGTCCCACGCGACTGAGATCCAACACGTTCAGCACACCAATCATCAGCAATCACCTCTCATCTGCTCTTCCTCCACCCAGTTATTCAGGACACACACTGACTGCTGCAGGACTTCATTTACAGTATTAGACTGTACACCATGCCCTTGCTCATTCATCGCGTCCAGCACATCATAAATATTCATTTAAAAATATATACAATAAATCGCATCACTCGTTGCAGAAATGCGTGTTGCTCCTCATTCATGCTCACTGCACGTACGCGTGCATGTTTGGAACTTCGCATGAATCCCCGAAGAAATATATGCGGCTCAAACGGCGAGACTTACCTGCACATGCTGCGGAATATCCCGGTGGAAAAGTCCGTACTTATGCCTACCATCCACGGCGGTACAACTGCAATGCACAGCAACTGCTCACCGAGTGGCTGCTCCGCTGTGAGCGTTCTCCTCTGCTGCTTCCGCGCGCTCGTGACGAGTCGTGTCGCGCGCACTAGTGCGCGGGCACAGCACAGCCTGCCGGAGAAACGGCAGACTGTCAGTTGAGATATCCCGTCGTTCAAAAACGAATATTTCATTTAACCTGTTGCAAAACATACTTGTTCATTGCAAAATATTCAAATGACCTGTAGCCTACTTTATCCATTCATCCATCATCTATAAAGTTAAATCGGTGACGTCACCCACACGAATGACACAATAAAGACCACCATTCACACTCTCGCATATAAATTAATGTGATGCCGATTCCCATGGATTAGCCGTAAATATTACAATTTACTTTAAATCTGCTGTAAACAATTATTTTAATAACTGTCAATTATTATTTGTTCTTCTATTAATCAATGAATCAGAGTTTAAAACATGAATTTCTATTCTTTTACTCCAAAATATTATTTCCATTTGATAAATTATCTTTCAGAAAATGGATGGACGAATGATCAGTTGTTTGATCTGTGAGTTTTGGCACTCTGGAGTGGCGACCAGTTAAGGTTGTACTACGCCAAGTCAGCAAGAAAAATCGCTAATGAGGACATGTAGTATAGAAAATGGATGGATATATAATTCTTAGTCTTCAATTAACATCTCTCATCCTCTCTTGAGCACACATCTTCATGCACAAGCAATTTTGTCTTTGCCTCAATTCTTTACCACAAGGTGTACTGTTATAAAAATCTGTAATTATTTATTCTGACAAGACACCAAAATGGAGTATTAGACCAAAAACAAGGTTGATTTTTGAAAGAAACATTCATTGTAACGTGTACCTAACCAAGCAAAGGAACAGGTTGGATATGTTTGCAAGGTGCATATTTTCCAGTATACATTTTTGAATATATTGTTTTACCAAAAGCATTTTTATCAATAAAGATGATCGTTTTGGTGATATAGTAAACGTAAGGAGTTGTACGTTTGTGTTATGAATTGGGGCTAAGCAATCCTTATGTTCACAGGAGACAAAAGCAAAGCTGATAAATTGGGGCTATTTACAACCCGGTAACATCAGCAAGTGAAGTAGATGCAATGAATACAGCTAAATATGTGAGGTTCAGGGTGCTTTAAATATTCCTCATTCGAAAATGCTTGTTTACTCCATTTGTTGGAAGGAGGGTTTGCAATTCGGTGCTGGAGGCACGTGGACCAAAAAATAAAAAATAAAAAACAGATGAAGAAGCCCAGGCAAACATTTTAACCTACTTCTTATCTACAAAGTGGTTTCAACAAAACAACACTGAAGCTTCCTTCCATGCAGAGAAGAAATAGTATAATACAATGTGTATGACCAACTAAAAGTTAATTAGTTAATTGACTGTGCCAAAAACAAGAAATCAATTAGAAAATGAACAGAACAGTCTGAAACTGGTCTTTCGACAAGGAGCATGACCAATCAATAAGATTCTTTATTAGTTTACAATTGTGGAACCTGAATTTAGAGGACAGAACAGGAAATAGAATTTCCATCAGCATTGAGTTAATAATATTGCTCGAAATTGTAAACATTATTCGAACAGAATTTCATTCCGAGGAATCATTTTCAGTCGCATGATATTCATGGATGCAAGCAGAGTGATTCTGTTATCTTGTGAATCCAAAGTGCCAGAGCATTCGCCTTGCGAGATGCTTGCTTCTTCCCAGGAATCGTCATCCAAATATATGTGGAAGTTATTGAGAAGAGGCTGCTGTGGGCTATGGGTTCGACATATTGACAGACCCTGCTATCTGTAGGCCTTAGCAATATGTCTCATAAATCTAAACTCACAAGACACTGCTGTCAAGGACCCCATCCAATACAGGAGTTACCACCCTGCCTTCCTTTTATTGTCCCCTTCAATCACTTGAATAAAAAGGACAGCACATCCTTGGCACAATTTATTTTTCATGATCATTATCCCAACCAACCTTTTCCAGTAAGGATTTATGAATGCTCAGCCAGTAATCTTGATCTTTAAATAGCTCTGCTGTATAACAACATGGAAAAGGGTAGTGACCTTTGGATCCGATTTAGTCTCCACAATCATTATTTTCGGCAAATGGTGCAGAAAGCTGTCTTTTATTTCCATGTCATGTTCAACATAGCTGGTCGTGCTGAGGCCATAGCAACCAAGAAAAAAAGAAAAAAAGGAAAAAAGTTATATCTTATTTGGAATGACAATTGCACTGACACATGTATTCTTTGTATCATTTTAGATCCAATCGTTGAGATTTTGTCTTTCCTATTTCACCATCTAACTCATATTATTGATTAGTCATTGCATATATGCACCTTGAGTTGCATTTTAATGTATGAAAGGTGCTATTTAAATCAAGTTTGATTTATTGATTGATATGATACCTGTTAAACCTAAGAGTCCGTGTACAGGGCAGGGAGTCCTCGAGTTACGGCCGAGTTATGTTCCTACACTGGCGATGTAACCTGAATTTCGACTTAATCGGATTTCACCGTAGAAGTTGATGTTTACATCAAAATACTTTGTACAGTAATTTAAAAAAACATATTTGCACGACCTGGAAGAGTCGGAACCAATATTTCGTGTTTCCGCACGCTCATTCATTGCTGACGGACAGCAGAGCGAAGCTAATTCAAACTTAAACACGGAAATGTGACGCGCCTGATGGCGAGCCGACTTGCTCGATAATGTCCGTTGCTGGAGGTAACAACAACACAACTTTAAATAACTTTAAAATGGCGTGTTTACTGTGGGAAATTAACCAAAAAGAAGGTTTCTACGGACGAGGCACGGGCCCCGTAGAGTCGAAACGACGTAGGTCGCGTACTCAAGGACTCCCTGTATATGCACTGTAACACATTTCTGTAATACCTATAATAAAAAATTACAGAATTATCTTTTCTTTTTTTTTTTACAGTATTTAACTGTATACCGCAATGCATTCTGGGGTAAACAAAGTGCATTATGGGTAAAACTAAGTATAGTAATTTGCTGTATAATTAGCGGTCAAATACTGTCAATTTTACAGCAACTATGTTTTGGCATGTATATATGTGGATTACATAAAAAATACTGTAAAGATTTGGGATTTTGGTCGTAACTTGAGGAGAAGAAGCAAATAACGGACCCTGTATTGTCACCGGAGCTTGGACAAGAATTCAGTGAATTGGTGAGTAATATTTTAGCCCGGGGCAGTCTGCATCGTCTTCACATCGCATTTCTCCGATAAACAGGCAACATTACAGCTAACATTCATTTGTGCACTTGGCTGCAGAACGAGAATTTATTTTACAATGAGGGCGGCACGGTGGATGACTGGTTAGCACGTCGGCTTCCCAGTGCTGAGGGTGTAAGATCGAATCCGGGCTTCGGCCTTCCGGCGTGGAGTTTGCATGTTCTCCCCGTGCCTGTGTGGGGTTTTTCTCCGGGTGCACCAGTCTCCTCCCACATTCCAAAGACATGCATGCCAGGTAAATTGAACGCTCTGAATTGTCCCTATGTAGATAAATGTACATACTAAAATTGTTTTAGTTTAACTACATTAGAATAACTGCTAAACATGCAATACAATAATTCTCAAGGTAGGTTACAACACCCTAGGTGTGGATGGTTGTTTGTCTGTGTGTGCCCTGCAATTGGCTGGCAACCAGTTCAGGGTGTGCCCTGCCTACTGCCCGAAGCCAGCTGGGATAGGCTCCAGCACCCCAGCGACCCTTTTGAGGAATAAGCGGTTAAGAAAATGAATGGATGGATTTTACAATGACATTTACAGGAATTCCTGTAAATTAGATTTCAAGAAACAGTTGTAAACTAGATTACAGTCAATTACTGTTTTCTTGAAAAAAAAAAAAAGTAAATGCATTAAGTAACTAATTTATATACAGGAATTTTTTTCACAGTAATTCAATTAGATTTTACAAGAATTAACTGGCAAAAAGTTGCCAGTTATTTCTTGTACATTTTACAGTTAATTCGTTACTGTGTGGCATTTCGACTTGTATGTACTGTATATATACTCACCACTGGAATGTTTACACATACATGTAAGTCACATGTCCCTTGACCGATCACATGACCGACACATAGAAACATTATTACTCACATTCTCAGCTGTATTTCTTTTTGAACATGTATATATGTAAAAATAAAAACACCCACACACACACAAAAACGGAGGGGAAAAAAACAGGAGTGAGACTGATCATTGTGGTGAATTAAATATTTTGTGTCCAAATAAATACCAGGGTTATAATACTTCTGCATTTTTCATTACTGTAGTCATTTTTTTTAAAATGATTATTATTTCATTTAGCCTTTTGTTTTTGAAATTGAGTTAGTTTTAATTACGTTTTAGAGCAGGTTTGTTAGTTTTTTGTATCCCCCCCCTAAAAAAATACTTAATCTTAGTTAATTTTTATTAGTTTAAAGCCTTGTTTTCACCGCCGGTATCTAGTGTCCGGTGTCCTTGTGATGTCTTGAAACGTCATCAGTCACGGCCCAAGTACTGTTCTAATTGCAAGTACGCAAAAAGCCATAAAGGTCGAGCAAAGAACGGACAGAATACCTGGATGTTATTCTTACGGCCAGCTTCCTGGACGCATTGCCGTTACTGTGCACCACGTGACTAGATGTTATATAATAATGAGTAATTTATTAAAGAAGTATAATTTAAAATTATACATGGGATTAATCCAATTTAGGATTATATGGGGGGGTTCTGGAAAGACATCAATGTGAGTTGCAGGTTTTGATCTGATTCTCCTGAAATTGTGGTACATCTATAAAAAAAAATATTTGAATATATAGCAAATCATATTTAATATATATTAATATATCCATATATAATATTGTAAATTGCAGTTGTGAAACTAAGTTGTGTAAAAAAGGACTAGATTGAATATAGTTGTACTTTACACGTTAAATATTTATTATTATTTACGCTCCTAAAAGGGGAGGAATACTGTACTTACAAACGTAATGCTTGGTGGGGGGCAGCAAGGCACATGCCGTGCCTGGTCTGCCGGAAATGAAAGAAGAAGAAAGAAGAAGAACAAATGTGATGCTCCTCCGCTGCAATTTGTTCCTTGAAGTATGAAATGCATCTTGGGGTATTTTCTCAGCCAAGCCTTCACCAAGCAACAACCGATGCATGCTTGGTTTAAGCTAGCAAAAAATCATCCGGGAATTCCGTGTGGTCTTGGTTTATGCATACTTCTGATTGGAACAACACTTGGGCCGCCACTGATGACCTCTCACGAAATCACAAGGACATAAGCAAGGTTTTTAACCGATGTATGTTGTACAAACATCAATCAGAAATTCAAACATCTGTTCGAAGAAAATTCAATACACAACTGTGATAATGTCCAAAAATAGCTAAATATTTTAAATAAATAAAAACAATTGATAAGTTAACACAACATGGCTACACTTTTTGTTGTTTTTGTAGATACTTTTGTTGGCTTACATCCAAACACAGTGGATAACTTTAATCAAAGTTGGGGTGTTTCTGTGGGTTGTGATCCTTTTCAATAACTTGCTCCCAGCATTTCCAATACAAACATGAGTTCACTCCCTGTGGAATTCACAATTTACTTGAACTTTACTTTAATGTTCACAGCTCCATTTTCCAATCACCTTTCGGCTGGACTCTTGCTGTCAAACACCAAGCTGCAGTGTGCAGCAGTGCTCTGGTACGGAATTATTAAGTGTTGGAAGGCAAACAATACTGTATTGATGATAAGGTGTGGAAAGTGAAAACCTTGGTTCCATGGGCAATGTGATCTTTGGAACTGTAAAACCAGTAGTTGGAATGTGAGTGCATGTTCCAAGGCTAATGTTTTCAGCTTGAGCATGGGCGGTTTTACGGGGTGGCAAGGGGTGGCGGTTACCACCCCACTTGCCACACCTGTTGCCAATGACTCAATGCTAAATTCAAAATGTTATTATAAATGTTCCTTATAATTTCTCCATAGTGTGTATATAAAGTGTGTTTAGAATTTATTCCCATTCTGACACTTTGTCGCTGTGGCTGAGCGAGGAGGGAATGTCGGTGTTGTGCACCGTCCATGTCCCAGGTCATGGCTGCCTATCAGTTGATATGGGGGTGGGGAGAGCGAGCCTTTAGTTGTGCGAGGAGGTCGCTCGCGGTGCTTATTCAGGGACTCACCCTGGAGTCGTACAGAGTTCCGCACGGGAGGCCTGCGTCTAGTGATGGGAAAATGAAGCTTCATGAACCACTTGCGATATTTTTTACACCTCTAGATGGTGCTATTGGTTTAGAGATGCAGTGGAAGTGTAATACATTTTCTTTGCACTAGCAATTATCTCTAAACTAAGATCACCATCTAGAGGAGTAAAAAAAAATGCAAGTGTTTCATGAAGCTTCATTCTCCATTACTATCTGTGCCTTCTCCGTGAAGCAAAAAAAAAACATTTTGGATGAATAAAGTTTACAAAGATAAAAAACATTCCAAGTCTTTATTCTAGATATTGCTTTTTCCTCTTTTTATATCGTCTGACTTCACTTAATTGTTTAAAAAATGTATGTGTAATACCTCAGCAGAATGGAATATGTTTACATGCATTTCTTTTTGTATATAGTATATATAATTTCATAGTATTCATAGTGCAAGTGTGCATAATGTGTACGGCAGTTGTTGACAGTTTTTGTATAGCCGTGTTTGACATGGTTATGTGGCAAACATGAACGGTGTTGTGTTCATGAACTCGTAAATAACAGCACTCAAAGTAACAGAACATAACATAATTGCTACGTTCATCCCTTTCTCTTAAAAGGACCTATGTGCAGTTGGTCACTTTTTTACTCACGACTGCCACCTCTGGCCCAAAGCGTAACTGCAGCATCTGTGTCAGACTCGTTCATGGTGGGTGTGCGAGTACTTGCACGATCGTAAGTGCACACCACATGTCCGCTACTCCGAGGGGATGCGCATGATGTCACCTTCCACCACTCCACTCATCACCTCCCCTAAGAAACTGTGGCGTGTGCAGGATCCGCACACTCTACTATAAAGGGAAGATAAAAGCTGATCGGCGCAGTCAGAGTAAAACTGTCAGGGCTCTTCGTACTCATCTGGGCATTGGTGGAGCATGCATGATATAGAAAAAAACTTTAATATTAAATTTTTTAACGGCTCAATGCACCTTTATTATTGCCTTTTCTGCGCCACTCTGCTATCTGACTTTACTTTTGACGAGTCCGGACACTCAGACAGAGTGTATTGTTTGACTGTTGTGTCGGCCAGCGGGCAATAAAGATGGTGGGGGAGGGGAGACAGAGTGAGCAAGAGAGAGAGAGAGAGAGAGAGAGAGAGAGAGAGAGAGAGAGAGAGAGAGAGAGAGAGAGAGTGTGACGCCTGCTGCGTATGATCTATTCTGCACAAAATAGCAGCCAAAAGGTCCATAATTGAGGCCGACCAAGCGAGAAAATACAGGCCACTCCAAGTTAGTCTCTCTGGGCCTGACTAGGTCTACCAAAAGCACTTTAACTCTTTGACCGCCAAAACCGTTTAATAACGTTTAGTAAAATCCAAATGAGTGCCGCCCAAAACGTTAAAAGACGTTAACTATGTTTTTTAATGGAAACAGGTAGAGGAAAGACTTGGCCAGCTGTGCTCTAGGTATCAAGCAGATCGAGTTAGTATAATGACTATTTATGGGCACTAGATGGCAGCGATTACTCTTTTTGGACAAGATCGGGTAGGAGTCAGTAGTAGAAGATGTGAGGTGGAGCTAGAGTGTTGAGGGGAGAATGGCTGAGGAAGCGAAAATGGCGACCGGTTGCAAGCAGCTCACGCTTGAGCATTTTTTTTCAAAGACGAAAAGCATCGACCAGTGCTAAAGAGCACATTGATGATGATGATGGTGACTCCGAGGTTGACGCCGAAGTTGAAGCGTTGACGTGGCGGCTTCGACCACGTCATACAGCCTCACAGGCTAGCGATGCTAACGGCGGAAAACGTGGTGCACAACCGAGCACTTCTGCACAGGCGGACGTTCAATCGGACGATGAAGAGTACCCTGAGTCCAATGCATATTCATCGGAGGAGTGGGTACAGTCTGATCACGGAGAAGACACTGGTTCTGGACTACAATGCCACCATGAATGGAGTGGATAAGATGGATCAGAACATCTCTTACCACCCATTCACGCAGAAAACAATGAAATGGCACAAAACATTTGTTGCCTATCTATTTCAAATATGCATGTTCAATGCATATATCCTGCACAAAACAAAAAATCCTGGGAAGTGCCAACACTTTTTGGAGTTTATCCGGCTAGGTGGTTAAAGGGTGGCTGTTACCACAAGACAAGGAGGAGGAGGAAGAGGAGGAGGAAGTTGTTGCAGGTATAGGAACTGAAGGGCATGAGGAAGCCAGACGTAACACCAGGTCACCGTATCATGATCCTGAGAGTAGACTTGATGGCAACATGGCCAAACACACACTGCAGTACAAACCTGCTACTCCCCGGAAAAAAATGCCCGCAAGAAAGTGTAGGGTCTGCACGCGAAGGGGCAATCACAGTGAAACTAATCTGTGGTGCAAATCCTGTGAGTGTTACACAATATACCACACAAAAAGAAAAATTGTGTAGTTGAAACATCCACACAATTGTAAATAGTAACACGTACACACACCACACATGCACAGTTGCACACATTTGTATATAGTTTGCCAAATTGTTTTGTCAAATTGTTACACTGTTAAATGTAAATAAACTTATTTTGCTATCAAAAAACACTTTTCATTGTTGGTGGTAGTGTTTTATAGAAATAAAGCACTGTTTAGGTGTTTGTGGCATCATTTATGGAAAAAAAAGTGTCAAATTCACTAGAGTGCATCAAATAATATCGTTTCACAAAAAGCTTGATTTCTCCGTATTTTGGTCCAAAACAGAGCATTTGGGTGAAACTAACCTATTTTCTATTGTTGATTACTGAAAAACTGAATGAGGTGGAAACAAACTTTTTTTCTGATGAAAGATGAGAGTTCAATCTTTCATTTGCTAGTATCTGTGTTTCCATAGTCCAAACACAACATTTTCTGTGGACCTTGAAAGATCAGTCAAAATGCTCTAAATCAGCTGGCACCCACATGTTCTCTTTTCTGAAAATGGTTGGCAGTCAAAGAGTTAATTGCTGCTTTTGAAACGAACTCACGGGCTGAAATAAACAGCACTCCCTGGCGGCGAGCAGGGAAATTTTCCGCTGGTCTCGCCGGGCCTGCACATAACTCAGTTCATTGTGTGAAGGCTTTGACCTTCACACATATGTTATTTGCAATGCAATGTTATACTGTAGTGACAAAAAAAAAAGAAGTTCCCACTCCTAATCTTTACAGTAATGTGACCCCCCCCCCCCTTCCTGTTGTAACTCATTTTAATTGTGTAAATCAGTTAACTTCTTTTAAATTAAGCATTCTATTGGGGTGAAACAAAACCCTTTGGATAAAGGTAAAATTTAATAAAACAAAGCCACAAGTGTTTATTTTAGTTTTCTGTACCACAGTGAATTTTCCTAATTGTTCAAAAGAGGACAGTATTGGTTCCATTTAAAAATGCACTAAATGTTAACAACAATCGACGTTACACCTTCATTTACTCAGGTCAGGAATGTTGCTAAAAGCTGCAGTTTAATCAAAGTTGATTTTACTGTCATTTTAGTTGTCTTTATTTTTAGTTTGTATATACCTAAAAAAAATCAGGCTGTAAGCTAATGATTGTTACTTAAGAAGAACTGCTTGTTAACAGGGCAAGGCAATTTTATTTCTAAAGCACATTTCATATAACCTGGCAATAGCCAGATTGATATAGTGATTCACTCAAGGGAGTTCTCAATCTGGAACTGCTGCATTTGGATTTGCTTGGGAAAGGCGGGACATGCTGTACAATACTTCGTGCTGATTGGACGATGCAGCATCTTGTACACGTTTGTTTTGACCAATCACGGCCACGGATGAAAATGTCGTCTCCGTTTTCGTCAAAGGTGGGGAAAAGCACGAACATCTTCACCAGCTAAAAATGCACGAAGCGCCTCTCGCTGTTCAACATTCAACAAGAAAACGGTGAGTAATTCTGCAAGAACAAAATTAATTGCATGTCCATGTTAGGTTTGTTTGCTTTTCCGTCAGCGCTGCCTTCCTGGTTTCGTCACAGCTGCATATCACGCCCCAAACACAATGTCGCTCTGTGCTTGGTCCTCAGTGGAAATCAACGGGCTCGGTACAAGATGTATTCTCTGGAGTTTGTGAACTCACAAATACCGCGAGAATTCATCTTGCAGAGGAAGGTTACATTTCATATACAAGGCAACTCAATGTGCTTCACACAAGCAAAGACAACACCTACAACCATCAACAAACAACAGCGGAAGCAAAGCAGGGAAAACAAAAGTAACTTACAAAAATTAGAAAAATAACATACATTCACAATGTTAAAAAATAAATAAAAAAACTCCTGCAACAACCTTGCTACCCCAGGTAAAACTGTCTTGAACCGCCACTGAGCTTGAGTAAAAGGTACATGGTGTCTGTATGCATTATCAGAACCTATCCTCATCGGAGCTTTATACTGCCTGTTTTTTTTTAACTTCATTGGAGGATCAATTATACTTCCAAATTGTATTTATAAATAATTCACATAATCATACAGGCTTAATCTGAGTGTAGCCCCTATGAAGGCCTTGTCTTTGTTCATTAATTCTATACAGCTTATCCTGTTAAGGGTAGCGAGTGAGATGAAGCAAATGACAGCTGAATTCCCAGGGGTATACCATGTACTGCTTGCCAGTCAGATGCATGACGGACAGTCCCCTCCAAAAGTATTGAAATGGCAAGGTAATTTCTGAGCTTTACACAATCAGGATTTTTGGGGCCGATCACGATTGCCGATCAGCAAGATGAAGCAATATGTCTGTTTAAATAATTTGTTTATTTACTGTTTATTTGGAAAAAATAATAAGAATTGGCTGGTTGGCTGGCGTCAGGATCTTTGGGGTCAATCAGCTGGTTTGGAAAAAGAAAGATACTCAATGTCTCATTCAATCATTAGATGGAGAACAATATTAAGTTAAACAAATTGCATATTTAACTCGACATTCTAACCCATGCATAGCACAAATCCAGCTGTAATTGACACACAATGAAATGCATCAGTGGGGAGGGGGTGATTGGGGGGTGGGTGAAACTAAAAAATTATATTTAAAAAACCCCGCAGATAAACATTAAATTTACTATACATAAGATGTTTACAATATCTCTTTCTCTGACATTGCCTTGTTTGGCAAAAGTTTAGCGCATCTGTATTTCCTCATAAGTACAAGCAACACATCTGCCTGCTCATTGCATATGTGATTGGCTGGATGTGCGTAGCCGGAAGCTGATGCTACTTACGCTGAGTGATGAAAGCTATTTGAAATTAAAAAGATGTTGAAATTAAACAACACACATACTGTAGTTAGTTAGTTCTTTTATTTGGGTTAAATGGGCTCTGGAGTGAACAAGGTTGTTTTTGAGTAATGTCTTATTTTGAGGATCTGATTAATGACATCTTTGATTAATCGGGCAAATTTTGACATTACAGCACAGTCGATAACCTATCTTGCATACAGTGCCAAATTATCGTCTGATCATGATCCAGGCGATCAGATGGCCATAAAGTCTAGTCATTTTCTTTATTTCATATTTGAAAATAAAGGTGAAAATAAAGTATTTCATGAACACAGTTCATATAACACAGAATCTGTGTTATCCCTGAGCTGTGTTTATATCTAGCAACGCTGTAGTGAAGGCTCCATGGCCTCATTATAGCTAGTGTTCGCATGTTATACAGTACAAAGCGGGCTTAGAGCTTGTAAATCACCATTTGCAATTCATGTATGCGCCTTTGTCTGTGTCATCTGCTTCTTCAACATTTGTGCTTTCTCTTGAGCAAGATACTGATACCCCGAACTACGCCCCCGGCGCTTAACCAACACGGAGCCGTGTGGTTACAATGGAAGCATTCCTCAGAACCTCGTATAACTGGTTCAAGAATGCAGGCCAAGGAAGGCCGTGACATCACTTTTATCTGATACTGCTAGAAACTCCACAGCATATCCACCTGTCGCCAAGTGATAAAAATACAGTATATACCGTAGACATATTTTGGGGGTTTACAACAATACGTAAAATTTCGTACAGTATGTACCAATGTAGTGCTGGGCGATATGGAAAACTTTTCTATCACGATATAGGCTATTGTATATGATGATAACGACATACGCCAATATATTTTAAATGTTTCTATATAAAAACAAATTATACAACACACTATGATTGTTTACCTTTTCTCCTTTTATTTTGAAGTGGCATTAAACAAATCTGTATCAAAAGAGAAATGCATCCAGTACTGCTGCTATATAAAATCATCAAATGTTCACAAGAGGCACAGTAACCACTGACATATTTTTCACAAATGTATTTGTGAATCTAAATAGGGGATACCAAAAAAAATTCAGACAGAAAACAAAAGAAAAGGTATTAACTTTGGTATATCCATTTTCTGAATGGCTTATCAATCCTGGACATTTAATCTTCTTCCTCCCGGTTGACGCACGGGACGCCATAACAATAACATCACTTCCTGTTTAGCTAACTGTGTTGTATCATTTTGCTAAGTGTGTTGCATTACTTTTTCTCTCCAGAGACACATTAAAAAGCCAGCTGTTTTGCTGTTAAAAGTTCAACACGCTCCACTTTAACGCGGCACCAGCAAGAACTTTGTAAAAAGTGTAATCAACCACCCAAGCACTTAAATTAATGTCAGTTCCATACTAACGTTAGCCGATTAGCAAAGCAGTTTGCAAGGCTTCTCCGTCTTTTCCTCGTTAATCACGCCTCAATCTGAGGACTTCGATATTTGTAACTAAAGAAGTGCTTCTTATACGCCAGCATGGAGGTTGTGATTACTAACTTAGGAGCGCAAGCGCAACATGTTTATGTGCAACGGCCGAAGCTCGTTGCTATTCTGCAGCATAAGTAGTAGAACCGATCTCGTCTCGACTTAAGAAACCCTTTTTATAGGTAACGTAAGCATCCCCACGAAGCCTTTGGGGGCTTTCTCCGCCCTTCAATTTTCAGAAAAACTTACAAATAGCTAAAACAGCCCATTTAGACCCGCAAAGTGCTATGCGTGTTTCACACAGCTAGGTCACTAGGTTATTTCAATGAGCCGAAAGGAGTACTTAGCATGCTTTGAGATGGGCTTAAAAATATATATATATTTAAAACGTTAATAATTATGGGTTTGTTGTTTTAGTAAAGTTTTTCAAAGTAGTAGTATTTGCATTTACCCACCTCGTAAAAAAATAATTAAAAAAATCATAGACTACAAGCGGTTCAGATGGACGTTAGATTTACAGTACATTGGCACCGTAAGCTTGTAATGTACGATGACTATGTAACATTCACTGCCACCTATTACAGCTGTGCGTAACAAACATGCAGAATGAATGTTTTTGTCCGTCAAAGGTTCTCTGTCTGTTTGCTGTAAGTGACAAATGACCATAGACACGATAGGAAAAAAATGACACGAGAATTTTTTTTCTATCGTCTTCGCGATAATTATCGTATATCGCCCAGCACTATACCAATGAATGAAGTAGTGAAGCTTGTGGTAAAAAATGCCATTCACTTGAATGAAAGCGAACTCTCTATTGAAATGAATGAGAGGTCTCCAGGTCTCCAAAAGGAAGGCGTGGCGCGTCGTGTGGAACCTTCCGGGTAGTCTCGACCGCGGTGAAGACGTCTTTCAGCCTCAGCCTGCAACCTCGGTGGTCCCCCGGCTCGACAATCGTGGCCCCTGCCTTAGAGAGTGGCTGTCGCGGATGGCTTTGTACACCAGAGTGTGACAATGATGTGCTGCCGGCGGGAGCGACTTGAAGAGGCGGCCCAGTGATAAGAGTGAGCTCTCCATTCAAGAGAATGGACATAGCAACGTGTCCTCGGCTCATGAGTATTTTTTTAAAATACAATATGCATACTGCATAAACTATTCTTATATCTTGGCAGCAGATGTCGGAAATTGTTTTGTCTGCGTGAAAGCTTCTGTACATTTGATGGGCTGCAATTTGCGGCATCACCCCATCATGCATAGAGACTCACCACTCGTGAAATCTTGTGGCTGAACTGCACATACTGCGTGTGTGCAGTGGAGGATCCTCATTTCAGGTGATCCAGCCTCAGATTGATTGGTGTCTGTTTGCACTGGAAAAGGCCAAGCACACCTGGAGTGGTGCCGGGACAGGCTGTTCTGGAACCCTTACTGGGAAAAGCGGCGTAACAGTGTGTGTTTGCTGTTTCAATTATTGTGATGGTGTCAAATGCAGAGGTCAAATTTCGTGTACATGTGTGTACATGACGAATAAAGATGATTCTTCTTCTTCTTCTTTCTTGCATTTCAAAGAAGCTCTCTAGAGATTTGCCCTCTTTTTCTTCTCTTTTTCAATAAATACCTTATTGGCCTTGATTGTTTTTTGTTGTTGTTTGTTTTTGTGAAATAATCCAGGAATGACAGGGCTCAACGGCTACATTGTACAGTAATATACGTTTTACAATGATCATGCATAAACCACAATGACTGCTGCCGTTCCTCACAGGAGTATTTGCCTTCCATATGGTCTTGTGGTTTAGATTTCTGGTTTTCACCCATGCGACCTGGGTTTGACTCCTGTTATGGGAACTAGAATTTTCCGGGCGACAGCACCTCATCTGTAATATTCTGAGAAGACGGATGGCTAGAAAGAGGAGTAAGAAAGGCAATCATATGTTTGAGAAGCCATCTCTAAAATGAGGAGGAGGGGGCTTATAACACGACCCATCTTCCATGTTGCAATGAGACTGAGAATAATTTAGCCTCGAAAAAAATTAACCCACAATACAACCAATTTTGGCCTTGAGGTGCTACCACAAACATTGTAATTTGTTGCAACTAAATAGAATATTAATGATCTTAATTCTACCCAAATACTGTTGTTAGCAGACAGTGGTCAGTGCATCTCAACGATTGTTGTTTCGCACCCAAAAGATTCATACTTTTGGTGGTTAGAGCATGTCTCCAATTTAGGGAATAAATACAGTAGTTGCGTTTCCACACTAATGTTCAGGTAACAGCAGCAGGCCTATCTAGTCTAGGGCTTGAAATGATAACGCCTGCTCAGAAGAGAAGCGAAATTTCTTCGAAGAACAGCAGTCAAGTTGCAATCGATTCAATGCTCTCACAAAGAAATGATCTGAATGAATGAGAATATTTACTGGCAAACTCATCTGTAAGCAACTTGGGCTTTAAAAAAAGACAAATAGCTGAAAGTCAATTCCTGACTACTTTCTAAGCACCCTTGAGCAAGACGCTAAACCTTCTTTTGCTATTCAGAACAGATTAGATTTCAGTGTTGTCTTACTTTCCCCACTGGGCCATGTGGCGTTATATACAATTAATATATTTCAAAGTGCTCGAGAATGTGATTGAGGATATTGAAACATTTGTTTGAATTTTCAATGAAAACAATTTCAGTGCTGGAGGCCGGGCTCAGAAGTGGATCATTCCTTTTTTTTAAGCTGTTGAACCTCTGCCATGATAAGCTATTACAGAAACATAATGAAAATGTGATCCTTCAAACGTTAACACATCACTCTCTCTCTCTCTCTCTCTCTCTCTCTCTCTCTCTCTCTCTCTCTCTCTCTCTCTCTCTCTCTCTCTCTCTCTCTCTCTCTCTCCCTCTCTCTCCCTCCCTCCCTCCCTCCCTCCCTCCCTCCATCCCTCCACCCCCCCCCCTTTGTCTCCATCACATTATCTAGCTTCCCCAGTTTCTGATGCTGTCGGTGTGAAATAAAAATATGTGTGTGTGTGTGTGTGTTTGACATCTTCAAGGTATTAAAAAGGATTCTGCGGCTGTTTGAGTTTTGTCAATAGCGCGCATGTGTAAACCCCATTAAAAAATGACTTCTGTTTGGCTTCGCTCTTTCAGTCCTTGTCTCCTCTGTTCAGCAACCTTAAAAACCTTCTTTCTTTTATGGCACGGTGGTCCTGTATCCTTCTCTGCCATTGTTGGTTAACTTTGAACACACACGTGAGTAGCTAGCTACAGTAGAAAGAAGCTACACCACCGCTGCGCTGGTAATCACTGTTACGCTAGAGGCCTACGCAAGCTACGTACTCGGGGCACATACGCAAGAAGTGTGATTGACAAGCCAGGAGCCAATCAATAACGACGCACCTTCGTTATTGATTGGCTAGAATCTAACATTCCCCGCCATGTCCACAGTCTATGAATAACATATTTTTTGGTAACCATAAGTACAAGTCTGTTACAGGTTTATAAAGCGATTTTTAAGTGAATCAGACAACTTAATTTGTAGTAAAATCTTCTCTAATACCTTTAATGTATAACTATAATTTACTATACTATGACTAAACTTGGACATATAAAGAAATAATCATGTGATATACAATTTTTTTTTTGTAAACTTGAGAACAAAATAATAATTATACATTAGAATTTAAAATCTCCATCCATCCATCCATCCATTTTCTTATCCTTGTCCTCACAATCTAATTTCAGTTAAAGAACTTCTACACTACATACTAGCAATTAATCATTGCAGAACGATAGACATGATTTAGTTAATTACCAATGCCATTAAATCAGAGCAGTGCCTATTTCAAAATTAGACTGCCATTGACCTGACATGTCTGCTTTTGTTCCAACAGCTTATGTAACACAGTGCAAGAGAAAATTTTGATTTCCATCTGTCTTTCTCTGAAGTCAAACATGTTCCTGATAAAGTCCCATTACAATTAAAAAATGTAAAGTTGAATGTTTGAACTTATGAGTATCACTTCCTCCTTAATATATCAGTTTTCCTCATTAAGGTTGCGGGTGAGCAGTTCCCTTTCCCAGGTGACTTCATGTGAGAATTTCAGGGCACTTATTAAACAAGGTAACGTAATATAGTATAATATATTGTCATGTGAAAGGTTCAAACAAAATAAAATTACTATTATATAGAATTTAATGAATCATACTTTTCTTACATTAATTACTGCAAATTATGGACATTTATGAATGCCCTTCCTCCCTAGGAGGTCTTCAGAAAATGCTGACAACGTATTGCTGTTATTGTGTAGTAGTAGGTCTACTTTGTTGACTTATTTTATAACACAAAATTGGAAATTATGTATTGCTTTTTTTATGCAAATGTACACTACAATTTTTCCTTCATCTTTCTTCTTGCCTAGTGCTCAAGTTCATTTTCAATCTAGTTCAGTGAAAAATGGCACGGATAATAATGTAATATTATATTTCCCTTCCAGAGCCACTCTACCAGTTTAAATTTAACCACAAAGGGAATGTGGATGTTCTCAAATCAATCTTTGCCTCTAACCTAATCAGTGGATTTGTTCATAGACTATATGCATGGTGGTGGATATTGAATCACTACAACGCATGGATGAGAAAGTAGGGATTGGCACTCAAGCACACACACACACACACACACACACACACTTAGAATAGAGATGTAGTTATGCGTACACAGTATGTTACAGACATTCCTTTCTCCCAAAACCATTGGTTCCTCTCACCCAGTAACCTTATAAAGTATCACATGAGCCTACTTCGCCAATTGACACTTTAAAAGACCATGTACAATAACTACTACTAATAATATAGTATGTAGGCCAATGCTAGTTAGTATTTAGGAATAACTACAACAACATTAATATGTACATGTATATATGTAATGCGTTTTCACAAAATCAGGCTTATGTAAAAATAAAAAAAATGGAAATATAAAATCATTTATATATATATATATATATATATATAACATTGCTCATATTTCAGTCTTTTTTTTCAAAGCAAATTTCTCAGTAGTTATTTTTTAATTTTCAGTGTATCAACCTACCAAATAATAGTTCCTACACTCATTTTACAAAGCATAAACCCATATTTTCTCATAAGAGTGAGCTATTCATATTTGTAAATAGCAATATTATAACCTTATCTTAACCATAATATCAAAATTATAGTCATAAGTATAACAGTTAATTCCAATCCCTGTCTTTAACCCAGCTCCTCCTCTGCCCTATACCTCTCCATTTTATTATTATTTTTTAAATATTTGAACTGATTTATTGTTGGACATTGTTGAAGTTCTCCATTTAATGTATTCCATATTTTCACTCTACAAATAGCAAGACAAAAATGTTTCAAAGTACTGTAATTGGGTTTTCTAGATGGTTTTGTCCATTTGTGCATAAGTGGAAAATGGACAATGCAGAACACCTCAAGCGCCTGAGATATACATAAAGAGATACAACTGTTTGCGCTGTCAAGTTTCAGTGTTGAAAGCTCTCTGCCACACAGACACACATGTCTTGATAATGTTGGGTGTTCTGCACTACAAGCAAAGCGAGTGTGAACCGAAGCCGCACCTGTATAAATTGGACTTGAAAATCATCTTAAGTTTTTAGAATGGAACAGCCTCAAGTACGGGTCATCAAACTGCGTCATTTCACCCTAGAAATTTTAAATGTTAAAATTCAAAACAGTCCTCAACACACTTTTTCTCAATTTCTAAAACAAAAGTTTGGACAGGATTCAATGGATGTTAATCAGCTACTACAGATGCACATATGATTCGTTAGAGCGTTGCAATACTCTGACAGGAACATGGATTTGAATGTACACTGATACATCAGCTACAGCTGTGCAAACATGAATATTTGCATTTGTGTACAATATGTTTGACCTCAATTATTGTAGTAGTGGTTACTTTTTCTAAATGTTCCATTCAGCTACTATATCTTACTATATTTGTAGGTCTTTAACTTTGAGTTTGTGCTGATTTACTTTATATTGAGTAATTTCCACATGATATTGACATTTCAAACAAAATATTTCTATTTTATCGGCCAATAGAACAAATGCACTATTTTGTTGTTGAATTAAATTTGCATTCTTGATGACAGAAATGATTCACTTTAGCTCAAATGGTCAAAATCTTCAACAACCAGAATCCTTGACTTGATATCTTCCAGGCTACTGAACTGATGCTGTCAAAACATTGACATCTATGCACTCAATCTGGGCTTTCATCTAAGTGCCACACTGCCCTTTTTTTTCTATAGCAGTGCTGACAGGCTGTTTGAATTTTGGAATGTAAGAACTTCAATCAAGCAGTCTGTTGCACGAGGTGCACAAAAAGCTAAGTCAGTTCAATGATGGAGTATGTGCAAGCACTTCTCTTTTTTAACCAGGACCAAGATACAACGGTTCCACATACAAAGCTCAGACTACAAGAGTGATTTCGCACCAGAATTACAAATTACCTATGTTATTCTTCTATATTATTTTTTGTGGGATAGTATATGTCATATAGATAATGGCTCATCTAATAACAGATGTACATATATTTTGAAGTATTTATCTGATAACAGTGTATTTTGTTTTCATTGTTGGCTTTTTATCCCTTTCAGTGTGACTGGGCAGGAAAGTGGTGTCCTAGTGCCCTCTATTGATGAGCTGCCATTGCTCAGCTTACACAGTATATTGTCAATATACAGTGCCATGAGTAAAGGTAAAGTTCACTCCGAAAAAATGTCAGCCTCTACTCCAAACACACAGATCGGATTCGACTGTCCTTGACGTCGCTCTACGTGACGCAAAACCCAATGTGCCAGCGCTGTCAGTATTGCATCGATTCCACCTGCCCAACTGCTTCCTCACATGCTATGGTGGTCAAATGCTTAGGCGGCTCCACTGTCCTGTTGGTTCATCACATGCGCAACCGGACATACAGTGACAGTTTACATTACATTACTCAAATGCTGAAATCGGTCCCACTAAATTCTTTACATATGCAACCGGAAACAGTGAATTATTGCCTGGTCATAGCCCATGGCGGAGGCACGTGGTGGCCACGGCCACGGACATACACAGTGGCTGACTGGTTAGCACGTCCGCCTCCCAGTGCAGAGGACGTGAGATTGAGTCTGGGCTTTCTCCGGGTTTGCACGTTCTCCCCGTGATTGCGTGGGTTTTCTCCGGGTGCTCCAGTTTCCTCCCACATTCCAAAGACATGCATGGCAGGTTAATTGAACACTCCAAATTGTCCATAGATGTGGTTGTGAGTGTGGATGGTTGTTTGTCTCTGTGTGCTCTGCGATTGGCTGGCAACCAGTTCAGGGTGTACCATGCCTACTGCCCAAAGACAGCTGGGATAGGCTCCAGCGCCCCCGCGACCCTTGTGAGGACAAGCGGTTAAGAAAATGGATGGATAGTCCATGAAAAGGCATACTGGTAATTTACTTGTTTTTGTTATTTATTTGTATGTTTAATGTTCAGTGTTTTGAACAAATAAATGTGTGTAAAATTAGACACAAAAAGAAGACATTTGATGAATCAATCTTGTACAGTAGGAACAAGCTGATATTTTAAAAAGACACAATAAAACAAAAAAATAAGAACTACAAAAAACAATATAATAAAAATAAACCAAGGGTTCTTTTTAACCTGTATTTCTTTTACAAAATGGTCCATTCAGATATTATGATTGTATTCAATTATGAAATCAAATACACTTATAAAAAGCGGAAACAATATAAAATAACATGAAACAATGCGATCATCAAAAATACATTTATTAATGTGTGAACTTTGGCATCCAACAAGATGCCAAACAGGCAAAGAATTCCTGCATCAAATTAAGCTCAGAGTCTTGAGTCCTGTTTACTAACACAAAAATAACTACATGAAATAGATTTTATCACAGGAAAAACATATTTTGGTGAAGTAAGGCATCAAGATTGTGAATTTCGCTGTTCGGTTTCCTTTTCTACTTATTGTGTACAGGTCAGTAACTGACATTTGCCTTATTGCCGCTAAGTGGCAGAAAGCTCTATTGTAACTGAGCAACTCATTGTCAATTGTAACAGCGCCAATGCATTGAATTCTTTACATATTTTATACAGCCCACTTGTCAGCGCTCGCAGCCCAAGGTCGGCATGCGGACGGTATGGCTGCATGGTTAAGAACCACTTATTTAGACGTTTCAGGTATAAATTTATGGTCACCCCTATATGAGTCATGGTTTCACCCTGGCCACCCCAATTAATTTTTTGGGGCTACGCCCCTCTTCTTAGCCATTGACATATGGTCGGTTACAAAAATAAAATAAATACAGAAAAAGAGATTGTTGTTGCACCTGGGGTGTGATTGAGGACCCAAATGCCAGGAAGCAGAGCAAGGAGGTAGAGGTGGAGTCCAAACAAATATTTAATAAAACAAAACGAGGGAGCAAACAAAGTACTGCTGGGGAAACAAAACAACGAAGTCTAAAAAAGGAAAGCCGTAGGGGGAACGACGCGGCAGCATGACAGGAGGAAAACAACAATGTATCGACGCAGACAGAGGGGAGACAAAAGACTATATACACACGCACACAAATGACAAAACGAGACACACCTGGGCAAGACACAAGTGGCTGAGGGCACTGATTGGTTGACACACGAAGAAGGGCAGGGTTACACTTAACAAGACCAAAGGAGACACACAAGGAAAAACACAACAGATCATGACAGAAACTTAAAGAAACATGACAAAATCAAAAGCAACAAAATTAACCCTAACGCCCAATTCACACTGACTGCGGACCGGACGCGGAACGGTTTCCGTACGGACTGCACAGACTGCAATTCACACTGCGTGTGTTGCGTGAGCTGTCAGTGTCCGGAAATCTGCACCCCCCCAGACCACAAGCTCACGGGGCTTTACACTGGTGAGTTGAGTTCACGTGATAGCAACCGTGTATATAGATTCCTATTGGTATTGGCCTGTTGTCACATCGATATGCTTTTTGGACATTATTTCGGGACTTCTACCATGGCTCTTCTACCATGGGTAAGTGTGTTTTGTGTTTAAATAGTGTTATTTTGTTATGTTTAATTCATTTTGAGCACATTTTTTGTGTTTGAAATGTCCGACTCATGTCATGCTATGTAGTTAGCTAGTTTCCCTCCCAAGAAAACGAGTTCGCAAACGGTTTTATTTTGAAATATACTGGATCAACCTTGATGCCAACGCCTGACTTCCTGTCCGGCTTGTGAAATTCTTCAGCTTCATGAAAATCCGCATGCGGAATCTGGAGAAAATAGAAAGCTTGCGGAAATCTTCCGCATCCGATCCGCACCGCACATGCACCGCACTGCAGCTGGTGTGAATTGACACGCAGACTCAAATGCTTTCTATTCCTTGCGGCTTCCGTACGGATGCCGTTCCGCATTCAGTGTGAATTGGGCGTAACCTAACCCAAACCATGACGGTTTGGGGTACTGTACTACAAATGTGGTAAGGGAGGAACCATTCGGGCGGTGTGGAGTTGTAAAAAGTGTCGCAAACGTATGACGTCAAACACTACACGTGCTGAACGATGCCTCCGTTCGACGTCGTTGCTATAGCAACTTGTCAGATGGGTCAATAAAGTGTATAGACAGTCAGCTCTAAAAATCGGATTTGAGTAGGAATCCGATTGAACTCAGATATGCCTGCAGTCTGAACACAGCCTTGAATCTAAATTTGCGACTGGCATGACATCATAGGACAAATAGCAGACATGCAAAACATTAACGTGTCATTGCCTCTGGTTGTGTGCTGAAATGGATGCTTTTGAAAAACGCTGGCATGTGCTGGAAGTAAGGCCAGAGAAGAGATCGCAAGTTGGAGTTATCACACGTTATGTCACAAGGTCGCCCAAGTGAGAGGAAGCAGTGCCTCTGCCTCATACTATTGGATTCCTTCCCCCACTCTGTTCATCTGAAACACACTGGGTCTGCATAACAATGAAGAGCACCTTGGCCTCACCTGCTTTAGTGACCTGTGGATAAATTCCCAACCTCAACATCCGCTGATAATCTTTTGACCTTGCACACATACTGATCATCAGGTGAGTTTTGACCACGTTTCATCAAAATCAGCAAAATTCAGATAATCCAATGTCAATGATCAGGGATTTGAGCCACAGATCGGATAATTTTTTGGATCAGAAAAAAAAGAGATAAATAGTACTTTGTCTTCAATTCAAAATGTCTAATATAGCCGTTTAGGGTTGAGTGTCTTCATTTATTTTGTAAAATGCTTTTCCCCCATTAAATTACATAAAAAATAATTCCAAATGTCTAATGTAGCCATTTAGGATTTAGGAACACAACTTAAAGTGCAATATGAGGCAGAAACATTTTCATTCTATACATGGTCCATATGTAAAATAACAAGGTAGCCTACTAAGGGCTTAAACTACAATCTAAACGGCTATGATTCACATTTTGAGTTGAATTTTTTCTTTTTTATTGGGCAAAAGTGTTTGTTTTTTTAATAAATGAAGACAAAGTTCTATTAATCTTTTTTGGTTTTTGTTTGTTTTTTAATAATGAAAATACCTCAAAGTGTAATTTAAGGCACATTCCCTTCCTTTAAACATGGAGGATGAATTACAAAGTAGCCTTGATCCAGAATAGTGAAAAATAATTCATGTAAGCCAGTTACCAGCTGTCAAACTCATTTACAGCTACCAGCCAAGCACCCGTATGTAATGTAACAACTAACTGCATGCGAGCAAGTAGCCACTTACATCGGAGACTTCTGCCGTATCATACATGAATGACGGCGTAATTAATTAGCGGTTTCTTAGCATCCTAAATTAGCGATTGAATATGAGTTTGGGATAGCGTTGTGTTGATGTTGGTCGGCGGTCGCAACTTTAATGTCAATCAAAACTACGAACAACTAAAAGGGAAGTTAACCTGAGCGTAATTCACACTGACTGCGGAACGGACGCGGCGCGTTTTCCGTACGACCGCCGCACGGACGGCAATTCACATCGCCTGCGTTGCATGAGCTGTTTGTGTCCGGTAATCTGCACCCGCCAGACCACAAGATCACGGGGGTTTACGCTGGAGAGTTGAGTTCACGCGATAACCCTGTATATACAGTCCTATTAGTAAACAATGGCCACACTTGCCTGTTGTCACATGATCGATATGCTTTTGGACATTATTTCTGGGACTTCTACCATGGCTCTTCTACCATGCGTAAGTACGTTTTGTGTTTAAATTGTGTTATTTTGTCATGTTTAATTAATTCTGAGCTAATTTTTTTGTCCTGAATGTCCTACTCATATCATGCTATGTAGTTAGCTAGCTTCCCTCCCCCAAAAATGAGTTTTCAAACGGTTTTTATTTTGAAATATACCGGATCTACCTTGATGCCGACGCTCGACTTCCTGTCCGGCTCGTGTAATTTCTTCAGCTTCATGAAAATCCGCACGCGCCGTCCGGAAAAAATAGAGCTGCATCCGATACGCACCGCATTGACACGCAGACTCGAGTGCTTTCTATTGCTTGCAGCGGCCGTACGGAAAACGCACCGCAGTCAGTGTGAATTGGCCATACGCGTGAGTTATGTTGAGTATTTTCATCTTCCTTGACATGTCTGAATGGTGTCCACTGCGAATGCGCACTTTGCTGTTGTCACGATCTTTCATTTGGTACGCAGTATGTTTGTGTAGTCAAAGTACACGATATTCTGCCTTGAAAGATGAGTTCAAATGCTCGAAATCGGCTGGCACTGTCGGGGTTGTTTTTTGGATAACTTGTGGCAGTAAAAGAGTTAAGTAAAGCTGTAATTTTCAAACTTAAGAGTACAAATATATGTGTCAGGTATGTAAGCAAATGTGTCTTATAACTGTTTAGTGTTTATTAAAAACAGGGTTGCTACCAGTCAGTAAAGCTCAATGAGAGAAGGTGAGGTGATAAAAGTTGAGGTCTTCTCTCCTTTCATGCATGCAAATTAGTCTTTGTCACTGGGGTCTTAATTAAAATTTCTGATTATTATATGAAAATTCTAAATTAATAGTAAGGAATGTCTAAGGAGAAAATGGCAGTGGCAATCAGGAGAAGAAGCGAGAGATGTCATGGGAGTGAGAAAATATTTTAATGCTTTGGCTGCAAAATAGATTTTGATCGCTACATCGCCTATACTATGACTTGTTAGTTTTACAAGACGAGAAGCAAGGCGATAGTGGAACTGGGAGAGGATGATGATAATCTAAGGACTCGTTAAAAGATGAGAAGCTGTGCTGTGAAGAGACTGCCAACTGCAGGGCTTGACTGTTGTCTGTTAACGAAGATCGTTTGAGACAAAAGGCTATGGAGAACACACTGAAAGAGATGTAAAGAAATGCAAATGAAAAGACCATGATTAATTGAGTGAGTATGAGTTAGTGATCTTTTGTTACTTGAACAAAAGGTGATTGTGTCCTATGGGTGCAGAAGGCGTGACGAAAGCTATGGGTAGTTTTTAGATGACACAGAATAGCACTACATCTACATTTTTATGCGTATTGGAGGTGGTTTGTGGGTAGCTGATGTTAGCTGATTCTTTGATGGAAACTCCCATCAAATATAAATCAAGGCTAAGAAAAGGCATTTTCCAGATATAGGGGACGGAACATATTGGATGGTGATGTACGGTTATCGGAAGGATTTTGGGGTTACTATCGTTAATTCTTATTCAGATTTTGTCCATCCATTTTTCATGCCTCTTGTCCTCATTAAGGTCACACGTGTGGCAGTTTGTCAGTCTTGTGACATCAATAAACCAGATTAAAGGCTTTCAAACTACGGCAGGGGAACAAGGTATACAGCTGGGATTAATATAGAACCTTTGAACGCTTGCCTTTCTCTCTTTCACAAAGTGATGATGATGATGGCAGTGGCTGGAATGGCTGCCATACAAGGTAATAACTGAACTCATTCACTGATGCCACACTATCCACAGCAATTAGGACTTTACTATATTTCCCAAGATTATACACTGCAAGTCTCAGGTGGAGTATTAAATTAAACCAGCCACATTTTTTTGGTGTGCTCAATATTACTTTCCTCAGCTTCGTCATTATTTCAGCAACAATTGTGAATGTGTCTTTCTTAAACATATTTGTCGGCGTGTATCAGTCACAAAATAAATATACACACAGAAAATGCTGAAGTGTTTGCTGTGATAATGCAGAAGTAGAGGCCAATGCGTCACAAGCCAAATGTGATAAATATGACTTCTGGTTCCTGAAGGACAGGAATGAGGTACAATACATTTAATATTGCATATACCGTCCAGCATTGTGTGGCGTGCCTGAAGACACCACTGTCATGCATTTCAGTAGGTGAGTTTATTTATTTATTTATTTATTTATTTATTTTTATCACAGTTATCCTCACTTCAACGGCCACTCTTCACAAGGCCCATATGTTTCAGTCAGGTGTCGATTCAAGCAGCACAACAAGCAAGGCAAATCCTAGAAATCGGAAGATGTACCTGAAGATGTAGCCGGTCTGAACTTAGAGCCACTCAGACCATGTCTAAATAATGGCACAGCTGATCCAATGTGATTTGGATTAATTTGATTGGCGCACAGGCAGCTCTATGAACATGTGTGGTGGATGTCAGACGTATTTCATTCATAAGTATGTGAATAGTGGGCATCAAACACTCTGAATCAGTGCAGAAATCAATTAATTAAACACATAATTTAATTTTTATCAACATTATATTTTGAAAACCATGCCACTGGCTGCCACAGCTATTTTGGGGTGCACATTAACAATTTGGAGTGGCCTCCAAGGATTAGCTTTGATTGATTGACCTTGATTGAAGTTGCCTGTGACCACTTCCACAGTGGTGCAGCCCTCCCTGTTGCATATCGGCCTGTGCTTGTCTGTGAAATTACCAACATCAGGTCTAACCCATTTCCATACAGAAATGTGCCACATGCCGCTCAAGGTTGGCAGTCACGGAAGTAGAGAAAAAACGTACAAATTTTATATTATATTTATATTTATATTTGTGATTACTGCGGTGCAAAACCAAGGCCCCCACAAGCTTTATTTTTTATAATTAATTGTTTTCAAAATAGGCGACAAAATAGACTTTGTGGCATTCTAGTTATACAGCATACAGTATGATTATTATGCCGTTGCTAAAAAGAATTCATGAATCCAATCGTGTCCCAAGACTTTTGCACCATACTATATACGCAGGCTTTGCCTGATATATGTCATTATTTGCCAATATGTGTTTACAGCAGAGGTACTGTATATTCAGTCAAGACACAAAAGGGTATGTTTCCCATCTGTTGTACCGAGTGAATCAACCAAAAGGGAACACACAGAAAATCCCATGTGATATCTGTGCTGGCAGCAACAATACTCATACATGCTCCTCACATACCACAGATGTGTAAGTTTCCTTGCAGGCACTCACAAATAACATATTGATTATGCCGGGGGCACAAACACTAACACACAAGCTCAACACATGCACACACATTTTATATAGTAACAGGGAAAGATTGAAACAGCTGCCAGCTATTTAATATATGCACATAATAAATGCATTATTTGCAGTTATTCAGTATTGAATGGTCTTATCACACAAGATAAACAGAAACAAAATGTAACGACCATGGTACAATATGTTAGTCACAATGGTGAAGAAAAGTCAGCTCACACAAAGTCGATTACAGATTCACGCCTGGAAATGCTGTCCTCGAGACCCAAAGCACACACATATCAATTGGCAACACTAAACTCCTTGTGTGTTTTGTTTTCAAATCATTTATTATTTTTCCCATAATGCCACGGGGTATTGACTTCCTCATTCACATACCCTGTTGTATTATGGGAAAATAATGATGCATGTAAATCATGAACTGCTGACATAACAAATCATAAAAATTATGAATGGACAATGCTTATCGTTTACTTATTTAATTTACGAATATATTGGTACAATGTAGGCTAAATGCTGAGATTGCATGCGCAAGTCAATACCTCGTGGCATTCGAGAAAATGCTATGGTTTTAGCATTTAGCCTACAAGTACGTTCGTAACGTATTGGCAAGTATGATTAAACGTATTTACAAATACCAGTATGTTTAAACATCCTTTTAAACTGCGGTTGAACATACATAAATACGTACGTTTAAGAGGACCCTGACTACAATGACATATTTGCTCCATATGATTTATTTGGTTGTTACTAACATATGACTATGAGATTAGAATTATAGATAGAAACTATGAGATTCATGTTTAATTTTTTTTTCCAGTTTAATGCATTTTGTAGAAACTTTATTTGTACATACGCAGCCATTGCTATTTATGGCGCAACGCATTCAGTGCGTAATGACGTTGAATGGCGGCTGTCTCTCTGCCGAGCAATGCGAAACAGATATACAGAAAGCAAGGTGAACCTCGTAGCGAGTGTTGGGAACGGTACTTTATACTTTACTAAGTAATTAGTTATAGCTACTCATTACTTGCTTAAAAAAGTAACTGAGTTAGTAATTAAATTAGACTCGTTACCAGGCAAAAAAAAAATGTCACTACTTTTTTTTAAATATAAATTAATTTGGATATTTACATTATTATTATTATTATTGTTATTATATTTTTATACAAGAAATTAAAATGATGTCCAGGCTATATAGGATGTTTTCATTTATTTTTGTTAATATTTATGTCACACATATGCCCCACTCCATAATGACATATCATATAATAATAATAATAATAATAATAATAATAATAATTCATTACAAAACAAAATAAAAAATTTTTTTACTGATTAAATAGAATTGTAACTAAAATCTAATAACATATCAAAAAAAGAGCAGTGTGGTTATGCTGTGTAGGCGATCTTAAATAGATGAGTTGTTAGTTTGGATTTGAAAATAGTCAAGGGTGAATTGCAGAAATCAGGAGGCAGAGCGTTCCAAAGCCCATAGTACTGAGGCGGACAGGTGGAACAGTCAGATGGTTGATGAGGAGGATCTGAGGGTGCGAACAGGAGTGGTGATGTACTGTATGTTCTACCACTGCCAATTACTACAGCAATCATAATAATAATAAATAAAATAAATACTGGATATATGGTGATTCGTGGCACATATGTCATCTATAGGTAATTTGTAGACAGTCCTAGCCAGTCCCTCCAGGATTTCGCGGGCATTTTTTTAATGATTGTTGTGGGCTAAAATAATCAATAACATATAAAAGAAATTGCCAATGCTATTAAATATGCAGTGATTAATGCTATCATGGACAAAATCATTGCCATAACTACTACTACATTTCCTCCTCAAAATCATCAGCTTCCACTTGAGCTCTCTGAAAAACATACTTTTGTACACTTTCAATTAAGAGAGTATGGTGAGTTTATAATTCTACACATTTAGAGACATGTTTATTAATTGATTCACGTCAGAAAACTGCCCAACTCTTGGCTTAACATGCATCATTCACATACAAATGTTATATAACTGTGCACCATTTCTCACCTTAATTTGTTTGGTGTTCACAACAAACCTCGACTCCATCACCCCTGAGAGTGTGATTTGCCCAGACTGCATATTTCTTTCAACACTTTTCACATTTTTAGCACTCATGAAATAAGAGAAATACAATTGTTGGCGCTATGAATTACACTAGGCGAGCATGTCACTATGACTTAACGGTATTCTTTATCGCTGTCATGGTGCTTGTGGAGTTGCGATGTTAATGGTTCTTGGTGGAACAGAATTGTAATCGTTCCTTAAGGCGGACGTTTTTCGGCAAATCTCTACTGTAATTTTGATTATTGTCACTCTTGTCAAAGTTGTTAAGCCCGAAGAGTTCCAAGCGTGGACTTTTGCTAAAATGCTAATATGTTTACTGTGAAGGTCCAGAAGGAAGACACATGGTGAAACGCTCCCCGCGGGACCTCCAAAATAAAAGTCACTACACATTTTTGCTGTCAAAACACCTTAATTGTGACGAGGTCCGACAACAACAGTGCCTCTAACTGTGTGCAAATGACATTGTCAGAGCAAGTTTTCCGGAAAGTGCACACGACATGTAAGCTTACTTTGAGCCTTGAAACTAATAAATACATTTTAGCGTGCCAAATTTCACATGCAATAACAATAAATATGGGGAGAATAATTACCGGTAGTTAGATTAGTTTATTTGTGAAAAAAGAATGGCGTTACCTACCTAACGCCGTTAGTTTATTCCATTCCACGTCACTATGCACAGAATGCGTTGCGACGTAAACAACAATGGCGGCGTACATACAAATACATTTCTACAAAACGTATTAAACTGGAAATTAATTTTGAAAAATAGCTCTCATAGATATGTCAGTAGCAACCAAATAAATAATATGGTGCAACTTTGTCATTACAGTCAGGGTTCCTTTTAAATGTATTTGCCAGTCAGTGTTTATTCTACATTGGCAGTTCCACGCAGCGCTTCCGTACAAGTGCTTTATTCAATATGCATAATTGAAAATTTAAAAAACCTATGTATAGTAAACCACGGCTGGAGAGCAGTTCACAACGGACTCCTCTGGTGCTCTTTCAGAACTTGCACCTGACTCATTTGTCAAATCAGGACTCAAATTCAAGCATGTTTTCGAGGGTTGGAGTGAAACAGTGCACACTGAGAACATATTCCCGAAAGCGCCCTGAGAATAGAATGAATCACTTCAGGAAGTGATACGTTCACTCACGTTTGCTGAAAAGATTTATATTTCAAGGATTTTTATAATTATATATTATCCCCCGAAACCCCAGAGAAACAAAACATGCTAGGCATGCTTGTTTTCCTAGCCTACTCGCTGAATATCTGGGGATTTTAAGTAGATTGGGTTACTTTACCTAAGGTTGGGTTAATTATTTTTGGTGCAACAGGTTGGATTACAGATTGAATTTGTGCAGGCTGAAGAGCTGAAGCTTGTCGCCATTTTGGACAGTTTTTTTGTATACGGAAGTGGAAGTAAATTTGAATATAACATTCTTAGCATGCATCGACTTCCATATTTCTCAACAGATTTCACATCTTTTCAAATTCAACATACTCCAGAAATGCACAGCAAATAGGGTGCCATATTTTCACATTCCAAATATTCAGTTTTCAACTTTTTTTCTTTCTGTTTTTCTTTTTTTGTTTGTTCTTTTTGTCTAAAAAATAAAATTCATTTTTCAACCAAAAATTCCTAATGCCATGTTCAACAAAGCACATTCACATCTTCGCGACCCTTGTGAGGAATAAGCGGTTAATAAAATGGATGGATGGATATATTTCAATGAATCCTACTGAAGTGAGTTGCGAGCCATCCAGCCCCTAATAGCAATCAATGAATCAGTTATCCCTCTAATAAATCTGACACCTTTCCATTACAATTTAACTGCACTAAATAACATTTTGAACATGTTCATTTAGCACTGAAGCTGGATGGGTGAAGGTCAGTGTCTTTGGAGTCTTGATTCTCCCTGTCTTCCTGTAAGACCTGCACTATTAACCAGTGATCAATAGACTAGAGAATAGAGATTACAGAAGTGGGAACATAAATACTGTATATAATAAAAATAACAAAATGTTTTTTAAAAAAAAACGCGCTGGTTGAATGTATTTTTACAATGGATGCAAGTTAACTCAACTGTGACCATGAACAGGGTAAGAGGTATAAAATTGATGGCTGTAGTTTAAAGGGTTCCAAATTATCCATCTACCCATTGCATTCCAGTTTACAGCCACATTTCATTGTTTTACTGCAGCAGTACAGTACAACACACGAGGGTGGAGCTCGAAAAGCCACCTCTTTGTCATGGACAAGAAAACAAAAAGTACCATGGAAAGAATTACAGCAAATCAAGGACAATAATAAGACTATTTAAAATGATCCTATTATTCCCTAATATCCATACACACAACAACCATTTCAGTTTTGGGAAATAAATGGCAAAAAAGTTCCCGGCTAATTCTTGTAAAATCTAATTTAATTACTGTGAAAATCTATTGCAGTATATTACTGTATTTTTTTTTTACAAGTATTTACTGTATATAAATTACAGTTACTTACTGTATAAAAAAACAAACAAACAGTAATTTACTGTAATCTAGTATACAACTTTGGAACTATTTTTATTATAATTTACAGGAATTTACTGGCAACTAAAGTCATCTTGATTGGACTCTGGAGATTCTACTTCTCCAGACTGCTAGTGAGGTAGATGAAATTTTCTGGAAAATAGCGCCAGCTACTGTGCAGGAGGGGCATAACAATTAGTAGCCGTCTGATTGGTAAAAATACTGGCAGATTGCATTGCACCATTGCGCGATATGTCAATCATTTGGCACCTGTGGGGGTCCAATCACATTTGAGGGGGGGCCAGTGCCACCCCGGCCACCCCACTGGCTCCGCCAGTGCCTGGTTTGCATAGAGAAATGGCAAGCAAGCATGCCAGAGCTACATATCGGCACATCCCGACCATAATGGATGTATTTAGCAGATACACCTGGCACAGTAAACCCAATCTAAACAACGCCAGAAATCATGTTTAAATTTACAATGGGCGCGGTCCACCTAAAAGATATACAACATAATATAATATATATTTACTGTGTAAATATATAGAATATTGCCAATATTCGGGTTTTGAAAGAGTTGACTGCATGTAAACATGGTCATTTAGAAGCAAAGCAAAAACATAATAATAGTAGCTTACCAAAATTGCAAAAAAAGAACGTACATTGACAATATTCAATCACATTAGCTTGATTTATTTTATTTTTTATTTTTTTTATTTTGCTAGGTTTCCCATGTCCATAAAACATAGTGACACCTCCTGCCCTGCCGTAGCTTTTGGCTTAGAGGACCAGAACTGCAAGGAAACTCTGATTTATATTCGACAGCACGTGGGGATCAAAACTAAGAACATAAGTGACTTTTGTGCAGAGGTGAGGAATGATTTCTTGGAGCTCCTGGAAAACAAGAGTAATAACTCCCATGAGGATTTCATGAGGGAAGCATAGTGCACTTGTGTAGCCATCAGGGCAGAAGCTGCAAGAACACAAGAAGTGATTTCAGAACCTCATTGGGAGTAAGGAATGATAGAAGCCAAATAAGGGGCCCATTACCTACTTTTCAATTTCCTGTTTTCATATCAAAGTGCTATGGTACGAGAGTAGAAAAGATGAAACATGTCATGCTGTGTGATCTGCAGCCACAAACAACACTGAGCAATATAACAGAACTAATTAGCAAAGAAGATGTGGAACAAAGATATTGTTTGTTTCCCGAGCTTTTCAACCACCCAAAAACCAAGCTTGACCAAGTTTTCAAACACTATGCAAATATTCAGTGTTGGGAACGTTACTTTATAAATGTAGTTATAGTTAATTGAATTATTTCATAATAAAAGTAACTCATTACCAGGAAAAGTAAAAATTTTCACGACAAAAGTTGCTTTATATCAAATAATTTGGATTTTTTAAAAATATTATTATTTTATACTATATCCATAATATTATTATTATTATATTATCATATTTTTTATTTTTTATTAAAGGCAGGAATTCAAATGATGTCCAAGCTATATAGGGTGTTTTCAATGACTTTTGTGTCACTCCATAATGACAGATTATATGTTCCACCACCGCCAAATACTACAATCAGTTACAACCCGAATAATATTATATATATATATATATATATAAAAAACAAAATACTGGATATATGGGGATTTGTGTCACCTATATATAATTTGTGGACAGTCCTAGCACAGACACTTAAGAGAAATACAATTGCTGGCGCTATTAATTACACTAGGCGAGTGTTTCACGAGTGTCGCTATGACTTATCTTTTCTTTGTCTGTCATGGTGCTTATGTTATTATTTTGACTAACGTCAGTCTTATCAAAGCCGGAATCAGTTCCAGGCTAGGGACGTAGGCTCTTGCTAATAATGCTTACAAGTTTATTGTGAAGCAAAACACTTTGTGACACGCTTCACGCGGAACCTCCAAAATAAAAGTCACTACATGTTCCAGCTGTCAAGGCACCTTGATTGTGACAAGGTGCAACAACAACAGTGCATCTAACTGCGCAAATGGCATTTTCATAAATGGACTTGGAGCAAGCTTTCTGGAAAAGCGCACACGACTGCATAACTTACTGTAAGCTTATTTAGAACCTTGAAACTAATAAATCAATTGTAACGCAATACATTTAATGTACACTAACATTAACGGAGTTTCAAATATAGAGGAAAATAATTAGTTAAGATTACTCCATTTATGAAAAAAGAACAGAGTTACCAATGCCGTTAGTTTAAACGCTGTTATTACCAACACTGCAAATATTAGATATTAGATATTATTATATATTTTTATGAAAAAAAACATGCTCTGGAGAACTGTGGCTGGCTGTTTCTCTATTGCAGGTTCCAGAAGGGCAACGCCTCACCGACCTCACTTGATCCAGGCTGGCCTCCGTTGCTTTTCCATTACAACACGCACCAGTCAATTGAAGCAGGATCAACTGAACTGTGTAAGATACACTGTGTAGTGCACAATTGCAGCTCGTCACCGAAGATATATTTTTATTTAACTGTGCACCTTGCAGATATTTAGTTTTAAAATAGTTATGCAGCATTTATATTTACATTTTATTATTTGAACAACTGAGCATTTTCATGAATTATTTATTCATTTGATTTAGCCACTATTCCCTGAAATATCAGGTTTCAATAAAACTACTTATGGCATGTCATATTTGGCTTTGACTGAAAATTTATTTGCGGGGATTTAAAAATATATATATTTAAGCCAAAGTATATCGGGATATACGTTTTGGTCTAACTCGCCCAGTCCAGGCTCCTCTTCGAAACTTGGTCTCTCCTCACTGGCTCTATGACAGATGTCACAAGGCCGGAACCACCTCCAGGGTCCGTTGGGACCGTCCCGGTGGTGCGCGAGGGGTACCTGTAACGCTCCAAGCGACGTTCTCTCCACGCTCCCTCAAGCGGTTGTCCAGTCATATGGCGAGAGCGATGAGTCCTTCTAAATCAATTGTTTCATCCCTGACAGCTAGCTCGTCCTTTACTTGCGGATCCAGGCCTTTGTGGAAAAAACTACTTACTTACTAGTTGCTGCTTTACCCGTAAGTAAACTCATCATGAACGCGACTTTGGTATTATCTGGAGAATAGATACAGAGTTGTTTGTCAAAAATTAAAAAAGTGTTGAATGAATTCGCCGCACAACCCGGGCTCACACCCACAGCGAGACGGATGTGGGGGACTCAGTTCGCGAGGTGAGCCCCCCAATGAGTCCCTAGTCGAAACATGCGCGGATAAATCATCAATACTGGGTTGCTAATGAATTCAGCGCCTCCCTAAGCTCAGTCAAGGACTGCTCATGACGTCCAACCAACTGTCCATGGGAGGCCAGGGCATGGCACAGTCTGCGGGATCCATATGGTCGGACAACGTTCAGGAGTTGGATCTCAAAAACGCAGACACAAATAATAATTTTGACATTTATTTGTAAAACAAAGCTTCAACTGAAGGTGATGCAATCACCTAGTCTAACAGTAACATGACAAAGAGAACAAAGACTCTTGCATCAGCCAGGGCCAAACGCTAAACATGGAATGCTCAGCAAGTCATTAACTAAGCGGTTAGCGCGAAATTTACTCACGACTAGACGAGGCAGCGAAAACTAGACCAGAAACAGCAAGAAGGGATCCTGAATTAAGAGACGTGGAGCTAGGTAGCTAACTATCATTCATTGGGCTGTGGAGGCAAGCAAATGAATCGTCCGACAAACAGAATGTGTCTTCCGCTGTTCCCTTTATAGTCTGTGGTCGTCAAATACATAAGGCAGTTGCAACACAAAGGATACAGTCTGAGAGCACGAACATGACAGAGGAGTATTATGCAGCTACGTGTAGACAAGGCCGATGAAATGCCCCACACCTGTTGGCCACTCATATGTCAGTAATGTCACGGCCCAAGTTGGCCTATGTTTTAGAATCACCTTGGAGGGGGTTCTGAAGAGCGGTTCCATTGTAAAAACATTGGCCATAGTGTGATAGAAAAGCAACCACTCAGAGCAGAGAAAGGTTGTTCCAGTGTGGAACTGGTACAATGAAAAAAGCGGCTTTATTTTCTATCACTCTCTTTCCCCCTGATTTCACCTTCCCATCTCCTTCATCTGAAATCTATTAATCCAAATTGCTGGTGAGTGAGGATATGCTTAAAGACAGAATGTGCTCAGACATTGGTTCAGTCAGGCATGTAGTGCACAGGTTGTCTCAGTAATGGAGGATGTTGGGTCTGTAACCCAGTAGGGTATCCTCCGCTTGATCTACTGTAGTCATTCAACACTGTGCCTTAGCAAGTACTGCCAAGAAAATAACCAAGCAAATGCTTAATCATATTTATAATCTCACTGTGTCTAACTGTACATGATATAAATGATTGCCCATTTCAGTACACAGCTGGAGCAGTGAGTGATAAGTTCTCAAATGAACGCACACTAAAAACAAATTCACAAGTTCAATTTGGCAGAAAACAAGGGAAGGCACAGCAGCTTTATTTATACAACACATTTCATACACGAGCTAATGCAATGCTTTAAACATTTAAAAGTACAACATTTAAAAACAAAAGAACGACAGACATTTAAAAACAAAGTGCAGAAATAAAAGACTGCTTACTAAAAGAACATACAATGGAAGAAAAATCTTTTTTTCAATTGATTAAATAATTAAAAAAAAAAAAGCTTTAAAATATCTAAATCATAACCTTCATAGTCTCCCCAGGGGTGTGCAAAGGAAAAAGTGTTGATTCAGCACAGAACAATCTTGATTATGTGGCAATTCTTGATTCCGCGTCTTGAAAGTGTTGCGCGTGCATTTAAAAAAATATATGTAATTTTTTTTTTTACCAAAATAATCAACATCAATATTCTCTTTGTCGCCCTTGAGCAGATGTATTTGCATTAATTATGAAGTGAAATGTTTTTTCCACCAAACTATGGGTTTGAGTGTGAACACTGATATATGAAAACAAAGAGTAAAGTAACCACGACCTGGATATTGTGAATATGCATACACTAAGATAATAAATAGTAGTACAGTAATTAAGCCATGCAGACGGTTCATTTATGTAGGTGCGGCAATAAAGTGAGATCATCTTTCCTAGATGTCTCCATGAAAGGAGTAACCTAACAAACCAGATTGATAATTGTGATTCACTCAAGGGAGTACTTCACATTTTCAATCTGGAACTTCACTCAGCAAATCTGTTCGGGAAAGGAGGGACTTGCTCTACAATACTTCAAACTGATTGGACGATGCGGCATCTTTGCACGTTTGACCAATCGAGGCAACGGATGAAAATGTCGTCTTCAGTCTTGTCTTAGAGGGGGAAAAAAGCATGAACATCTTTACAAGATAAAAATGTACGAAGCGCCTCTCGCTATTCAACATTCAACAAGGAAACGGTGAGTAATTCTGTGAGAAGAGAATTAATTGCAGTGTCCATTCATCTGTTAGGTTTGCAAGCAAAATGTATGTAATCTTACCATATCTAGACTTTGGGTCTGGACTCGCACTAGGCTTGACTGCCGGCCCGGGCAGGATTGGCGACCATGCTAAGGACGTCAGAGGAAACGAAGCACACCCGCACGTCTGAGTTGCCAGCGCCTAATGGCGGCGGGCTGCCTGGCAGCCCGTCAGTGAAGTACAGCACAACAGCGGGGAAGCAACGCATCTACTGTAGGCCTATATCCTTTCCGCCACACGAAATGCTCACTTTGCACACAGTGCAAGTCGCACCATCTCTGCTTTCCACATTAAAGATGATAATAACTTATTATCATCAACTTCCAAATACCTCGGTGCTATTTTTGTTTAGCCCCGCCGTTCAATGCCATTAATAGTGTCACGCTAAGCTGTGTGGAAAAATGGAGTCTCACTCTGTGCCACCACACAAGTCCAGATTTAATAAAAAGTTATAAAAATAACCTCATATATTTATCCGAGTCCAGATCGGGAGACAACGTCCGATTCCAATCGAGTCAGCAACCACGTGATCGGATCGGGACATCCCTAGTGAAAACAAAACAAAATGACATATCCGCTCTCCTGGCTTTAAAGGTAGAAGAGCGCTAGAGCGCTCTTGACTCTAATAGTTAAAACACAGTAATGCACTCCTGGCCTTAATGGGTTAAACGGATCAGAGTTCGTTTCCCACGCTGATCCGTATCTTTTGTGCAGGTCTGAATACACACAAACAAATCCTGGTGCGGATCAAACAAGAGGCCCACTTTTTGAAGTGGTCTCATTCTGCTTCCAAACGCACTCGCTTCTTGCAGTTTGCTTCGTAGTCTGAATACAAAATAGCGCAAATGGCTTTTTGGCCTTCACAAGCTACTCTAGTAAGGGGGAGACATATTGCTCGTTTGTGAATGTTGTGCTAAATTCATACATAATCCTCCGTATTCTGTTTAGTTGTGAGTTGGGGCACGCGGAGCGCAAGGGCTCCTTTGGGTTACTACACGCAATTCGACAACACTGTTCCAAAATTAGAAACAGTGTCAAGTCAAGTTTATTTATACAGCCCTTAATCACACAAGAGTCTCAAAGGGCTTCACGGAAGCTCCGTTAAATAAGGTGCTCTTGACGCTGTTAACATTATTAACATTGTTTTACTGTTTCAATTTATATAAATATTTTGCATCTACTAACGCCACACATGTATAGAGCAGTAATGCAGCACGTAGGAATTTCATGATTTCCTCTTTTTCCGGGTTTGCGCATTGCAATCCACCCTTGTTATTTCTTTCCAATCAAATCATCACGCGCGTCGATTTGATTACGCAATATAGTTCACTTGCAAAAAGCACAGTGTGAATGTCAACCGCACCAAACGAAAAAAATAAAGTCCACTTTTGGTCCGGACCAAACAAGCAAACTTAAGGGCTTTTCTGGTCTGAATACAATTCATGAATTCTGGTATTTGCACGCTATTATATATATATATATATATATATATATATATATATATATATATATATATATATAATACGCTATTTGCAAACTCAATGTCCTATGTTTTACTGAAGAGTATCACCTTAGGTGGTGAAAGTGGAAGGGACGGATTGTGGTCATCAAATATCGGAGGTGGACGTGTCCCTCCCGGCCCCAGTGCAATTTGCCCCCATGCCTTGCGCAAAGCTACCACTAACTAATCCAACCATAATTGTCACGCACGCACGCACACTCACACACTCATACAAACAAAAAGGTGGGAAAAGTCAATTTTCCATAACAGGCCACTTGTAAGTAATGGGCAAGGAACACCCTTGACTAATCCCCAAATTGAACAGACTTGTTCTTTTTAAGTGTCCATGGGAAACAGTTACACACAGGGCACAATTAAATAAGAGCCTGTATAAAATCTAGTATTACAAAGACATTGATCCTGTGTTTAAATTTACACTGAAATAACTGTACTACATTAACATTGTGTTTATTTATTGTGATTGAAGTTTGTGTGAATCTGGGATTACACTAAATAACTTTTAGTGGCTTGTCCTATGTTTCTGTTCCATGCAGTCTGCAGTGTCATTTTCGTGTATTTCCAACAGATCCTGGAATTCTACTGAGTGGGCGGAGTCTCCTGTTGCAAACCTGAGGATCATCTTAATAACCTAGGTATTTAGGTGTAGCAGAGGCTGAAGAACACTGTCGGGTTATTCTCTTTGGCATTGCCCACTCTCCATGTTGTTAATTTTTGAGACCATTACCTGTTGTATTCTTTTTTTTCGTAGGGATGGCAGAAATGGAACCTTGAAACAATTGAATCATTTGGAACAAGTGATTCAACAAAAGAAGCGATCTTTTGGAACGATTCGAAACATCTCCCCACAGTAACATCAAGTGGCCAATTGTAAAATATCACAGCAGTGTTACCAACCAACTGCCCAGTAAGGAAAGTAGCTATTGGCTGTCTGTCATGATCTAATTTACACAATTAGCAATCAGCATATTGTTGTATAATGGACACCATAAGAGAAAAATCATCAGCGCAAAGAGTGACTATTTTGAAGAAACTAGAATAGAAAACATGCAGTCACGTGACATTGTCCTTCTGGTACAGATCTCGAAACAGCGTTTCGAATCATAAATTCAGCCTGGGTTTTGGTACGTACCAAAACACAATTTTGATTACTACTACTTGTTCGCATTCCGTTTTGGGTTTTTAAAATAACTGCTTTTTTTTCTAACTCTCTGGTATTCGTTCTGCTTTGGGGTTCAGTTATGCAAGTTTCCTTTGACGCTAAACATAACAGATTCATATCATGAGGGTGGGAACAGGAAGATACAAAAAAGGCATTTATCCTTTTTTTGTAATTTGCCAATTTATCGCTGAAAGTTTGTAATCAGCAGGGGTTATATCAAAGTTAACTGCAACTTCAACGGTCAACTTGTTTTCAGATCTGTTTAAACTATATTTTGTGTGCCCAGACAAGTTTGACATTAAATGAATGATCCAACTATGTCTAGTTACTGCTTTCCATTCATTTTGCATATCTTTTCTATACTTATGTGTTTCATGATAGTGAACAACAAGCTTGAAGAGCAGATTTCCTCCCGGATCAAATTCACACGCCATATCTTTATTGTGTCCCTGTTCATCATATTTCTTTGCTCTTTCACTAGTGTCCCATAAACATGTCTATAAAGGGTGGATAAGAAACTTAATACCCAGGTATCCCCAGCTCACTTGTTTAGAAGCCCCTAAAGACACCAATAAGAGAAGTCTGACAAAAGACCGCCTGCTGCCTTGGGAGTAGATTGTGATTTAAAAAAAAAAAACACTACTCAAAGGCACAGATTCTTCCCAATCTGTGAATTTTTTATTTTATTTTATTGGAATTCAATCGCAAATTTCTTCTGTTCTCATTGTAAGTGTGTACACCATGGATGCATGGCACTACATTTCCCCTAAGAGGCCAAAACGCGCAGGAATGCCCAGTATTTGTTTTCATTTGTTATTTTAGTATATTATTATTTTACTTTCTTACTAATTTAACTTCTCAAAATTAAAAAATACAAATATGCAAGGACTTTTATTTTTTTGTCATAACAACACACTTTTACACAACATAGCACAAAATACAACCCCTTAGATCCTGTTAGCCCACTAAATCCCCAGACGTGTGAAAATAACACAAGTTAAAATAAACATATTAAAGAGGGCAATGTAATGCTTAAGTTTGAAAAAATATTACGTTTTAAAACCAAATAAATAATTGTTTTATTAATGGTGATTTCAATCTCAATCAAAATAATAGTGCTTATTATTTTTTTCCATAATCACCCAGCCCTACAAAGTGGGGCATTTTCCCCCCGCATACAACAGTGGTAACAGTTTTGAGAGGCTGTTTGGAGGTGTTTTTGCAGGCGTGGTTAGCCACAGGTTTTTTGTGGTAGCACTGCAAATTCCTTTGCATACAACTCGTGTTCACTGCGGTATGCCGTAATTTTTTTGCAGTGTGTATAGGCTTTGTTACTTTGGTCCCAGCTCTCTGCAGATCATTCACTAGGTCCCCCCGTGTGGTTCTGGGGTTTTTGCTCACCGTTCTTGTGATAAGTTTGACCCCACGGTGTGAGATCTTGCGTGGAGCACCAGATCAGGGGAAATTATCTTTGGTGTTGTATGTCTTCCATTTGCCCACCAAACCGTACCCCCTCAACGCTTCGGCTACGCCTAGAAATTCTGTCCATAAAAGTTATGAACGGAATCGGTGACAAAGGGCAACCTTGGCGGAGTCCAACCCTCACAGGAAATGAATTCGACTTACTGCCGGCAATGCGGACCAAACTCTGACATCGGTCGTACAGGGACCGAATAGCCCGTATAAGGGGGCTCGGTACCCCATACTCCCGAAGCACCCCCCACAGGACTCCCCGAGGGACACGGTCAAACCCCTTCTCCAAGTCCACAAATCACATGTTGACTGGTTGGGCGAACTCCCACGCACCCTCGAGGACCCTGCTGAGGGTGTAGAGCTGGTCCACTGTTCTACGGCCGGGACGAAAACCACACTGCTCCTCCTGAATTCGAGATTCGACTTCCCGACGGACCCTCCTCTCCAGCACCCCTGAGTAGACCTTACCTGGGACGCTGAGGAGTGTGATCCCTCTAAAGTTGGAACACACCCTCCGGTCCCCCTTCTTAAAAAGGGGAACCACCACCCCAGTCTGCCAATCCAGAGGCACTGTCCCTGATGTCCACGCGATGCTGTAGAGACGTGTCAACCACGACAGCCCCACAACATCCAGAGCCTTTAGGAACTCTGGGCGGATCTCATCCACCCCTGAGGCCCTGCCACCGAGAAGCTTTCCAACCACCTCAGTGACTTCGACCCCAGAGATAGGGGAGCCCACCTCAGAGTCCCCAGACCCTGCTTCCTCAAAGGAAGGCGTGTCGGTGGAATTGAGGAGGTCTTCGAAGTATTCTCCCCACCGATTCACGACGTCCCGAGTCGAGGTCAACAGCACCGCATCTCCACTATACACAGTGTTAATGGCGCACTGCTTTCCTCTCCTGAGACGCCGGATGGTGGACCATAATTTCCTCGAAGCCGTCCGGAAGTTGTTTTCCATGGCCTCACCGAACTCCTCCCATGTACGAGTTTTTGCCTCAGCAACCGCCGAAGCCGCATTCCGCTTGGCCAGCCGGTACCTGTCAGCAGCCTCCGGAGTTCCAAAGTCCAAAAAGGCCCAATAGGGCTCCTTCTTCAGCTTGACGGCATCCCATACCGCTGGTGTCCACCAGCGGGTTCGTGGATTACCGCCACGATAGGCACCAACCACCTTACGGCCACACCTCCGATCGGCCGCCTCATCAATGGAAGCGCGGAACATGGTCCACTCGGACTCAATGTCCCCGCCTCCCCCGGGACAAGGGAGAAGTTCTGCCGGAGGTGGGTGTTGAAACTCTTTCTGACAGGGGATTCTGCCAGACGTTCCCAGCAGACCCTCACAATACGTTTGGGTCTGCCTGGTCGGACCAGCATCTTACCCCGCCATCGGAGCCAACACACCATCAGGTGGTGATCAGTTGACAGCTCCGCCCCTCTCTTAACCCGAGTGTCCAACACATACGGCCGCAAAGCCGATGACACGACTACAAAGTCGATCATCGAACTGCGGCCTAGGGTGTCCTGGTGGCAAGTGCGCATATGGACACACTTGTGCTTGAACATGATGTTCGTTATGGTCAGTCCGTGGCGAGCACAGAAGTCCAATAACAAAACACCGCGCGGGTTTTGATCGGGAGGGCCGTTCCTCCCAATCACGCCCCTCCAGGTCTCACTGTCATTACCCACGTGAGCGTTGAAGTCCCCCAGCAGAACGAGGGAGACCCCAGGGGGAGCGCTCTCCAGCACACCCTCCAAGGACTCCAGAAAGGGTGGGTACTCTGAGCTGCTTTTCTGTGCATAAGCACAAACAACAGTCAGGACCCGTCCCCCCACCCGAAAGCGGAGGGAGGCTACCCTCTCATTCACCGGGGTAAACCCCAATGTACAGGCGCCTAGCCGGGGGGCAATGAGTATGCCCACACCTGCTCTGCGCCTCTCACCGTGGGCCACTCCAGAGTGGAAGAGGGTCCAGCCCCTCTCGAGAGGATTGGTACCAGAACCCAAGCCATGTGTGGAGGCAAGTCCAACTATATCTAGTCGGAACTTCTCAGCCTCGCACACCAGCTTGGGCTCCTTCCCTGTCAGAGAGGTGACATTCCATGTCCCCAGAGCTAGCTTCAGTAGTCGGCGGTCGGACCGCCAAGGCCCCCGCCTTTGGCTGCCACCCAACTCACTGCGCACCCGACCCCTTTGGCCCCTTTGGCCCCTTCCACCGGTGGTGAGCCCATGGGAAGGGGGACCCACGTTGCCATTTCGGGCTGTGCCCGGCCGGGCCCCATGGGTATAGGCCCGGCCACCAGACGCTCGCCTTCGAGCCCCACCTCCAGGCCTAGCTCCAGAGGGGGGCCCCGGTGACCCGCATCCGGGCAAGGGAAACGAAGATCCAAAGTTTGTGTTCATCATTGGGGTCATTTGAGCCATGCTTTGTCTGGTCCCTCACCTCGGACCTGTTTGCCATGGGTGGCCCTACCAGACGGAGGGGTAAAATTATAATATTATTATAAAATATTTAGGCCTATTTAGCATTAGCATTTAAACACAGCACAATATAAATTGAAATGCGTCCACACCACAGACATCAGAGACATGTTGGCGAATGGTACATTAAACACCAAACGCGGGGTGAGCAACTGAGCATTTTCTGGCGGTACAATTGCACTTTATAGTCAATGTGCAGTACTTGACGCATTTGTAGGCTATTTGGAGCGGGATACAGTGTGGCACACTTAAAATTGGCACATTCACATATTCACCAACGTTTAAAAACAAATACATTTCTTCGCACCAGCCAATTGGCTTTGGGAACGGACTGCAAAGTCACACACGGTGTCCTGTACAGATCTGTATTCACCCTGGAGATAGTGGTATGTGTTTACTTGTTTAAAACTGTTGATAGCAATAGTGCTAACATTATTTAAAAATTTAGCACGGCCACCAGTATGCAAGTGAAAAAGTAAAAGCGCTTGAGGGGCTCTCATCAAAGAAAAAAAGGAAGGCACTGCAGGAGAAAGTGTGGCAATTGCAGGGTGGCCGAATATTTGGTGCATTAATATTATATATATATATTATTAGTGCACCAAATATTCGGCCACCGAAAAATTTCGGCCAAAAATAGCAAAAATATGCATTTTCGGCATTCGGCCGAAATCAAATTCAAGCCGAAAAAATATGGCCGAAAGAGGATGTTGAGGTGGCGCAATCAAAAACAACAGCAAAAAACGCTGCAAGCAAGTGTCTGTTTGAATTAAACACCAAACACGGGAGTGAGTGTCCACCTTGTGCCGTTTGTGAGTACAGACAGCTTCATTGTGCACACCGGAGAAGGAGAGGGTCGCTATGTAAAAAAAAAAAAAAAGAGCGCTGCCGAGTACTGCACTACAGGTGAGCCACTCTTTCTCCTGCAGCGCCTTCCTTTTTTTCTTTGATGAGAGCCCCTCAAGCGCTTTTAGTTTTTCACTTGCATACTGGTGGCCGTGCTAAATTTTTAAATAATGTTAGCACTATTGCTATCAACAGTTTTAAACAAGTAAACACATACTATATATATATATATATATATATATATATATATATATATATAAATAATATTAATGCACCAAATATTGGGCGCAATTGCCCTTCTGAGCTTTACTAACAACATGAGCAGTGGCCTAACCGAGGTGAGTGGCTAGATTTGGAACGCTCTGTGTGCGTGCGCGCGTGTGAGTGGTTCAAAGAGTTGTATTCACAGGCTTTGTCAGCATGGATTATGAGTTGAAAGGTCAGTACAGTCTCCTCAGCCTACCAGCATAAATCACTTGAAGGAAGGTGAAGTGGCATAAGAAAAAAACAAGGCACTAAGGCCCAGTGCTTTTATAACGGGCTAAAAAGTTATTTGTTATTTCGCCCCGCAGAAGGCGAAGAGAACCCAATTATCGTCGTGGTCAACCTCAGTGTTTCTGTTCATGCCCTTTCTTCACACATGTATTTTACATATACTGGTCAATACTTCAGTAATAAAATGTTTGCCAATGTATTACATGTGTTAGCAACAGTGGTTAAATTGTGCCACCAATGAATAATTAGAGTGCTACCTTTAATTGACAAGTTTGTATTTTCCTCTGTAACCAAGCCCCTATCAATTTACCTGTTTATCAAAATTTCCCCTATTGAAATTAATTGAAATGTCATTCATCCATTCCAGCTGGAGCAGTGTGATTTCTGCTGTCCTGGCTGTGGAACAGTGGACCAGTGGACCAGCCCTACATCCTCAACGGGGTCCTTGAGGGTTCATGGGAGTGTCTTGTGAACTTGGAGAAGACGTTCAACCCTGTCCTTCTGTGAGTTGTGTGGAGGCTGCTTTGGAGTTTAGGGTACCAGACCACCTGACTGCACACAGGAAAAAGGAAATCTAGGTCTCCCTGGATACAGTGACCCGAGTCACCCAACACTGGATAAGTGGAAGAGAATAGATGGATGAATGATTAGCTTGTGAGCTTTAATGGGCGAGAACAAAAATAGAGCACTTTAAGTGCAAGAAAGACACTAAAATTAAAGTGTCACCGTTGCATCATATTTCATAACACAATATATTTTTCCTCGATCTTGTATTAGTGATGGGTGATTTCTTTCTTTCTTTTTATTTGTTACTGCCCCTAAGGGATATATTTTTCTTTCATATCACAAATATATCAGTAGTGCCACCTGGATGCTCAAACTCAGATGTTAACATATTTTTGGGAAAATGGGAGCTGCTTCTTGGGTACTGACTAATACAAAGGGCTAGTAGTTTAATATACCATTCTGAAATAACATATTTTCTCAAATTTCTCAAAGTTATTATTTTATTTTAATAATAATAATTTCATGTATGTGAAGACTCACATATGCATCACTGTACTTCTGTAAATCTCTGCCAGTGCTTATATTTTCAAATGATCGCTTGTACAACATTCCTAGAAAATCACAATGTCCAATCACCTGTGAGTTATTTTTTTTAAATGCCCGCGGGCTACTCATGTGGTCCTTGATGGCCATCACTTTGAACTGCCACGGAGCTGGAACAGCGGGCTCAAGTTGCTGTCGTCCATGAACAGCTGCTGAGAGAGTACTGCAGACTTCACCTACAGTGTAGCTGCAACTGGGGCCTTTAGTTGCTGTGGAGCTAGAACGGGGGTTGCACTATCCTGATTAGCATGCCACAAAATAGATTGAAGGACAAGGGGGGTGGCGGGTGAAGACAATTGAGAATAGAGAAGGACATTGATGATAGATGAAGTGATGGACACTATAAAAGAAGAATTGGGGGAGCGGTGCAGAATTACATGACTTGGACACTAGCATGAAATGGCAGTCACGCAAACCAGTGCAGAACAATGTGACGACAGACTGGCGCGGATCAAGGGAAGAAAACGTATGGAATGATGTGGTGATGGAACAGGGTTAACAAAATGACAATGACCTAGGTGCCTCAGTTGGCCACCACACAATATATAAATAGACAAACGTTTATTTAAGCAAAGATAAGAGGGGATATACAGGAGAAGGCCCACACCCGGATATGACAAAGTCGATAAAAAACTGACTAGGAATACATACGCAACACAGGTACAACCAAATGAGTTAAAATCAGAATCTGACAGGTTGTCTAAATCTAATAAATCTGAAAATCATATTATATGAAACAGATTCAAAAAAAATAAAAAAGTAGGGCACAACAAAAACCTATCACAAGATACAATAGGAAGACTGAAGGAGAAACAGTAGATGTGAAGGACAGAGAGGAAACGAGAGAGCTTACTGGCTGAAGGTTGGCTTGGTTGGCAGGCGGATGGCGATATCTAGCAGAGTGACAGCATGCAGTTCGCCAACGTGTGTTTCCCGCTGGGTTTGGGTTTCTCTGACTGTTCTGTCATGTTTGGCGGTTCATTTTTGTGGTGTGCAGGCAAAATGTGGAGCCAAGCACCAGGACGCAAGCAGGAAACTCAAAAAGCCAAAAGTGTGGACTAGCAATAAGCAAAACCGCTATATACTGTATAATAAAGGGGGGGGGGGGGGAGATCTTTACAAATGCCATGTTAAAGCAAATTAAATGAAATAGGTCATGACAGTGACATTGTTGCCTGGTACTTCATTAATGACTGAGTATTTACTTGAGCGTACAATTGAGTAATTCGATTACTTCAGTAGTTGCCCCTATATATGAGGTGAAATTAAAACTTAAGTGTGCACTGTTGCACTCATATAATTTACATTATGTGACTCTTGCCCAGTGGCCGTATTAATGCAGTTTTGAAGAATTCTCTCTAAAAACGTCCAACTATGCCCAAAAACTGTTAACGAGTCTTACCTTAAGAGTGATTTGGGAACAATATCAGAGCATGTTACATTAATTTAATACATTTATTGTATGTTTTACAAATACAACACCTTTTTCAAGGGATACAGCAACATTTGGGTGATTTGGGTTTGTTCGTTAAAGCAAGCCTTAGGAATCTTGGTGTTTTCTTGGACAAGACAATGTCTCTAGAGCACCACTCCAAACAGTTGACAAGAAATAGTTTTTACCATTTGTGAAACATTTCTAAACTCTGAACAATTTGAGTTGATTATACATTCCTTTGTGTCATCTCGTTTAGATTACTATAATGGTATATTTTCATGTTTAAACAAAAAAAGTTGTCCTGTGCAACAAGTCCAAAATTCTACAGCGAGATTACTGACTGGTGCCAATAGATGGCTTTATATTATTCCCATTCTTAAAGCTGGACATCGGCTCCCAGTTTCTTTTCGAATAAATGTAAACATTTTGTACTGACTTTTAGAGCGTTGCATGGTCAAGCACCATCATATATCAGCGATTGAGACAGTCCTCCAATCAACACGACCACATAGGTAATTTTGAAAAGGTGACAAATTACGACCAAATGCTACATATTTTAGTTTAGCGACCTCTATCGGCCATGTTAAATTGCGCAAAAATCATAAATTTTCTTCGCCACTCTGACCCCCCACACTGCCGCCATCCTAGTCCACAGTCTTGTCACCTCCCGTCTTAACCTTCCTCACAAATACCTTCACAAACTCCAGTTGGTCCAGAATTCAGCTGCCCGCATCATAACCTGAACTCCCTCCACCCAACACATCACCCCCATCCTCCACCAGCTACACTGGCTTCCGGTTCAGACTCGCATCCAATTCAAAATCCTCCTGTTCTTATTCAAGGCAACACAGTTGTGATTTTAGTCTACCACACCATCATCAATTGAATTGCCCTTTCTCACAATTGCACAGGATGTCTGACCCTGCAGAGTTCTCAACCATTCTGATGATCTCTCATGTACAACTACAGCAAGCACTCAAAAACTATTTGAAGTCTTTTTGTGACAAATATGCGTAGCAAAAGAAAAACTGCTGCTTTTAATAATCAGCAAAGAAGCAGTCTACCTACAAACTCACAAACCAATCCATTAACAACAAAATCTGATTAGTCACTCTTACTCTTTAGCCATGGCCCTTAAATTCATATGCACAGATGTGCCCCAGTCAACATATATAGATCATTGGGACACACATACCGCTTCATAAACCTTGTAGGCTACTGGGTTTTGTGGAGCGTGGTCATCAGCATTAGCATTTGGTAGCATCGATGCTGGACTGTTCTGTAAACTTCCAGACACCACCTCATCAAAAACACCCTGCTAATGTAATCCTCTCTCAGGCTTAAATAAAGGCCTTACGTTACTATCCAAACGATTAGCAACTTTCTGAGTAACTCTGAAAGTGACTTCTGTCTCACAAGCCATTGTGTCTCAAATGCATGATCCACGTGGCCCTCAGGCTTCTCATCATTAATGATAAGTCTCCACGCTTGAATCGATACTGTAAGTGTTGCTGCTAATGTGTGTGTAAAAGATCAGCCAATCACTTAACTAGCTCAACTTCATGTGATTTAATTGACAGACCATGTAATTGTGGTCAAAAAATGGCATTATGAAAATAATGAAAACAAATAAAAATGGACGGGGGTTGTGGGCCGGTGGGGTGCCTGGCGGGCCTGTAGTGCCCCGTCCTGCTGCGTTGGGTCGGGGGCGCGGGCCGTGTTGGGGTGGGGGGCGCTCCTGTTCCTGGGTTTGCTCTCCGGCCGGTGGCCCTGGCGGGGCCCGGGGGTCGTCCTTTGGCGCTGCCGCGGCCTGGGGGGCCCTGAGGTGTTGCGCTTGCTCTGTCCTGGCAGGGGTCGACGGCTCCCCTCTTTGGTGGAGATTTTCATGTATGCCAGATCCACCACACCAGCATCTATCGAAACTCAGACACAATCTGCTTCTTCCTCAGGTCATTGAATCGGTGGAGGCTGGTGTCTGTGGATCTCACTCGGCTTCGTCTGTCCTTCCTTCCTTTCCTCAGTCTCCTTCGGTCTCTTGAGGTCTCCCTAGATTATTATTATTTTTATTTTTTTTGGATTTGTTGGAATTTAGATGTTTCTGGGGTTGGGGAAGAATTCTGGTGGGTGGCCCGGTGGGCGGTGTTTGGTCGGTGCTGGATTTCACTTTCCTTTGTTTTCTTTGGTCCCCTCGGGTCTCCTGACGGCGGTGTTCGGTTTAGGTGAACGGTATGGGATTTTTTCTAATAGGTTTTTGGTGAGCTAACAAATACACGCACGCACGCACGCACATACACATACTCACCCACATACAAAAAATAATAATATATATATATATATATATATATATATATATATAAAGAGCAATGATGATGACATTACCGAAGGAACAATACTAAGCTCTTAAAAAATATATAATAATAAAAAATGTGGTCCCTTTTTTAGACCAGAGGAAAAAAAAAAAAAGAATAGTAAGAACATATTTCATAATAATATTAACGTATTTTACAATTTAATGGTCATATTACACATCAGTCAGTTACTTATGAAAAATAGTACTTATTTCAAAACGCTGTTTTTGTTTATTTAATAGCGACTCTTTTGGGCTTCCATAGCCCTCTTCCATCGTCTTCCCTTCCTACTCGCGTCTTGAATCAAATATGTACCATCCTCTTCCTCTTTCTTCCCTTGAATAGGTGACATTAGTGCGTTGTATTACATTAAAAGTAGCCAGTGCGTCGCTAGAGCATTAAATAAATAATTACCAGAGGCAGGAAAAAGTCCACTGACTAAACACCACACACAGCACTCATCATTTCTCATTCTATCAGTAGTCTTCTACTCCTCTTTCAGCTCACACATACTGGCTGTTTGGCATTCATGACTTGTCCGCAGACAAACACCACCGCATACATGAAGGCAAAGGTGTCACAAGGAGACAATGACCCTTCACCTTTTTCCTAATCCCTGGTTGTCCTATCCAACCTATCCTACCTGCATGTGTTAGATGCTTTATTAATAACCCAAATAACGCAAATGCATTGCAAATGCATACATGATGACACATGTTCTTTGTATATTTGACATTGCTTTGTGTGCGCGTGCCTGTGTATGTGTGTATGTGTGTGTGTGTGTGTGTGTGTTTTGCTAGCACGTCTGCTTGTCAGTGTGTGTAATGAGCCAGTTTGGTGCATTGCCAAGCCCCTACTCGCATGCACAATGTAGATGAAGGACAATGCAAGGGTATTTGAATGATGGCTGTTCCCTCCCCAGGATTCAAATTCATTACCATGCCTACTTATGTATGTGCATGTCGACACACACTCTTTGACATGAGCGAATACATCAGTGCCTCGGCGTGTAATGTATGCATTTTCCCATGTCACACTGTGTTAACAGACAGTTGGTTTATGAATTCAGAGTAAAAAATATATACATGTTTATATAATGGACATTGCATGTCTACTAACTCATATACATTTTGTGTAAGTCCATTTTGGTGTGACTCACGAAGGAATGGGTAGAGTTAGTTCAGGTGAGTGTTTATTGTTCTTTAAGAATAAGAGACATGAAAATCCACAGAAAAAAAGCTAAACATATGCTGTATTAATATATATATATATATATATATATATATATATATATATATATATATATATATATATATATATATATATATATATATATATATGTTAGTCATAGGTGTGGGGATGCTTTACATGAGACGCTGACGTCATACATTAATAATGCAATGTTGAAGCATATTTTTTCTCGCTAATGGTGGTTCGACTCTTTTACAAACAATACATAGTTTGAGAATTGAGGTTCCATTGTGGCTCATTTGAATGTAGTGCCAGCACACATCCCTGCCAATAATTAAACACCAACACCATGACAGGATGGCTGATATTATCAGGTGAGAGGTTGGGTACTGTTGGATTATTAACATTGTTTTTCTGTTTCAATATATATTCTTCAAAGTGTTTTTGATTTTAGTTAGATATGTAAAACTGTTCCCCATATGTTAGTTAGACTGTGGTCTGTGTTCTTTCCCCCTAAGGAAGTGAGGTGTCTGATTTAATCTAAATAAGGGGTGTCTGAAATAACAGGGCCGATATGCGGGAGTCTCTGGTGCGAAGATGCTACAGAGTTAAATTGTTTATCTAGAAGCCAATTATTTACCTCACATCTGTTGAGGACTAAAATAACTCAATGGGAGATGGCCTGATTGTATTTCGCTTTGCTGACAAAACAAGATCAAAGTCTCTCTTTCATTCCTCGGGGGCTCTGCTCTATCTGGGGTTTTATGGGGGGTCCCTGGTACAAGGAAGTGTTTGCCCACATTCTGAGATAAGGAGAGGGGGTGTGTAGACTTGTTTTGACAGGAAATGTCACATGGCTTGGAAGACCAAATGGTACTTTCTTGAAGATGAAGGGGGTGGGGACATTTGTGTATATATGCATGCATGAACTTTGAGAAGGACACAATTGTGGGTGAGCTGTAGGATTGAGCAGCCCCTCAATTTGTCTTTCAGACTCTGAAATAAAAGCTGGCAAACTTGTTCACAGATTTCAACTTTGAATTTATTTGAACACGCAGAAATCAAGGACTGATTTCCAACAGTACATACTGGACTGGTTGTCAGTCAGTTATAGAGCACATGCAGACAAACAAACTCACACCATTTAAGTCTTCAATAACCTAACATGCATGTTTTTGGGAGCAAACCAGAATATCCGCAGAAAACACACGGCACAGGGAGTACAGGCAAACTCCACACAGAAAGGTCACAGCCAATATTCAAACCAACAAAAGCCCTCGCTAAACGCAGAAGCTTTCGCCGGTGACGGGCCGATGTTGACATACCACATTTTCGGCGAGTACTTTATGCCTTGAAAAAAATATGTTTGTGTATCTTTTTCAAGGGTTCGCTATTTTAAAAAAAAAACAAGCACTCGCGACGGGTCGAAGTTACCGGTTAAATTTGTTTACAAACACTATGTGGTTAGATAGCCTGGAGATTGAAGTCACTACCTGTGGTACCAGAGTGCACAGGTTGGATCCCCGTTGTGGTCGAGTCAACTTTCATGAGTGTCTGAGGAGAGTTAAATGTCTACTCCTGCAGTGTCAAGTAACTACTTTGTGAGTTAAAAATGTACTCTCTCTCAGTGTGAAATATTTTCACTATTTTACAAGTGTTGAAATCAACTCTGAGAGAGTCAATTCATCACTGGGCTTTTTCTGTATACTTTCTCTGAAAGCAGCATCATGCTGGAGTGGGAAGCTTTCTACAGATGTGTGTGTTGGACAGCATGGTGAACACCAGCATCATGGTGTGGCAGACCAGCTCACACAAGGACACGTACAATCAGGGTGAAAGTGCCCACTTTACAGATCTGTGATCTCCTTGGCCAAATCATCCATCCGTGGCGTTCTGCTTGCAATTCCTTAGGCTTTGCCGAGCTCCCGCATGGACTGTAATAAGGACAAAATCCACTAAGAATGCGCTTAGACCGCTTACAGCCCCCAAAATTGCTCTACATCTGCACCTGCAGCTTGTTCCCTGTTAATGTCCTATTCACTAAGGATATTGCTCTAATGATATACCAACGCAAACACGCCCATAAAGTTTGACAGCTGGGAGCAAATTTGCACCTGATTTACCACACATGGCAATGGGTTTGTGCCAAAAACTTGGGAGTTTAGTAACAGTTGCAAAAAAGATTAAATTATCACAAAGCAAACTTGAACTGAGGAAGAGGTGCAAAAGCATTTTCCTCATTTAAGCTGTAGTGAGCAGAGAGGAGGACGCCATTCATTCATTCAATGTCCTTAAAATATAAATTATTGGGACAATAATTTTTCAGAGGTTGATGAGGGCATACAGTATGCATCTGTCACGTGAAAATAACGCAAAATATCCCCAGACCCCCCACTACCCAACCCCCTGCGCCGATCAGCCCGAGTCATGTCATGTGCTGTAAACCAACATAGCAAAAAAAAAAAATCAATTTATACTAGTTAGCACCGCGCAATAGCTACGCAAACCTTTAGTGGATATGGCCCTCAGTGTCTTCTCCCAGCATGTCAAGGACTGCACATCATGCGCACAGTTTTAAAGGTCAAGTCAAGTCAACTCAAGTTTATTTATATAGCCCTTAATCACACAGACACAGTCACAAAGTCACAAAGGACTTGACATGTCCTCAATTGACAAATATCAACGACATCCCCTAATCAAAACACAAGAGGGCAAGGAAAAATAAAAAATAAACCCCTTCAGGCGAAAAATGAGAAACCTTGAAAAACCTAGACTAAGTTAAATTTCTGAAGAAATGTCGAATGCTTTTAAAGTAAATTGAGAGATAAATTATGACCTCCTGGTTAATGGACAATGCACTTTACCAACTGTGCTACCGAGCAGTATCAGACACCTGGTAATGATGATAAGTTATATGTATGGAAGTGAGCGTGGAAAGTGATACTTCGAAAAAGTTCAATGTCTGTCCCATTGAAAATGAATGGGGAAACGTTGATATTTAACGTTAAATTGTGCCAATACTGCAAGTAATGTGGAATCAGATGATATATACCCCGGGAAGAGTGAATCTTTAAAGCATTTGTACAGTGTAAATCGGAAGTATTATGTGGGAGTTGTTACTCTGCAAAAAATTACAATAACATATGTGGGAATGCTTCCCAAAATGAGATAAACCACTGTGATTGACAGGAATTCAAGTTGGCTGTGCTCACACCCACAACGGCGCAAAACTGGGCATTTTTATTTCTTTATTTTAATTTTTACTGTGATAAGCTACCTGTGTCCATGAACATATCAAAACCTAGTCTAGCTCACCCAAGCGCAGATTTAAACCACGCCTCGCTCTTGACCAGTGATGTCCAAACTCGGTCCTCGAGGGCCATAGTACTGCAGGTTTTGGATGTTTCACTTCTCCAACACACCTGAAGCTCATCAGCAAGCTCTGCATAATCCTGATAACGATCCTGTTCATTGAAACAGGTGCGTTGGAGCAGGGATACATCCAAAACCTGCAGGACTCCGGCCCTCGAGGACCGAGTTTGGACACCACTACTCTAGACCTACTGATATGTGATCATAAAAACAGTGTGTGCGTGCGTGCGTGTGCGTGCGATCACTTTTTTCATTTCAGCCGTAATCTTGCCCATTCATTGCTGACCAAAAAAACTGCTCTGGCAAAAAAAAAAAGTGAGAGGGAGTAACCCCGACTGGATTTCAATCTCAGAGCCATGATGTCCATTAGTATAGATGATATATGAGATAGCCATTACTGTGTCAGTCTTAGAAGCCAGGACTGTAAAAGCCTGTTAGAGCTAGCCAATCCATACTTCCTTTATTACTATCAACACGCCATCATCTTTATTGATTTATAAAATGCTCATCACTTTGCAAAACTGAGGCAACATTGCATCTGATCATGTGCTGTTTTGCAAGTCTAGAGGTGAAATCAAGAGTTCAGCTCCAATACAGAGCGATATTCCAGCTGACATTACAGTATGCGAGTGCTTTTTTGGCAATACTGCTACAACTGTAAATGCATGTTTTCAAGAAGACCCTTCAGGGTGAAAAAAAACTCTATTTTGCACTTCACTTACTTATGATGCAAGTAAAATCACATTACACTATAACCATTAAAAAATGAGTTTTGGCATATCAGAACTCCACCGATATGCTATTATTCTATGATGAAATTAAATCCATTCCAATTGTTAGACCAGAGATAAGAAGATTGTTGTATCCCACATTATAATGTGGAAAAATGTGTGATTTGAAGATGATGAAAGTCCAGTTAGATGCACAATTACAGATCTATTATAATCTTAGAGCCACTGTAGTCTAGATGGAAACGCGCACCCCCGGCTTTTTTGATGCCGCCTGTTTTTTTTGTTTTTTTAATCCTTTAAGTGTCTATATTCAAAATCTGTCAGGTAACAAGCTGAAAAAATGTCTAAAATGTTTCTTTTTTAACTTTTTACTGCACCCAATCAGAAAATCTAAATCTGATATAGGAAGTGGCACAACTTTTGATATAAACAACTTACAGAGACAAATTAACACTTTTCCCCATAGATATGACACAGGGAATTCAGTGAAATAGTAATTTATTACATTTGACTTCTTCTTCTTCTTTTCCTTTCGGCTTTTCCCTCCAGGGGTCGCCACAGCGAATCAGTTGCCTCCATCGAACCCTGTCCTCTGCATCCTCTGCTCTCACACAAACTACCTTCATGTCCTCTTTAACTACATCCATAAACCTCCTCTTTGGTCGTTTTGGACCCCCCCCCCCCCCCCCCCCCCATTTAATGCATTTTATGAGCTGGAAGCCCAAATAATGTAAAAATAAACAAATAAATACTTGAATTACAGGAAATTATTCAACTTTGAGGATATTTTAATTTTTGACGAGCACCTGTAAACTCTGGGCCAAGTGATTCAGACAGTTCCGTCACATTTAGGAGAATGCGATGTTTTCCAGAGCCGTGTTCAAGATAGATTGAGAGGTTGATCTTGCTGGCATGGTAGAGGAGGATCAGCAGATTATCTGTGTCAGGTGTTCTCACCACACAGGATTTATACCCCCATTTCACAATTCCATTCACCTTGACAAAATTTGCAGTTCCAAACGCACTGAAGCATCCCCACAGCATAATACACCCACCACCGTGTTTCACTGTGGCGACGGTGTTATTTGGGTGAAATGCTTCTACGATTTTCCGCAAACATGAGAAGTGTCTCTATGGCCAAACATACTGAGGCATTACTTAGTTAAAATAGCAGGGCTCTAAATGACAAAATTCCTCAATGAAAGTATAGTATACCATCATGTTTATGTGACAAAACGTTTGGGTCATTTTTCATGGAATTCCAAAAGGTCCATTTGCAAGGGATGACTGTGTTGGACCACTGCCGTTCCTCCTCAGAGGCAGCTAGAGGCAACAAGATATGTTTGCAATTGGACCAAAGGGGATATCGACATCATCGATCCTGCCGTTCGCCAGCTTGAAGTCTTCACGAATGCCATTAAGGCTATCGGGTGTCTCCCTTCTAAAATCTCTAATCTCCCTGAGGACGGTCTCCAAAACAGCTATTTTACCGTGTACTTGCATGGTTTCACTTGTTAGCTTCTCCGTTAGTTTGGTGTCCTCTGGCTCCCAGTATGCTAGTTCCTCTGCTAGCTTAGCTTTCTCATCGTTTGCCTTTCCACGTCCTTTAGAGTTTCCAGTTTGTCTCTTGGTAGTCTTTAACATAATCCAAGCTTCTGATATTGTCACAGTCTGTGCTTATAGCTTCCTCAGGCTTATGATTTTTGGGGCATATTCTCCACTTTTCTCGGGGAGCAGTTGTTACGTTGAGGTGGGATGAGGTGGCGATTGTGGACCCAAGTGCAGGGAGGCAGGGTGAGAAGGCAGAGGTAAAGTCCAAACAAATCTTTAATTATACCAAAACAAGGAAGCAAACTTAGTACTGGCCGGGGAACAAAACAACAAAGTCCCCAAAAAGGCAAGACGTAGGGGGAACGACAGGGCAAAAAAGCAGCAGTGTGAGAGGAGAAAACAAACAACAATGGCTTGACACAGACAGCAGGGGTGAAATTGATTGATATAAGGAGCCGCTACGCAGCTGAGGGCACTGATTGGTTGACACACAAGGAAGGGCAGGATTACACTTAACGAGACCAAGGGAGACATACAAGGATACCAAAACAAAACACAGATCAAGATTGACTAAAGAAACTTGAGAGCAAAATCAAAACAAACTCCAAACCCATGATAGAAACAAACAACAAAACCCAAACCAAACTACGCTGTCGCCATTTTCGACCCGGAACCGGAAATCTAGGTTTCTCATTTCATTGTCTTTGGGGTCTTCTTGAGTCACAGATCTCAGTTTCCCGTGAGACATGATCACCACAAACACACTGTATACACTTTTTTTTTCTTTTACATTTTGTGTCTGTGTGTGTAACCCACTTATGCTTGAGGTCCCTCCGTGCATCTCCTGTAGACCTGCAGTCTCTCCTTTCATGAATCCTGTTTGATCTAAACTGATCATTTCTGGTAGAATTATTTCCATTTGTCTTGCTAGAATTGCTGTGAACAATCTATAATCTACATTGAGCACACTTATAGCAGTGATGTGTAGTGAGCTCTAGGTTTGGGTAGGCAGGCAGTCGCAAATTGAGACGCACACTAATTACGAATTTGTGTGTCGGTAGGCGAGTGTACAACGTATCCCAGGTTGACCATATTTTCATTTCCAAAAAAAGAGGACACTCAGCCTGACCTCAAGATACTTGATACTCAGATACAAAATGCCATACATTCAAACTATTTTAACATATGCCTCCTCTGTATGGGTAGAAAACAAAATGAAAAAAACGTTACTCTCTTTTGAAGTCTTACATTTTTTGCTCCGCAATCTTTTTTTCTTTTTTTTAACTTCGAGCGGAGTTCGTAGCCATCGCCTCTGGTGCGGCAGCTCAACATTTGCCATTCAGCTAAAGTTCTGGGCCACCGTCAGCCAGTGTGCAGTCTGCCAGCCACAGTAAACGTTGCAGTGCACTGTCTCCCATTTGGCAACGAAAAACTGACCATTTCAAACCCACCTGGAAAGAATGTAATAAAGTGCATATCTCCCTGTAAAACAGCCTAATTCCTCACAAAATCAAGCTAGCAATAGCAATAGCAATGCCAAACACCATGTAAAGTGAAACAGCTAGTTAATCGAAGCACATCCACAAAGCCAATTTTTCCTTTTGCACCAGTTTTTGTGAAAAGTACGAATGATTCTTTGTCCCTTACTTATCTGAAGATCCGGTAGCTAAGGCGTTGGTCTACCATCCTTCAAAAGCTGACGTTTTCCCTCAAAAGAAAGGCGTGAAAATTGTTTTATATTCTCCAGAGTGCCGTCATCTTACCGCTTTGCTGTGCAATAAGTGTGTTTTGAATTCACAAATGCACTGTGCGAATGTACGCATAGGAATAATACAGCGATGTAAAAAGGCTGCGTAGCCATCTGCCTATTTGCGTAAAGGACTTTTCTACTGGGAAACTGACTACGCATGCGCGAACACACATCGCTACACGGACGGGGCTGGGAAAAACACAGTAGCGGTGTGCCTTCAGGAGGATAATTTTTGCAGCATTTTTGCTTGCAGGCCAGACGAAGTAATGAGTAATTTTTAATTGAGGTATGAAAATCACCAAATGTTGTCACTTTTAAACCTGTAGGTAGTGTAGGCTTTCTGAAATGAAAGAAATAATTAAAATAAGTAGAAAAAGCCAAACGGTTTCAACTTTCATTTCAGCCTGGGGTAGGCAGTGCCTACCTTGCCTATCCTGACCGCACGTTACTGTCTTATAGGTCTATAATTTGAACAGTTTATTTTACCTTTGCAATTACTGAGTTAATTGCTTCTCTCCCAGAACATGGAATAGCTCCTCTTATTATCCAATTGAAGGTCTTGTACAGTAATGGTGTCAAAAAAAAATTCTGAAGACTTAAGTTTATACCATTCTGAAATACAACCATCAGCTCCAGGGCTTTTGTTACTTTTAAGTTTAGAAATTGCTGTATTTATTTATTCTATTGTTATTTCAGACATAAAATAATTGTGATGTTTCTCTCCAACTTGAGGCAGATTCAGACCGTTCAGAAATTGATCACTTGTGCCTGGGAGTACAATTTACTATAAATAAAATTCAAAGCATTTATGAATTTCATCAGTTTTATACACCACCAAATTTGTTTGTGGATCTTTTATCTTATAAAATGGATAAATAGATCAGCGTTGATCCGTGGTCGGTTCGGATCAAGCCCCACAGTTCAGAACGCCTACGATCCGCGGATTGGTTGGTGGGGGGAAAAACAACAACAAAGTGCGTATTTACAGTGGACACCATTCAGACATGTCAAAGAAGCTGAAACATACTCAACATAACACACCGCTTACGCTGAGGCTAACTTTAAAATAAAGTTTGCTTAGATTGATGGCAATGCAAATAGCCTTAGTAGACATTTAACTTTGAAATTGGCCCACGTCGTGGCATGATGGCTAGCTTGACTTTTAGACGTATGTAGTTTTGATTAATAGTTGCGACCAACATAAACACAACAATAGGGTTGTTAGAAAAAAATCGATTCTGCAATATATCGCGATATTACAGCGCACAATTCTTGAATCAATTCGATATGCGGCCGAATCGATTTTTCAACATCATTTTTTATGGGAATATTCAACAAAACGTCTTACTTAGGGTTAGGATTCACACATTAAGCATCGAAGAATGTTATATTAATGGAACATCCTTAATATTTTATTTCAGTGCTGTTCTAACATGTTTTTCGACATCATCGATCCTGCTGTACGCCAGCTTGAGGTCTTAATGAATGCCGTTAAGGCTGTCAGCTGTGTCCCTTCTAAAATCTATTATCTTACTAAGCTTAGCTTTCTAAATGTTTGCCTTTCTACGTTCTTTAGAGTTTCCAGTTTGTGTTTTGGTACTTTTTCTTAACATAATTCGAGCCACACACCAGCATCTTTGCGCCATCCTTGATGAGCACCGACCTTTTCTCATCTGAAACGACAAATGTAACAATGTCCATTAGACACCATTACAACGATGCAAAATTGAAAATGTGTCTGTGACCCTCTCTGTCCGTTGAAAAACATTGGGTTTGTTTGCTCAAAGCTTGCTTGTCTCATGAGACAAATTTGAGAATCTCACCACAGTCTCATTTTACTCTCTCTTTTGTCTCAAACGTTTCTCATTTGTTTCTTCTAAAATTCACACCTGAGACTTAATGGAGATCATTCTGAGATCTAACTTCAAGGAGAAAATGAGCATAAGGAGAAATAGGTGAGACGATGTGAGACAAAGGTGAAAATCTCATCTCTGTCTCATTTTACTCTCTCTTTTGTCTCAAACGTTTTTCATTTGTTTCTCCTAAAATTCACTGGGTGAAATAAGGGAGACATAGCAATTATAGAGGGGAGTCAAACATGAGACTTACTGGAGATACCTTGGAGATCTCCAAGGAGAAAATTAGCAATACTGAGATACTATTGAGCAAAATCTTAGAATCAAAATGTTATTGCTCAAAGCTTATATTTAAAATCAACATCAAAGGCAAATTTATTAAATTAATTGCCAAAGACAAAAATCAATGAAATTTTTGCTTGAATTATAGTTTTGGAAACTTAATTGTTTTTTAAAAACATTTTTGTTATTTTATTTTGTTAATGAAAAGGTTTTATTTAATTTTAGTTTTACTTAACTAAAACAACATAGGTAAGGACACAGACATATAGTCATTTGGCTTTATAATTCTACAGATGAGCTGACAGACAAATTAATTTCCCTTTTGGGATCAATAAAGTGTTCTGAATCCAACTTAATCATCCATCCATCCATCCATTTTCTGTACCGCTTGTCCTCACAAGGGTCGCGGGGGTTGCTGGAGCCTATCCCAGCTGGCTTCGGGCAGTAGGCGGGGTACACCCTGAACTGGTTGCCAGCCAATCGCAGGGCACACAGAGACGAACAACCATACTCACAATAACACCTATGGACAATTTGGAGTGTCCAATTCACCTGCCATGCATGTTTTTGGAATGTGGGAGGAAACCGGAGTACCCGGAGAAAACCCACGCAAGCACGGGGAGAACATGCAAACTCCACCCAGGAAGGCCGAAGCCCAACTTAATCATATTATTCTTTATTAAATTCAACAAAGCACTGAACAAAAATAACTTGAAAAAGTCAAATTTTATATGCAATTACTGTAACTAAAATTATCATTATACAAACAACAACAATGACTGGTTCATCAAAAATGAAAATGTACTGTATCTGCCTCCTAACATTAATAAGTCTATTTTAAAGCTGTTTTTTTTTTTTATACATGAACAACAAATGCGTCATTTGTTAATGAAGGCTTTCTTAATCTTGCTTTTTTCAACTGGTGTCTATCATTCCATTATGCTACAGCGCATGATGCAAGCTGTAAAAAGAAAAGAAAGCACAAATTACAAATTGCATAATTTGTAACAGCAGTAACCACGACCATATTAAGAGCTCTTTAATTCCTGATATCATAAAATTCACATTGTAATATGATATCTCTATGATTCACACCAATTCAGGAAATTTCAACAAGCAAAACATTTGTGTAAATGAAGCAATGTGATACATTGGGTTCTGTTGAAAAGCAACGCCAAATTTAGGCAGGATGAAAGTCGCAGCAACAAAAGTGTTCATAAAAGACTCTTTGTTTTGTTATTTGTTCTTATAAATGGTAAATCGATGCCTTCTTAAAATAATTGCCTGTCATTTTTTCCCCAGATTTTTGCATCATAAGGAGATTTGGGCACACAAAAACAAATTGACAGCTTGGCTGGAGGTGAAACGTTGCGAGCCGGGTTACTTCCGTGAACACTGCAACGTGACGTTGTTTTGGGTGTACGTCACTCGACGTGTGCTCTTTGCGCATGCTAGTCGCATCATGGGCGCGTTGCGTTCACATTAGATGTCGCATTTGTTTTTGTAATGTGAACAGTACATAAAAAGATCGGATTTAACAAAAAATCTGAATTGGGCATCACGCCCTGCAGTGTGAATGTAGCCTAAGGGTAAACAAACTAAATGAACTTTGATGACCCAAGATAATATACTAATGTCACTACACTTGTGAACACTCTGGGAGAGAGTGACAGCCCAAACGGGAGTACTCTAAACTGCTAGTAGCGACCCCTGTAGGCAAAGCGGAGAAACTTCCTGTGCTGAGGAGCAATAGGAATGCGGAAGTAAGCGTCCTTCAGATCGATTGATGTGAACCATTCCCCTCGGGCAATTGTCCTCAACACGGCCGACGTTGTTAGCATACTGAAGGGCAACACCTTGAGGTAACGGTTGAGACCTCTCAGATCCAAGATAGGGTGTAATCCGCCTGTCTTTTTTGGAATGAGGAAGTAGGGTGAGTAGAATCCCCCTGGATGAGCCAAGGGATCCACTGCTTCGATAGCGGACTTGGCGAGGAGGGTCGCTAGCTCTTCATTCAGAACTGGTGCCTTTTCCAGGTCGCTGATGACAGTCTCTCTGACCCAGATTGAGAGAGGGGGCCCGCGTCGGAACTGAATCCTGTACCCATGAGACAAGGTTGAAAGCATTGATGGGTCCGAAGCGAGGGCAGCCCAGTAGTTGAGCAGGCGACAGGAAAAGTAACCGACTGCCGGCCCCTCGGGCTCAATCCCTGGCCCTCACGGATTTAGGTGTACGGGAAGGATGGTGTTAGAGTAAACAATTTTTGTATTCTACTCTTTGCGTGTTCAATTAACTGAATGGTGAGATTCTGGTGAAGAAGTCCCTTTGCAAAGGTAATTAGTCAGAAGCTTCTGATCACACAATTGAAGTCACCCAAGCAGTGTTCTGTTCAAAAGTGTGCCCCTCCTTCTCCTGCACATCATTATTTATTGAAAAGTGGGTGAATACGAAAAGTCTCCTCCCCTTCACAAAAAGTTCTCAGGAATATAAATCAGATTAGACCTAAACAATAATAAATCAGCCTGTCTCACTTCGACCGGCTGAGACCGGTACTAGACTACACTCCCTTCTAGATAACATGGAAAAGAACTTGTTGCCCTTTTCTTCTCAGGCGAAAGAGACAGATAAGAATACAATAGACAATTCTATTCATTGAGCTACACAGCTATAACTAAATCCAAAACGGCTAAAATATAAATTGAAACTGAAAAACAATGTTAATAATTCAACAATGGGGAAGGATGTGTGTGAAGCTCGGGGCTGACCATGGGGCCCTTGGCCAGAGGGGCAAACCCCACGGGCGTCCGTAACATGTCCTCGTGTGGGACTACGAGGCCGAAAGGACTGCACAGTACGCGACAGAGGGGCGGCCGGGTGAGCGGCTCCCCCCGAGTTTGACGGAGCATAGGGCCTGGCAAGGCTAGCAAACTTACGCCTTGCGTCATTAGCACGCACTGTGGTTTCCCGGACTCCTGTCGCTGCCGAACCGAAAACTTGACCCGGCACCACAGGGAGGTGACGCAGTTCCTTACAGGAGGGCTCTCACAAGGGAGATTGACCCAACCATATTTGACGGCGCACCTGGATAAGCAAAGACATACTACGGCCAT